>NC_057794.1:443865406-444221952 GCF_018294505.1 Triticum aestivum
ATGAACAAGATGCATAGGATAAAACTTCTGATGAAATTCCAATTTCAATCGTTTGTAGTTCCATGACCCCGTATCATCACATAGCCTATACCATGTTAATGCATCTTCCTTCAAAGATAAAGGGAAGACCATCTTCTTAACAACATCTCCGGATACACCTGCAAGCTTAAATAATCCACAAACTTCATCCACATATATTAGGTGCTCATCAGGATGCTTTGTTCCATCTCCTACAAAAGGATTAGCTAGCAGTTTTTCTATCATACCCGAAGGAATTTCAAAGCAGACATTTTCATTTTCAGTAGGTTCAGTAGGCTGAGGAGCAACTCTTTGCTCTACTGGTCAGGGTGAAGATACCCCGAACACGCCCCTCAGAGGATTACTTTCCATAGTAACAAGTGACAGTAAATTTCAGCACACTATATAAATTTTTCCTTACCAAATTCCACCTACCAAAGGCGCTTCACTCCCCGGCAACGGCGCCAGAAAAGAGTCTTGATGACCCACAAGTATAGGGGATCTATCGTAGTCCTTTCGATAAGTAAGAGTGTCGAACCCAACGAGGAGCAGAAGGAAATGATAAGCGGTTTCCAGCAAGGTATTCTCTGCAAGTACTGAAATAAGTGGTAACAGATAGTTTTGTGATAGGATAATTTGTAACGAGCAACAAGTAACAAAAGTAAATAAAGTGCAGCAAGGTGGCCCAATCCTTTTTGTAGCAAAGGACAAGCCTGGACAAACTCTTATATAGAGAAAAGCGCTCCCGAGGACACATGGGAATATCGTCAAGCTAGTTTTCATCACGTTCATATGATTCGCGTTCGGTACTTTGATAATTTGGTATGTGGGTGGACCGGTGCTTGGGTACTGTCCTTACTTGGACAAGCATCCCACTTATGATTAACCTCTATTGCAAGCATCCGCAACTACAACAAAAGTATTAAGGTAAACCTAACCATAGCATGAAACATATGGATCCAAATCAGCCCCTTACGAAGCAACGCATAAACTAGGGTTTAAGCTTCTGTCACTCTAGCAACCCATCATCTACTTATTACTTCCCAATGCCTTCCTCTAGGCCCAAATAATGGTGAAGTGTCATGTAGTCGACATTCACATAACACCACTAGAGGAGAGACAACATACATCTCATCAAAATATCAAACGAATACCAAATTCACATGACTACTAATAGCAAGACTTCTCCCATGTCCTCAAGAACAAACGTAACTACTCACAAAGCATATTCATGTTCATAATCAGAGGGGTATTAATATGCATATAGGATCTGAACATACGATCTTCCACCAAATAAACCAACTAGCATCAACTACAAGGAGTAATTAACACTACTAGCAACCTACTAGTACCAATCCTAGACTTGGAGACAAGAATTGGATACAAGAGATGAACTAGGGTTTTGAGAGGATATGGTGCTGGTGAAGATGTTGATGGAGATTTCCCTCTCCCGATGAGAGGAGCATTGGTGATGACGATGGCGATGATTTCCCCCTCCCGGAGGGAAGTTTCCACGGCAGAACAGCTCTACCGGAGCCCTAGATTGGATCCGCCAAGGTTCCGCCTCATGGCGGCGGAGTTTCGTCCGAGGAGATGGCTTGTGATTTTTTTCTCATTGAAAGACTCCATATAGCAGAAGATGGCCATCGGAGGGCCACCAGGGGGCCCACGAGGTTGGGGGGCGTGCCCCCACCCTCGTGGGCAGGGTGCGGCCCCCCTGGTGAACTTCTTGTGCTCAGTATTTTTTATATATTCTAAAAACGTCTTCCGTGAAGTTTCAGGACTTTTGGAGCTGTGCAGAATAGGTATCTAATATTTGCTCCTCCAGCCCAGAATCCAAGCTGCCGGCATTCTCCCTCTTTATGTAAACCTTGTAAAATAAGAGAGAATAGGCATAAGTATTGTGACATAATGTGTAATAATAGCCCATAATGCAATAAATATCGATATAAAAGCATGATGCAAAATGGACGTATTAGTGTCAAAGCTTGCATCGACGTAACTATTTACAATGAACTCTATGTCACCTCCATAACCGAGAAACATTTCCTTATTCCACTAAGGATATTTTATACCGCTGTCCAGTGACACACTCCTGGATCACTATTGTACCCTCTTGCCAAACTTATGGTGAGGTACACAATAGGTCTAGTACACAACATAGCATATTTTATAGAACCTATGACTGAGGCATAGGGAATGACTTTTCATTCTCTTTCTATTTTCTTCCTTGGTCGGGTTTTTGAGTCTTTACTCAACTTCACACCTTGCAACATAGGCAAGAAATCCTTCTTTGACAATTTCATTTTGAACTATTCAAAATCTTGTCAAGGTATGTACTCATTGAAAATATATCTAGCATCTTGATCTATCTCTATAGATCTTGATGCTCAATATGTAAGTAGCTTCACCGAGGTCTTTATTTGAAAAACTCCTTTCAAACACTCCTTTATGCTTTTTAGAAAAATTCTAAATTATTTCCAATCAACAATATTTCATTCACATGTACTTATCAGAAATGATGTAGTTCTCCCACTCACTTTCTTGTAAATACAGGCTTCACCGCAAGTCTGTATAAAACCATATGGTTTGATCACTTTATCAAAGTATATATTCCAACTCCGAGATGCTTGCACCTGTTAGTAGATGGATCGCTGGAGATTGCTCACTTTGTTAGCACCTTTTGGATCGACAAAACCTTCTGGTTGCATCATATACAACTCTTCTTTAAGAAATCCATTAAGGAATGCAGTTTTGACATCCGTTTGCCAGATTTCATAAAATGTGGCAACTGCTAACATGATTCGAACAAACTTTTAAGCATCGATACGAGTGAGAAAATCTCATCGTAGTCAGCACCTTGAACTTGTCGAAAACATTTTGCGACAATTCGAGCTTTGTAGATAGTAACACTACTATCAACGTCCGTCTTCCTCTTGAAGATCCATTTATTCTCAATGACTCACTGATCATCGGGCAAGTAAATCAAAGTCCATATTTTGTTCTCATACATGGATCCCATCTTAGATTTTATGGCCTCAAGCCATTTTGCGGAATCTGGGCTCATCATGGCTTCCTGATAGTTCGTAGGTTCGTCATGGTCTAGTAACATGACTTCCAGAAAGGATTACCATACCAATCTGGTGCGGACCATACTCTGGTTGTACTATGATGTCTACTACACAACCTTCTTCTTGTAGATTGTTACGCCCTCGATGCGGCTATATCTCCCACATGTCGAAGCACGACTTAGAGGCATAACCGCATTGAAAGCAATGTCGCATGTGAGGTAATCTTCACACAACCCATGTAATACATAAGGGAAAAGATACATAGTTGGCTTACAATCGCCACTTCACACAATTACATGAATAAAGCATTACATCATCCAAACACACTCAAGGTCCGACTACGGAACCAAAATAAAAGAAGAACCCCAAAAGCGACAAGGTCCCCGATCGACCCCAACTGGGCTCCACTACTGATCAACTAGAACGAAACAACACAAAGGAAAAGATCTTCATCGGGCTCCTCCTGAGCTTGGTTGCGTCATCTGCACTGACTCAATGGCACCTGCAAACTGGTTTTGGAAGTATCTGTGAGCCACGGGGACTCAGCAATCTCGCACCCTCGCGATCAAGACTATTTAAGCTTATGGGTAAGGTAAAGGTATGAGGTGGAGCTGCAGCAAGCGACTAGCATATATGGTGGCTAACATATTCGCAAAAGAGAGCGAGAAGAGAAGGCAAGGCACGATCGAGAAACTATGATCAAGAAGTGATCCTAGAACAACCTACGTCAAACATAACTCCAACACCGTGTTCACTTCCCGGATATTCCTTCTAGCGGGAAGACCCGATCAGACTCGGAATCCCGGTTACAAGACATTTTGACAATGGTAAAACAAATCCAGCAACACCGCCCGAATGTGCCGACAAATCCCGATAGGAGCTGCACATATCTCGTTCTCAGGGCACACTTAGATGAGCTCTCCATACAACTAAAACCAAACCTCGAGTTTCCCCGAGGGGGCGCTGCACATGACTCTAGTTTGGACCAACACTCAGAGGAGCACTGGCCCAGGGGGGGGGGGGGGTTAAAATAATGATGACCCTTGAGTCTGCAGAACCCAAGGGAAAGAAAAAGGCTAGGTGGCGAATGGTAAAACCAATGTTGGGTATTGCCGGAGGAGTTTTATTCAAGGCGAACTGTCAAGGGGTTCCCATTATTACCCAACCGCGTAAGGAATGCAAAATCCGGGAACATAACACCGATATGACGGAAACTAGGGCGGCAAGAGTGGAACAAAACACCAGGCATAAGGCCGAGCCTTCCACCCTTTGCCAAGTATATAGATGCATTAATTAAATAAGAGATATTGTGATATCCCAACAAGTAAATATGTTCCAACAAGGAACAACATCTCCATGTTCCAACAAGGAACAAACTTCAATCTTCACCTGCAACTAACAACGCTATAAGAGGGGATGAGCAAAGCGGTAACATAGCCAATCAATGGTTTGCTAGGACAAGGTGGGTAGAGGCTTGGTTCAACAATATAGGAGGCATGGTAAGCAAGTGGTAGGTATCACATCATAGGCATAGCAAAAGAGCGAGCAACTAGCAAGCAAAGATAGAAGTGATTTCGAGGGTATGGTCATCTTGCTTGAAATCCCACAAGGAAGAAGAACGAGCCATGAAGAAGACAAACGGGCGTAGTCGAACGGATCCTCACAATGCAACGTTACTGGAAACAACCTGAAGAAGCAACAACGGAAAGAAGCACACAACATAGTAAACAACCACCACATAACATGGCTTGATGCACAATCAAGTATGATGCATGTCCGGTTTAATGAAGCATGGCATGACAAAGTGCACAAACAATCCTACAAATTAAGTGGAGCTCAATATGCAACGAGTTGCATATTGACGGAGCACCACATCAATTATTTAGTTCGATCTCGTTTATGTACCCAACAATATTAAATGTTGTTAAACATGGCAAGAGGGTGAAGCAAATGAAAACTACCCATCTAGTCAAGTTTAAATGAGGCCGGGAACAACAAACAACAAATCCGAAAACTCATGTGCATATATTAGGTTAGGTCCTGTTCTTCCCTAAACCATATTTTAGAGTTGTTAGGCATGCAAAACTATGTCACCATAATAAACTAGGCAAAATTCTACCCCATTTACATATAAAGTTTGTTAAAAAACGGTTATTTAGTTAAGAATTAAACCATTTTAGCATGGCATATGGACAAAGTTACACAAACAACATTTTAAACATTTTAAACATGGGTGAAAATTAGATATTGTGAAACTAGACAAAATTCTAAGCAACTTTCATATATAAAGTTTTTACAAAGGATGCACGGTTGTTGAGTTATTATATGCACAAAACAGGAGGGTTTTTCTGCAAAACTGCAGTCTCAGGATTAATAGGAAAAAACGCAGATCAGGAAAAAAACTACACTAGGCCGAAACTGGATGGGCTAGGGTTCTCACCAAGGTACTTGGGCCGGCTCGGAGCAGTGACTGGGCCCGGCAACGCAGCTGCCTGGCGGCTGGGAGGCCCACGCGGGCGAAGGGAGCTGGGCCTGCGCTCGCTTGGCTTGGTCAATGCATAAGAGCGGGCGAGCGTTGCTGCCCTCATCTCTGAAAGCAGAAACAGCAGCGAGGGTGCATGGTTCAGAGCAGTAGCAGGTTCACGGCGACAGACTAGGCGGCGGGAATGGCTGCCGGCGACGTGGGAGGGCACGGACCCATCCGGATATAGGCGAGGCGAAGGGCCGCGGGTGCTGGGACTTGGCGATGGAGAAGACCACGACAGTGGTGGCTACTGACGTGGCAACAGAGCGATGCAGGGGAGTCGATGCGGCGGCTTAAGGCGATGAGGCGGAGGTCTTGGTCGAGGAGGAGGCTGCGACGGGGATCTCTGGTGGCGGAGCTCAACGCGGAGGCCGCCGGCGGCTTGACTCCGGTGGCGCGGGGCTGATGCTTCTCCTTGAACTAGACGACGGGGCAAGAAGCAAAGCAACAACGGGTACGGCAGCAAGAACGAGCAGACGGGGCGGCGTGGAGCTTGCCGGGGCGGCGGAGCCGAGGGCCTTGGGAGACGGCGGCGGACTTGAAGGAGCAGGCGGGGCTCAGGCGTGCCCCGTGGTCCTGCTGGAAGCAGACGAAGCAGAGGAACGGCGGCACTGGCGTCTCGGTTCCCTGTGAAGAAGAAGAAGAGAACAAGGGGAGAGCTTGCGCGTAAGAGGGGGAGAAAGAAGGAAGGGAAAGGAGCAGGGGAGGAAGGGTGCAGGGCACGGCCTGCTGGCGTTGGTTGCCGGTGAGGAGTGATTTGGAGGCCTCGGGCACGAGGAAATCAGCGAGCGATGTGGGTTGGTTGGCTGCAGAAAACGAGGTGGAGTAGATTGGAAAGGATCCCGAGGGAGATGGAAGAGAGTGGCATCGGAGGAGGATCCCTAGAAATTAGGGATTTGGTCTCCGGATAGACTAATATATATAGCGGGTAGGTTAGGCTAGGGCTCTCTCAACCCTACGATCGTAATTGGACGATCGTGGATAAAATAGCTAGGGAGCCCAAATAAGAAAACGGAGACGTTTTGTAGATGTTTGGGGATGATCCGGACACAACGGTGGCGACAGTCCGAGTCGGGTCCGGGACAGCTTTTCGGACGCGCACGCGAGGGGGTTTGATGCACTGAGCAGAGAGGGTTTCGGACCGTGCGGTCGCATCGGACAACTCCAGAAGCGAACAGGGGAAGGAGGATGGACTAGGTGGGCTGTGGCGAGACTGCGAGGGGGAGAAGAGAGAGAAAGGGCCCGGCATCTGTTTCCGGAGACCAAAAATGTCCGACATTAGACCGGCTATAATGCCGCTATAGTTAACCGTTGGGGCATCAAACAAACTCCGAATGCGATGAAACTTGATAGGCGGTCTACCTACACTATAACAAGACCACACGCCAACTCTCATCCCATTCCGAGAACATTCTCCGGCCACTTATAAAATACTATTTCGGACATGGCGCGGGCGCGTGCAAGTGTGTCTGGGCTCAGAACGGACAACGGAAGGAACTGGGAGACCCGGACGAATGCAAGTTTTGAAAACATGATGATGCAATGCACAAGATGACATGATAAGATGCAACACACAACCAAAGACAAGGCAACAACAGCGAATAACTGGACGACACCTGGCGCAACGGTCTCGGGGTGTTACATAGATGTTGTTGGGCCTCCAAGTGCAGAGGTTTGTAAGAGAGTAGCAAATTTCCCTCAAGTGGATGACCTAAGGTTTATCAATCCGTGGGAGGCATAGGATGAAGATGTTCTCTCTCAAGCAACCCTGCAACCAAATAACAAAGAGTCTCTTGTGTCCCCAACACACCCAATACAATGATAAATTGTATAGGTGCACTAGTTCGGCAAAGAGATGGTGATACAAGTGCAATATGGATGGTAGATAAAGGTTTTTGTAATTTGAAAATATAAAAACAGCAAGGTAGCAAGTGATAAAAGTGAGCATAAACGGTATTGCAATGCTAGGAAACAAGGCCTAGGGTTCATACTTTCACTAGTGTAAGTTCTCTCAACAATAATAACATAATCGGATCATATAACTATACCTCAACATGCAACAAAGAGTCACTCCAAAATCACTAATAGCAGAGAACAAACGAAGAGATTATTGTAGGGTACGAAACCACCTCAAAGTCATCCTTTCTGATCGATCTATTCAAGAGTCCGTAGTAAAATAACACGAAGCTATTCTTTCTGTTCAATCTATCCTAGAGTTCATACTAGAATAACACCTTAAGACACAAATCAACCAAAACCCTAATGTCACCTAGATACTCCAATGTCACCTCAAGTATCCGTGGGTATGATTATACGATATGCATCACACAATCTTAGATTCATCTATTCAACCAACACAAAGAACTTCAAAGATTGCCCCAAAGTTTCTATCGGAGAGTCAAGAGGAAAACGTGTGCCAACCCCTATGCATAAGTTCACGAGGTGACGGAACTCGCAAGTTGATCACCAAAACATACATCAAGTGGATCACGTGATATCCCATTGTCACCACAGATAAGCACATGCAAGACATACATCAAGATCGTGCGAATCAAGAACACAAGAGAGAGAGAGAGATCAAACACATAGCTACTGGTACATACCCTCAGCCCCGAGGGTGGGATACTCCCTCCTCGTCATGGAGAGCGCCGGGTTGATGAAGATGGCCATCGGAGAGGGATTCCCCCCTCCGGCAGGGTGCCAGAAAGGGTCTAGATTGGTTTTCGGTGGCTATAGAGGCTTCTGGTGGCGGAACTCCCTATCTATTATGTTCCTTTATGTTTTTAGGGTATATGGATATATATAGGCGAAAGAAGTCGGTTAGGGGATCCATGAGGGGCCCACGAGGGTGGGGGCGCGCCCAGGGGGGCATGCGCGCCTCCCTGCCTCGTGGCTGCCTCGAAGCTTCCTTGACTTCAACTCCAAGTCTCCTGGATCACGTTCGTTCCAAAAATCACGCTCCCGAAGGTTTCATTCCGTTTGGACTCCGTTTGATATTCCTTTTCTGCGAAACACTGAAACAAGGGAAAAACAGGAACATGCACTGGTCTCTGGGTTAATAGGTTAGTCCCAAAAATAATATAAAAGTGTATAATAAAGCCCATAAACATCCAAAACAGATAATATAGCATGTAACAATAAAAAAATTACAGATACGTTGGAGACGTATCAGCATCCTCAAGCTTAATTCCTACTCGTCCTCGAGTAGGTAAATGATAAAAACAGAATTTTTGATGTGGAATGCTACATAACATATTTATCCATGTAATTCTCTTTATTGTGGCAAGAATATTCAAGACAAAAGTTTAATATTAACATAAAAATAATAATACTTCAAGCATACTAACAAAGTAATAATGTCTTCTCAAAATAACATGGCCAAAGAAAGCAATCCCTACAAAATCATATAGTCTGGCTATGCTCTATCTTCATCACACAAAATATTTAAATCATGCATAACCCCGATGATAAGCCAAGCAATTGTTTCATACTTTTGATGTTCTCAAACTTTTTCAATCTTCACGCAATACATGAGCGTGAGCCATGGAGATAGCACTATAGGTGGAATAGAATGGTGGTTGTGGAGAAGACAAAAATGAGGAAGCTAGTCTCACATCAACTAGGCATATCAACGGGCTATGGAGATTCCCATCAATAGATATCAATGTGAGTGAGTAGGGATTGCCATGCAATGGATGCACTAGAGCTATAAGTATATGAAAGCTCAACAAAAGAAACTAAGTGGGTGTGCATCCAACTCGCTTGCTCATGAAGACCTAGGGCATTTTGAGGAAGCCCATCATTGGAATATACAAGCCAAGTTCTATAATGAAAAATTCCCACTAGTATATGAAAGTGATATCATAGGAGACTCTCTATCATGAAGAGCATGGTGCTACTTTGAAGCACAAGTGTGGAAAAGGATAGTAGCATTGTCCCTTCTCTCTTTTTCTCTCCTTTTTTGGTCCTTCTCCTTTTTTATGGCCTTTCTCTTTTTTTCTTTTTTTTTCTTTTTCGTCCGGAGTCTCATCCCGACTTATGGGGGAATCATAGTCTCCATCATCCTTTCCTCATTGGGACAATGCTCTAATAATGATGATCATCACACTTTTATTTACTTACAACTCAATACTTGGAACAAAATATGACTCTATGTGAATGCCTCCGGCGGTGTACCGGGATGTGCAATGATGCATGAGTGACATGTATGAAGAATTATGAACGGTGGCTTTGCCACAAATACGATGCCAACTACATGATCATGCAAGCAATATGACAATGATGAAGCGTGTCATAATAACAGAACAATGGAAAGTTGCATGGTAATATATCTCGTAATGGCAATGGAAATGCCATAATAGGTAGGTATGGTGGCTGTTTTGAGAAAGGTATATGGTGGGTTTATGGTACCGGCGAAAGTTGTGCGGTAATAGAGAGGCTAGCAAATGTGGAAAGGTGAGGGTGCGTATAATCCATGGACTCAACATTAGTCATAAAGAATTCACATACTTATTGCAAAAATCTATTAGTTATCGAAACAAAGTACTACGCGCATGCTCCTAGGGGGATAGATTGGTAGGAAAAGACCATCGCTCGTCCCCGACCGACACTCATAAGGAAGGCAATCAATAAATAAATCATGCTCTGACTTCATCACATAACGGTTCACCATACGTGCATGCTACGGGAATCACAAACTTCAACACAAGTATTTCTCAAATTCACAACTACTCAACTAGCATGACTCTAATATCACCATCTCCATATCTCAAAACAATCATCAAGTATCAAACTTCTCTTAGTATTCAATGCACTTGTATGAAAGTTTTTATTATGCCTAAAAGAAAATTTCCATGTTGTTCTAAAGGACTCTCAAAATAATATAAGTGAAGCATGAGAGATCAATTATTTGTATAAAATAGAACCACCGCCGTGCTCCAAAAGGATATAAGTGAAGCACTAGAGCAAATGACAAACTACTTCAAAAGATATAAGTGAAGATCAACGAGTAGTTGAATAATTATGCAACTATATGAAGATTCTCTAACATTAAAGAATTTCAGATCTTGGTATTTTATTCAAACAGCAATCAAATCAAAAGCAAATAAAATGACGCTCCAAGAAAAACACATATCATGTGGCGAATAAAAATATAGCTCCAAGTAAAGTTACCGATGAACGAAGACGAAAGAGGGGATGCCATCCGGGGCATCCCCAAGCTTAGGCTTTTGGTTGTCCTTGGAGTTTACCTTGGGGTGACTTGGGCATCTCCAAGCTTAGACTCTTGCCACTCCTTGTTCCATAATCCATCAAATCTTTACCCAAAACTTGAAAACTTCACAACACAAAATTTAAAAGAAAATCTCGTGAGCTCCGTTAGTAAAAGAAAACAAACCACCACTTCAAGGTACTGTAATGAACTAATTACTTATTTATATTGGTGTTAAACCTACTGTATTACAACTTTTCTATGGTTCATAAACTCTATTACTAGCCACAGATTCATCAAAATAAGCAAACAACACACGAAAAACAGAATCTGTCAAAAACAGAACAGTCTGTAGTAATCTATAGGTTTCGAATACTTATGGAACCCCAAAAATTCTAAAATAAATTTCTGGACGTGAGGAATTTATCTATTAATCATCTGTAAAAATAATTAACTAAATATCACTCTCCATTTAAAAATGGCAGCAAATCTCGTGAGCGCTAAAATTTCTGTTTTTTACAGCATGATCGCAAAGACTTTCCCCAAGTCTTCCCAAAGGTTCTACTTGGCACAAACACTAATTAAAACATGGAACCACATATAAATATAGTCTAGATAAATTATTTATTACTAAACAGGAGCAAAAAACAAAGAACAAAAATAAAATTGGGTTGCCTCCCAACAAGCTCTATCGTTTAACGCCCCTAGCTAGGCATGATGATTTCAATGATGCTCACATAAAAGATAAGAATTGAAACATAAAGAGAGCATCATGAAGAATATGACTAACACATTTAAGTCTAACCCATTTCCTATGCATAGGGATTTTGTGAGAAAACAATTTATGGGAACAATAATCAACTAGCATAGGAAGGCAAAACAAGCACAACTTTAAAACTTTAAGCACATAGAGAGGAAACTTGATATTATTGCAATTCCTACAAGCATATGTTCCTCCCTCATAATAATTTTCAGTAGCATCATGAATTAATTCAACAATACAACTATCACATAAAGCATTTTTTTCATGATCTACAAGCAAAATTCTTCTCATTCGGAATAGTGAGAGTATCATAAGAAACTCGAATACTATAAATTGTTTCCACATTAAAAGAGTAATGTTCAGAAAGAGGGTAATCATAATCATGACAAGTTTTGTAAATATAATCATCTCTACTTTTTATAGCATAAGTATCATCACAATAATCATCATAAGTAGCAACTTTGTTCTCATCATAATCAATTGAAACCTCTTCCAAGATAGTGGAATCATTACTAAATAAAGTCATGACCTTTCCAAATCCACTTTTATAATTATCACAATAAGATTCAACATCCTCCAAAATAGTGGGATCATTACTTCCTAAAGTTGACACTCTTCCAAACCCACTTTCATCAATATAATCATCATACGTAGGAGGCACGTTATCATCATAGTAAATTTGCATATCAAAACTTGGGAGGCTAGAAATATCATCTTCGTTAAACATAGCATCCCCAAGCTTGGGACAAACATTAATTGCAGCAAATATATTCTCAAACATGTCATTCTCATCAAACATAGCATCCCCCAGCTTGGGCCTTTTCATATCATAAGCATAATCACTCTCATCATTAATATTATGCATAGCACCAATAGTATAGCAATTATCATCATCACAATGAGTAATAGGAGCAACATCATTTGGGAGAGATACCTTTCTACCTTTGCTTCTTCGTATTTTCTTTTTATTCTTCACATTATGTGTGGGTTCAATCCTATTTTTGGAGCTCCTTATTGATGAGATTGGTTGAATAGAAAGTTCCTCCTCGTTACCTGATTCATCATAAGAAATAATAGGAGGATATTGGGAAGCCTCTTCCCTTTCATTAGTATTCTCTTCATCCTCTATTTCTTTTATTTTCTTCATATAATTGGCAATATAAGGATTTTCAATGCAATTTACCGCACAATACATAAAAATTTCTTCTACATCAATATCGAGGAATTTCTCAAGGTTATATTCTGGAATATGCTTAGTTATACGTTTCATTTCTTCATAACCCAAAAGCAAACTAAGTTCATTATGGTGTGCAAGGGAAATCAAATTATCACAATTTTTGGACACGATACGATCATGAAGCAATTTGCATTTGAGATTTAAATGACCATGTTCGTTGCAAAGTTCACAAGTATGGTGAAGAAATTTTAAATTTTCAGCAGAAACATCTAGCCTTTCAGGCAACCATTTAGTTTTCAAATACTTATGCCTCTTGCAAAATCTATCTTCCCTATTTGGTGTGTACTTGCAAGCTCTATGAACTCCACAAAAATTGACATGATTATAAGAGACATTTTCATTATGACTAGTGCAATCATCATTAGTACTATGGATATTCAAGGAGTTCATACTAACAACATTGCAATCATGCTCATCATTCAAAGATTTAGTGCCAAACATTTTATAGTCTTCTTCTTCTAGCACTTGAGAACAATTTTCCTTTCCATCATTCCCACGAAAAATATTAAAAAGATGAAGCGTATGAGGCAAACTCAATTCCATTTTTTTGTAATTTTATTTTATAAACTAAACTAGTGCTAAAACAAGAAACTAAAAGATTTGATTGCAAGATCTAAAGATATACCTTCAAGCGCTAACCTCCCCGGCAACAGCGCCAAAAAAGAGCTTGATGTCTACTACACAACCTTCTTCTTGTAGACGTTGTTGGGCCTCCAAGTGCAGAGGTTTGTAGGACAGTAGCAAATTTCCCTCAAGTGGATGACCTAAGGTTTATCAATTCGTGGGAGGCGTAGGACGAAGATGGTCTCTCTCAAGCAACCCTGCAACCAAATAACAAAGAGTCTCTTGTGTCCCCAACACACCCAATACAATGGTAAATTGTATAGATGCACTAGTTCAGCGAAGAGATGGTGATACAAGTGCAATATGGATGGTAGATAAAGGTTTTTGTAATCTGAAAATATAAAAACAGCAAGGTAGCAAGTGATAAAAGTGAGCGTAAACGGTATTACAATGCTAGGAAACAAGGCCTAGGGTTCATACTTTCACTAGTGCAAGTTCAATCAACAATAATAACATAATCGGATCATATAACTATCCCTCAACATGCAACGAAGAGTCACTCCAAAGTCACTAATAGCGGAGAACAAACGAAGAGATTATTGTAGGGTATGAAACCACATCAAAGTTATCCTTTCTGATTGATCTATTCAAGAGTCCGTAGTAAAATAACACGAAGCTATTCTTTCCATTCAATCTATCCTAGAGTTCGTACTAGAATAACACCTTAAGACACAAATCAACCAAAACCCTAATGTCACCTAGATACTCCAATGTCACCTCAAGTATCTGTGGGTACGATTATATGATATGCATCACATAATCTCAGATTCATCTATTCAACCAACACAAAGAACTTCAAAGAGTGACCCAAAGTTTCTATCGGAGAGTCAAGACGAAAATGTGTGCCAACCCCTATGCATAAGTTCACGAGGTCACGGAACTCGCAAGTTGATCACCAAAACATACATCAAGTGGATCACGTGATATCCCATTGTCACCACAGATAAGCACATGCAAGACATACATCAAGTGTTCTCAAACCCTTAAAGACTCAATCTGATAAGATAACTTCAAAGGGAAAACTCGGTCCATTACAAGAGAGTAGAGGGGGAGAAACATCATAAGATCCAACTATAATAGCAAAGCTCGCGATACATCAAGATCGTGCGAATCAAGAACACGAGAGAGAGAGAGAGAGATCAAACACATAGCTACTGGTACATCCCCTCAGCCTGAGGGTGGAGTACTCCCTCCTCGTCATGGAGAGTGCCGGGATGATGAAGATGCCCACCGGAGAGGGATTCTCCCCTCCGGCAGGGTGCCAGAAAGGGTCTAGATTGGCTTTCGGTTGCTACGGAGGCTTCTGGCGGCGGAATTCTTGATCTATTCTGTTCCTTTATGTTTTAGGGTATATGGATATATATATAGGTGAAAGAAGTCGGTCAGGGGAGCCTCGAGGGGCCCACGAGGGTGGGGGCGCGCCCAGGGGGCAAGCGCACCTCCCTGCCTCGTGGCCACCTCGAAGCTTCCTTGACTTCAACTCCAAGTCTCCTGGATCACGTTCGTTCCAAAAATCACGCTCCCGAAGGTTTCATTCCATTTGGACTCCGTTTGATATTCCTTTTCTGCGAAACACTAAAACAAGGGAAAAAACAAGAACTGGCACTGGGCTCTGGGTCAATAGGTTAGTCCCAAAAATAATATAAAAGTGTAAAATAAAGCCCATAAACATCCAAAACAGATAATATAATAGCATGGAACAATCAATAATTATAGATACGTTGGAGACGTATCATACTACGAGGTTCGGTAGTGACTTGATCTGAAGTTTCATGATCATCATCATTAGCTTCCTCAGTAATCGGTGTAGGTATCACTGGAACTGATTTCTGTGATGAACTACTTTCCAATTCGGGAGAAGGTACAATTACCTTATCAAGTTCTACTTTCCTCCCACTCACTTCTTTCGAAAGAAACTTCTTCTCTAGAAAGGATCCATTCTTAGCAACAAATATCATGCCTTCGGATCTGTGATAGAAGGTGTACCCAACAGTTACTTTTGGGTATCCTATCAAGACGCACTTCTTCGATTTGGGTTTGAGCTTATCAGGATGAAACTTTTTCATATAAGCATTGCAACCCCAAACTTTAAGTAACGACAACTTAGGTTTCTTGCTAAACCACAGTTCATACGGTGTCGTCTCAAAGAATTTAGATGGTACCCCTTTTAACATGAATGCATCTGTCTCTAATGCATAACCCCAAAACTATAGCGGCAAATCAGTAAGAGACATCATAGATCGCACCATATCTCATAAAGTATGATTACGGTGTTCGGACACACCATTACACTATGGCGTTTCGAGTGGCATGAGTTGCAAAACTATTCCATATTGTTTCAAATGAAGACCAAACTCGTAACTCAAATATTCGCCTCCGCGATCAGATCATAGAAACTTTATTTTCTTGTTACGATGATTTTCCACTTCACTCTGAAATTCTTTGAACTTCTCAAATGTTTCAAACTTATGTTTCATTAAGTAGATATACCCATATCTGCACAAATCATCTGTGAAGGTCAGAAAATAACGATACCCGCCGTGAGCCTCAACACTTATCGGATCGCATACATTAGTATTGTAACATCCCAAATTTTCAATTTGGAATGTTATACATAGATCATTCATGTATATCATATTTTATTGCATTTCGTTTCACGATCCTGGAAATCCTAAGCAATTCAAGGACCCTCGGAGAGAGTTGGGGATTTCCCAATTTTCATGTTTGAGTTTTATCAAATATTGAAACGAGGATTTTTGGTTTTAATTATTTTTCTCTCCGATAATATTTCATATTAAAATATATGAGAGGAGATAATACGACTTCTCCAAAATAAATGAAATATTGGAGGAAAAATATTAAAATCAAATATTTGATTTTATTCGGAGTTTATTGCTATTTTATTTGAATTAGAAAAATTGCACGTTTTTCAAAGTTGCATTTTAGGGCTAAGAAAATGTTCATCTCGTTCTAAATATTTTATTTAGACGGTGATTTTTTTTTGGCATTTTTGTAGTTTTTTATTTTATTTTATAGATTTTTTTAGTTCGGCGAAATTATTAAAAAAAGTTTCCTCCACCGACTGGGCCGAAGCCCAAGTCAGCCGGCCCACCTCCCCGCGCCGTCTCCTTTCAGGAGAACGGGAGCACACCGCCGCCCGCGAGGCCGAGTCCGGCCAGGACTCTCCCTCCCCGTGCCGCTTGCCCCCTTGCCCAAGCAAGCACCCCCCTCCTATAAGGACCCCGCCCGCCCCCGATTTCCGCCACCATCGTCGCACCCCGCCGCAACCGGAGCCACCCCGCACCGCCCCGCCTTTGTCGCGCCGCCGCCGTCGAGCGCCGCTGCCACGCCGCCCACCGCCGAAGCCCTGCCTCGCCGGAGTCGCCGCCCCGCCTCGCCAGAGGTAAAGCCGTCGTTTGTTTTTTTAAAGAACCGATCCGGTTTTTCTGAATAGATCGGTTCGCCGATTTTTTTCTCGGTTCAGTTATTTAGCGGACGTTCGTCCGTACGTTCGTTTTAACGAACGGTGTTCACTCATTAGCCAGAGACAGTGAACGTTCATTCATTAGCCTGTTCGTCAGTTTTTCTTTTTATCGGATTTTCCGCTATTATTTTCGATCGCGATTTCTAATCCGATTTTCGTTTTAGTTTATCTTTTCGCTCGTTTGTCGGAATCAGGCGATTCAAGCGCCTAGATCTTCGTCTCGAAACCCTCTTTCTGTTTAATCAACTTGAACAAGGTTTTGATACTGTAAAATTTGACTTTAGTCCAGAATAGTAAACGGACCTTGTTTCTTTCATAGTTTGAGTTTCGTTGCCCCGTTTGATTTGATTCTTTTTGCAAACCAGAGTTCTTAAGTTGAACTTTCTGGTTATACCTTCTTATTTGAGTTTTATCCATGCTTCTTTACTTGATTGCTTATGTATGCTATTGCTTGTTTGCGATAGAACACCCGGAGTGCGAAGCGTGCTACTTCGAATCTTTAGGTTTTGCGGATCATCAGCAAGGCAAGTAACACTTTGATCATACCCCTTTATCACCCAGTTTTTATGCATTAGCTCCAATCCTCAAACATTACATGATTAGGATGTGATTAATAAGTGGGTTGGGAAGTAATTAATGAGGTAGAACCTATTGCCCTGTTATTATCAAACCCTTGGGAGTTACTTCTACATATTGCTTACATTGCTATGCTATGCTCGTAGACGTGGTTTGTGTGAGTGAAATCCATGACAGATGTGAGATTGTTAACTAATGGTCCAACTTAAGGTGGCAACTTGAATACACATCTGGGTGGATTGTTTGTCGGGCACCTGGAGAATCCAGTGTTGTCCTAGGATATCCCGGAGTACCCGTGTGATAATCCTAAGGTCCGCCACCCAGGCTCAAAAGGGAACTGAGATATTTCATGGTAGAAACTTCCGTGTGCAGCCACATGCTATTATGGGCTCTAGCATAGTTGAGTAAGTTACATGAGCTCTCGAAGAGGTGGATCAGCAGGTAGAGGGATGTAGGTTGGTTTGGTCTGCCCGGAGTAAAGAGTAAATGTTTCTGAAAGACTGTGTCTCGGTCATCCATTTCTCAAACATCCTGTAGTGTGAGAAATCCAACGGAGGAGATTGGGTCTTGTGGGGAAAAGTGCACAAACCTCTACAGAGTGTACAATCTAATCATGGTTAGCCGTGTCCCCGGTTATGGACAATTCTTGAGTATCTAGTACTTGGATTATCATATGTATCTCATCACTCTAAATTAATGTTGTTGGGTTGATAATTACTTTTAATTGGGATTGAGTTGGAGGAACCTTCTCAATGATGTTTCAATCTGTTCCTTTGTTGTAGGGAAAAATTGGCTTTTCGCAAAAACTATAACCATAGAGCTTTCCACCAGCCAAATATGCATGTGGTGATAGCATTATTCTGTTCTTGCTCTATTGTGTTATATTGCTAGCATATTCCATGTGCTGACCCGTTTTCGGGCTGCAACGTATTATGTTGTAGACTTTTCAGACGAGGACTAAGGTTCGTTAGGTCGTTGCCGTGCAGCTCAGCTATGCCGTTGGAGTTGATGGACTCACTTTATCTTCCAAGCCTTCTGCTGTTATCGTATTAGATGGCCTTAAGCCATATTTATTGTAATAAGTTCTCTTTTGAGACATTCAATGTAATAAGTGTGTGATTGCTACTCTGTTATAAATCCTTGAATACTGTGTGTGTCAGCACTATCGATCTAGGGATGACACTGAAGCACAGAGACTTGACCGTTTGAGGTCGGGTCGCTACAAGATGGTATTAGAGCACACGCTGAGTGTGGGACATGACCACTAAGCTAAAGCCCTAGATCACTATTCTCTTCTCATTTCTGACTCCTCTCCATTTTCTACTCTTTAGGATGGTGGATGCAAGGAACAAGTTTGCATAACCGGATGAAGACGCACCTTTTGGACGACACTTGAAGGAAGTCACTAGGTACCTGAACATAGGAATACCAAGCTTCCCCGGGACTTACAACGCCACTTTACCAGAAGAGGAGCGATGGATGATTCAAGTTCAAGTTCCAGGAAGGACATTCACGCCAGTCACTAAGCCCATAGAGTTTTCCTTTGATGCACCAACCTGGAGTCTAGGAAAGAGTATGGCAGCTCACATCACCATGGGACGCATTGGAGAAGTTTACCAAAAGGAGCTTAAGGATACTATCTACTAGATTTGTGGGCGCCGAGATGAGCAATGGGAGATGATCAGCACTAGGAAAGATAGATCAATTGCAGCTTTCATCCAGGAGTTAAACCAGCACATTCGTCACCAGGAGAACCAGATGTGCGCAGGCATGATAGATCTGAAGGAGGCGATGACCAGGATCATGGAACTGGAGGAAGAACTCAAGGCTACACGCGAAGATTATGAGGAAGAAATCGTCGTACTAGTGGAGAAGAATGATGATCTGGAAAGGAAGCTAGGAATATTCATGGGAGACCCTGCACCAGGAGGAGAAGACGAAGAACCCAAGGAGATTCGTCCGGAGGACTACATCATCATCGACGACACCGACTCGGACCCCGACGATAGCGATGATGACTATGAAGATGAAGCTGGAGCAGACATCATGGAGTCTTCGACCAATCGATATTTTTATAGACCACCACATCAGTAGTAGTATTCCACCATATATATAGTATAGTCTGAGCACTTTTGTAACGATAGTTAGATCGATTGTATGCCCTTGCTTGTTTGATTGAGTGAAATGATTGTGTTTGTCTCATGTGCATATGGGTAGTGTTTCTCTCATTAGACCTCATTCTATTCTAATCTCTTCCCTCTAAAACCCGTCAGATGCCTCCGAGACGTGACCCTGAATTTACCTTCCCACCGGAGCTCACTCAGTTGATCCAGCAGCAGAATACCCTGATGCAGTTGTTAATTTAGAACCAAGGCAACAACAAAAACAACAACAACAACAACCACAACAACAACAACAACAACAACAACAACAACCCACCACCACCACCAGCTGATAACTTAGCCCGTTTTCTGAGGTTGCAACCGTCGGTGTTTTCCAGTAGCACTGAGCCCATAGTAGCAGATGATTGGCTCCGCAGGATTGGAAGGGAGTTAAACACTGTAGGATGTACTGATGCTGAGAAGGTGCGTTTTGCCGCACATCAGTTGGATGGACCAGCAGCCTCATGGTGGGAGAATTACACTGTCACCTACCCTATAGCCACTGTTACATGGGACCAGTTTCAGCAAGCTTTCCGCACAGCCCATGTCTCAACTGGAGCTATGAGTATGAAGAAGCGTGAGTTTCGCAACTTACACTAGGGGAACCGTACTGTGGCTCAGTACACGGATGAGTTTAGCAAGTTATCTCGCTATGCCCCTGACGATGTGGCCATAGATGCTGCAAAGCCGGAGAAGTTTATGGAAGGGCTGAAGGATGAGATGAGCATGCAGTTGATGGTGGTAACATTCAACAACTACCAGGAGTTGGTAGATAAGGCTCTTATGATTGAAGGGAAGCAACAACAGATTGAGAGCCGTAAGAGGAAGTATGGACAAGGAAGATATAATTCAGGAACTCAGCAGAAGCCTCGCCTAACCCTGAACTCGGGAGGACTTGTTCATAACCATGGAGGCCACAACCACAATGGAGGAAGTACCCATAATCATACTAGCCCAAGGAATGGGAATGGGAATGGAGCAAGCAACAATCAGAACCGTTCCAATCCAGCCACACCCGCCGAGAGAGACCTAAGCCACGTTACATGTTTCAAGTGCGGGAAGACTGGACACTATGCCACGGAGTGCCCTGAAGCGAAGAATGGAAACGGTAATGGGAGCGACGGGAAGAATCCCAATCCATTCAACAAAGGAAAAGTGAACCACGTTAATGGGGAGGAGGTCGAAGAGCAGCCAGACGCGGTTATTGGTAAGTTTTTGGTTAAGTATTTTAGCGCCCTTGTTCTTTTTGATAATGGTGCATCGCATTCATACATATCAAGGGGATTCATTGATAAGTTTAAATTACCAACCAAAACCCTTAGGAACCCTCTGTTAGTAAGTTCACCTAGAGTAGAGTATATGGCTAGTCGATGGTGCGACCAGATACCCTTAACCATTGGTAGCCATGTTTTCTCATCTGACCTAATAATCTTGGAGTCACAAGGATTGGATGTGATATTAGGCATGGACTGGATGTCAAAGTATGGAGGAAGCATTGACTGTGCTAGTAAGCCGATTTATCTCACCACCCCAGAGGGAAAATGGATTAAGTATGTATCTAGGCATGCACCTAGGAGTAGCCAAGTAAATACCCTCACAGGAATTGCTCAGGAGGAAGTGCCTGTAGTGAAGGATTACCCGGATATTTTTCCAGAGGAATTACCAGGCATGCCACCGGATCGAGACATCGAGTTTTTGATAGAACTGTTGCTAGGCACTGGGCCTATATCAAAGAGACCCTACCGGATGCCCGCAAATGATCTGGAGGAGATTAAGAAGCAGATCAAGGAGTTATTGGAGAAAGGTTACATTCGACGAAGTTCATCACCATGGGGAGCCCTGATACGTCTCCAATGTATCTATAATTTTTGATTGCTCCATGCTATATTATTTACTATTTTGAATGTTTATGGGCTTTATTATACACTTTTATATCATTTTTGGGACTAACCTATTAACCTAGAGCCCAGTGCCAATTTCTGCTTTTACCCTATTTTAGGGTTTCGAAGAAAAGGAAAATCAAACGGAGTTCAATTGACCTGAAACTTCACAGAACTCATTTTTGGAAGGAAAGAAGCCCAGAAGACTTGGAGTGCACGTCGGGGGACCTGCGTGGAGGTCACGAGGCAGGGGGCGCGCCCTCCACCCTTGTGAGCCCCTCGTGGCCCCCCTGACGTACTTCTTCCGCCTATATATCTCCATATACCCTAAAAACATCCATGAGCACAATAGATCAGGAGTTCCGCCGCCAGAAGCCTCCGTAGCCACCGAAAACCAATCTAGACCCGTTCCGGCACCCTACCGGAGGGGGCAATCCTTCTCCGGTGGCCATCTTCATCATCTCGGTGCTCTCCATCACGAGGAGGGAGTAGTTCTCCCTCAGGGCTGAGGGTATGTACCAGTAGCTATGTGTTTGATCTCTCTCTCTCGTGTTCTTGAGGTGATACAATCTTGATGTATCACGAGCTTTGCTATTATATTTGGATCCTATGATGTTTTCTCCCCCCTCTACTCTCTTGTAATGGATTGAGTTTCCCCTTTGAAGTTATCTTATCGTATTGAGTCTTTAAAGATTTGAGAACACTTGATGTATGTCTTGCCGTGCGTATCTGTGGTGACAATGGGATACCACATGATTCACTTGATGTATGTTTTGGTGATCAACTTGCGGGTTCCGCCCATGAACCTATGTATAGGGGTTGGCACACGTTTTCTTCGTGATTCTCCAGTAGAAACTTTGGGGCACTCTTTGAGGTTCTATGTGTTGGTTGAATAGATGAATATGAGATTGTGTGACGCATATCATATAATCATACCCACGGATACTCGAGGTGACATTGGAGTATCTAGGTGACATTAGGGTTTTGGTTGATTTGTGTCTTAAGGTGTTATTCTAGTACGAACTCTAGGGCTGTTTGTGACACTTATAGGAATAGCCCAACAGATTGATTGGAAAGGATAACTTTGAGGTGGTTTCGTACCCTACCATAATCTCTTCGTTCGTTCTCCGCTATTAGTGACTTTGGAGTTACTCTTTGTTGCATGTTGAGGGAAAGTTATGTGATCCAATTATGTTATTATTGTTGAGGGAACTTGCACTAGCGAAAGTATGAACCCTAGGCCTTGTTTCAACGCATTGCAATACCGTTTACGCTCACTTTTATCATTAGTTACCTTGCTGTTTTTATAATTTTAGATTACAAATACCTTTATCTACTATCCATATTGCACTTGTATCACCATCTCTTCGCCGAACTAGTGCACCTATACAATTTACCATTGTATTGCGTGTGTTGGGGACACAAGAGACTCTTTGTTATTTGGTTGCATGGTTGCTTGAGAGAGACCATCTTCATCCTACGCCTCCTACAGATTGATAAACCTTAGGTTATCCACTTGAGGGAAATTTGCTACTGTCCTACAAACCTCTGCACTTGGAGGCCCAACAACGTCTACAAGAAGAAGGTTGTGTAGTAGACATCAAGCTCTTTTCTGGCGCCGTTGCCGGGGAGGTGAGTGCTTGAAGGTATATCTTTAGATCTTGCAATCGAGTCTTTTAGTTTCTTGTTTTATCACTAGTTTAGTTTATAAAAGAAAACTATATAAAAAATGGAATTGAGTTTGTCTCATACGCTTCACCTTTTTAATATCTTTCGTGAGTATGATGGAAAGGATAATTGTGCTCAAGTGCTAGAATAAGAAATCTATAAAATGTTTGGCACTAAATATTTGAATGATGAGCATGATTGCAATGTTGTTAGTATGAATTCCTTGAATATCCATGATGATAATGATATGCAAAGCCACAAGCTTGGGGAAGCTATGTTTGATGAAGATGATATTTTTTGTCCCCCAAGTTTTGATGAGCAAACTTATTATGATGAAAGCATGCCTCCTATCTATGATGATTATTGTGATGACACGTATGCTTTAAAGAATAATGATAACCATGAAACTTGTCATCTTGATCTTAATTTTCAATCACATGATAGTTATTTTGTTGAGTTTGTTCCCACTATTATTCATGAGAAGAATTTTGCTTATGTGGAGAGTAATAAAATTTCTATGCTTGTAGATCATGAAAAGAATGCTTTAGGTGCTGGTTATATTGTTGAATTCATTCAAGATGCTACTGAAAATTATTATGAGGGAGGAACATATGCTTTTAGGAATTGCAATAATATCAAGTTTCCTCTCTATGTGCTTAATGTTTCGAAGTTATGCTTGTTTTACCCTCCTATGCTAGTTGATTATTGTTCCCACAAGTTGTTTGCTGAAAAAATCCCTATGCATAGGAAGTGGGTTATACTTAAATGTGCTAGTCATATTCTTCATGATGCTCTCTTTATGTTACAATTCTTATCCTTCATGTGAGCATCATTGAAATCATCATGCCTAGCTAGGGGCGTTAAACGATAGCGCTTGTTGGGAGGCAACCCAATTTTATTTTTGTTCCTTGATTTTTGTTCCTGTTTAGTAATAAATAATTCATCTAGCCTCTGTTTAGATGCGGTTTTATGTTTTAATTAGTGTTTGTGCCAAGTAGAACCGTTGGGAAGACTTGGGGAAAGTCTTGTTGATCATGCTGTAAAAAACAGAAAGTTTAGCGCTCACGAGAACTGCTGCCATTTTTATTTGGAAAGTGCTATTTAGTTAATTATTTTTTCAGATGATTAATAGATAAATTCCTCAGGTCCACCAATTTATTTGAGAATTTTATGAGTTCCAGAAGTATACGTTTGATTCAGATTACTACAGACTGTTCTGTTTTTGACAGATTCTGTTTCTCATGTGTTGTTTACTTATTTTGATGAATCTATGGCTAGTAAAAGAGTTTATAAACCATAGATAAGTTGTAATACAGTAGGTTTAACACCAATATAAATAAAGAATGAGTTCATTACAGTACCTTGAAGTGGTGATTTATTTTCTTATACTAACGGAGCTTACGAGTTTTCCGTTAAGTTTTGTGTTGTGGAGTTTTCAAGTTTTGGGTAAGGATTCGATGGACTATGGAATAAAGAGTGGAAAGAGCCTAAGCTTGGGGATGCCCAAGGCACCCCAAGGTAATATTCAAGGATGTCCAAGAGCCTAAGCTTGGGGATGCTGCGGAAGGCATCCCCTCTTTCGTCTTCGTTCATCGGTAACTTTACTTGGAGCTATATTTTTATTCACCACATGATATGTGTTTTGCTTGGAGCGTTAATTCATTTTATTTAGTTTTGCTTGCTGTTTGAATAGAATACCAAGATCTGAAATTCTTAAATGTTAGAGAGTCTTCACATAGTTGCATAATTATTCAACTACTCATTGATCTTCACTTATATCTTTCGGAGTAGTTTGTCATTTGCTCTAGTGCTTCACTTATATCTTTTAGAGCATGGTGGTAGTTTTATTTTGAAGAAATAGATGAACTCTCATGCTTAACTTAGATTATTTTGAGAGTCTTAATAGCATGGTAATTTGCTTAAAATCCTAATATGCTAGGTATTCAAGAATAATAAAACTTTCATATAAGTGTATTGAATACTAAGAGAAGTTTGATGCTTGATGATTGTTTTGAGATATGGAGGTAATAATATCAAAGTCGTGCTAGTTGAGTAATTGTGAATTTGAGAAATGCTTGTGTTGAAGTTTGCAAGTCCCGTAGCATGCACGAATGGTAAACGTTGTGTAACAAATTGGAAACATGAGGTGTTATTTGATTGTCCTCCTTATGAGTGGCGGTCGGGGACGAGCGATGGTCTTTTCCTACCAATCTATCCCCCTAGGAGCATGCGCGTAGTGCCGAGGTTTTTGATGATTTGTAGATTTTTGCAATAAGTATGTGAGTTCTTTATGACTAATGTTGAGTCCATGGATTATACGCACTCTTGCCCTTCCATCCTTGCTAGCCTCTTCGGTACCGTGCATTGCCCTTTCTCACATTGAGAGTTGGCGCAAACTTCGCCGGTGCATCCAAACCCCGTGATATGATACTCTCTATCGCACATAAACCTCCTTATACCTTCCTCAAAACAGCCACCATACCTACCTATTATGGCATTTCCATAGCCATTCCGATATATATTTCCATGCAACTTTCCACCGTTCCGTTTATTATGACACGCATCATCATTTTCATATTGCTTTGCATGATCATGTAGTTGACATCGTATTTGTGGCAAAGCCACCGTTTATAATTTTTCATACATGTCGCTCTTGATTCATCACAATCTCGGTACACCGCCGGAGGCACTCATATAAAGTCATACTTTGTTCTAGTATCGAGTTGTAATCATTGAGTTGTAAATAAATAGAAGTGTGATGATCATCATTATTAGAGCATTGTCCCAAGTGAGGTATAAAAAAAAGAGAAAGGCCATAAAAAGAGAAAGCCCAAAAAAAGGGAGAAAGGACATAAAAAAAGAAGAGAAGGCCCAAAAAATGTGAGAAAAATAGAGAAGGGACAATGTTACTATCCTTTTACCACACTTGTGCTTCAAAGTAGCACCATGATCTTCATAGTAGAGAGTCTCTCATGTTATCACTTTAATATACTAGTGGGAATTTTTCATTATAGAACTTGGCTTGTATATTCCAACAATGGGCCTCCTCAAGTGCCCTAGGTCTTCGTGAGCAAGCAAGTTGGATGCACACCCACTAGTTTCTTTTGTTGATCTTTCATACATTTATAGCTCTAGTGCATCCGTTGCATGGCAATCCCTACCCCTTGCATTAACATCAATCAGTGGGAATCTCCATAGCCCATTGATTAGCCTCGTTGATGTGAGACTTTCTTCCTTTTTGTCTTCTCCACATAACCCCCTCATTATATTCTATTCCACCCATAGTGCTATGTCCATGGCTCGCGCTCATATATTGCGTGAAAGTTTATGAGTTTGAGATTACTAAAGTATGAAACAATTGCTTGGCTTGTCATCGGGGTTGTGCATGATGAGAGCATTCTTGTGTGATGAAATGAAACATGACTAAACTATATGATTTTGTAGGGATGAACTTTCTTTGGCCATGTTATTTTGAGAAGACATAATTGCTTAGTTAGTATGCTTGAAGTATTATCATTTTTATGTCAATATGAACTTTTGTCTTGAATCTTTCGGATCTGAATATTCATACCACAAGTAAGAAGAATTACATTGAAATTATGCCAAGTAGCACTCCGCATCAAAAATTCTGTTTTTATCATTTACCTACTCGAGGACGAGCAGGAATTAAGCTTGGGGATGCTGATACGTCTCCAATGTATCTATAATTTTTGATTGCTCCATGCTATATTATCTACTGTTTTGAATGTTTATGGGCTTTATTATACACTTTTATATCATTTTTGGGACTAACCTATTAACCCAGAGCCCAGTGCCAGTTTCTGTTTTTACCCTATTTTAGGGTTTCAAAGAAAAGGAAAATCAAACGGAGTCCAATTGACTTGAAACTTCACAGAACTCGTTTTTGGAAGGAAAGAAGCCCAGAAGACTTGGAGTGCACGTCGGGGGACCTGCGAGGAGGTCACGAGGCAGGGGGGCGCGCCCACCCCCTAGGCGCGCCCTCCACCCTCGTGAGCCCCTCATGGCCCCCCTGACGTACTTCTTTCGCCTATATATATCTCCATATACCCTAAAAACATCCATGAGCACAATAGACCGGGAGTTCCGCCGCCAGAAGCCTCCGTAGCCACCGAAAACCAATCTAGACCCGTTCAGGCACCCTGCCGGAGGGGGCAATCCTTCTCCGGTGGCCATCTTCATCATCCCGGTGCTCTCCATGACGAGGAGGGAGTAGTTCTCCCTCAGGGCTGAGGGTATGTACCAGTAGCTATGTGTTTGATCTCTCTCTCTCCCGTGTTCTTGAGGTGATACGATCTTGATGTATCGTGAGCTTTGCTATTATATTTGGATCCTATGATGTTTTCTCCCCCCTCTACTCTCTTGTAATGGATTGAGTTTCCCCTTTGAAGTTATCTTATCGGATTGAGTCTTTAAAGATTTGAGAACACTTAATGTATGTCTTGCCGTGCGTATCTGTGGTGACAATGGGATACCACATGATTCACTTTATGTATGTTTTGGTGATCAACTTGCGGGTTCCGCCCATGAACCTATGCATAGGGGTTGGCACACGTTTTCGTCGTGATTTTCCGGTAGAAACTTTGGGGCACTCTTTGAGGTTCTATGTGTTGGTTGAATAGATGAATCTGAGATTGTGTGACGCATATCATATAATCATACCCACGGATACTTGAGGTGACATTGAAGTATCTAGGTGACATTAGGGTTTTGGTTGATTTGTGTCTTAAGGTGTTATTCTAGTACGAACTCTAAGGCTGTTTGTGACACTTATAGGAATATCCCAACAGATTGATTGGAAAGAATAACTTTGAGGTGGTTTCGTACCCTACCATAATCTCTTCGTTCGTTCTCTGCTATTAGTGACTTTGGAGTGACTCTTTGTTGCATGTTGAGGGATAGTTATGTGATCCAATTATGTTATTATTGTTGAGGGAACTTGCACTAGCGAAAGTATGAAACCTAGGCCTTGTTTCAACGCATTGCAATACCGTTTACGCTCACTTTTATCATTAGTTACCTTGCTGTTTTTATAATTTCAGATTACAAATACCTTTATCTACTATCCATATTGCACTTGTATCACCATCTCTTCACCGAACTAGTGCACCTATACAATTTACCATTGTATTGGGTGTGTTGGGGACACAAGAGACTCTTTGTTATTTGGTTGCATGGTTGCTTGAGAGAGACCATCTTCATCGTACGCCTCCTATGAATTGATAAACCTTAGGTCATCCACTTGAGGGAAATTTGCTACTGTCCTACAAACCTCTGCACTTGGAGGCCCAAAAACGTCTACAAGAAGAAGGTTGTGTAGTAGACATCAAGCCCCAGTGCTTTTGGTTGAGAAGAAGGATAAGTCTTTAAGGATGGTTGTTGATTATCGTGCATTGAATGAGGTGACGATCAAGAACAAATACCCACTGCCAATGATCAATGATTTGTTTGACCAGCTGCAAGGAGCAAAGGTGTTTTCAAAGATCCATTTGCGATCAGGATATCACCAGCTGAAGATTCGAGAGAAGGATATACTAAAGACAACATTCACCACACA
This sequence comes from Triticum aestivum, assembly GCF_018294505.1. Taxonomy (NCBI): domain Eukaryota; kingdom Viridiplantae; phylum Streptophyta; class Magnoliopsida; order Poales; family Poaceae; genus Triticum; species Triticum aestivum. The sequence goes on from NC_057794.1 coordinate 443,894,198, forward strand.
GTACGGGTTGTATGAGTATACGATTATGTCATTCAGACTGACTAACGCCCCTGCCTATTTCATGAGCATGATGAACAAGGTATTCATGGAATATTTGGATAAGTTTGTTGTGGTGTTCATTGATGATATAATGGTATACTCAAAGAATGATGAGGAGCACGAAGAGCATTTGCGTTTAGTTCTCGAGAAACTCAGGGAACACCAGTTGTATGCCAAGTTCAGCAAATGTGAGTTTTGGTTGAAGGAAGTTGGATTCCTTGGACATGTTATATCAGGAGAAGGTGTAGCAGTAGATCCTACCAAGGTTCAGTCAATTACTGAATGGTTGGCACCCACTTCAGTTAGCGAGATCCGCGGTTTTCTTGGACTCGCAGGATACTATCGGAGATTCATTGAGAAATTTTCCAAGATTGCGAAGCCAATGACGGAGTTATTGAAGAAGGATACCAAATTTAAATGGACGGAAGAATGTGAGGCAAGTTTTTAGGAGTTAAAGAAACGTTTGATGACAACCCCAGTACTGGTTCTGCCAGATATACGTAAAGAGTTTCAAGTGTACTGCGATGCCTCTCGCCTAGGAGTTGGGCGTGTGCTTATGCAATACGGAAGAGTTGTTTCGTATGCCTCATGACAAGTAAAACCGCACGAATTGAATTATGCCACGCATGATTTGGAGTTAGCAGCTGTAGTGCATGCGCTCAAGACTTGGATACATTACCTTATTAGAAATCGTTGTGATGTGTACATGGATCATAAGAGTTTGAAGTACATTTTCACACAGAAGGAGTTGAACCTTAGACAGAGGAGATGGTTGGAGCTTATAAAGGATTATGATATGAAGCTTCATTATCATCCAGGCAAGGCCAATGTCGTAGCCGACGCTTTGAGCCGGAAGAGCTATGCTAATACCCTAATAAGCACGGGATTGCCAAAGGAGTTAGCAGAGGATCTCAGGGAACTTCGATTAGAGATTGTTCCTAAAGGTTTTGTTGCAACGATGGAGGTTCAGTCTACATTGTTAGGAAAGATTTGAGAAGCTCAGAAGGATGACAAAGAGATTACTGATATAAAGGAGAGAATAGGCAAAGGAAAGGCCAAAGGTTTTCGTGAGGACGAGCACGGCACCTTATGGTTTGAGGACCGTATTTATGTGCCCAATAACACATAGATCAGGAAGTTAATACTTCAGGAGGCTCATGACTCACCATACTCAATACACCCCGGAAACACCAAGATGTATTTGGATCTGAAGGAGCGTTTCTGGTGGACTGGTATGAAGAAAGATATTGCCGAGTATGTAGCCGTATGTGATGTATGTCAGAGAGTGAAGGCTGAATATCAAAAGCCAGCAGGATTGTTACAACCTATGTCGATACCCGAATGGAAGTGGGATAAACTTGGCATGGATTTAATCACCGGATTACCCAGGACCAAATCAGGATATGATTCTTTATGTGTAGTAGTTGATCGCTTGACCAAAGTGGCTCACTTTATCCCAGTGAAAACCACCTATACAAGTGCGAAGTTGGCCAAGATATACATGACCAGGATCGTATGTCTACATGGAGTTCCAAGGACCATAGTATCAGATAGAGGAACACAGTTTACCTCAAAGTTTTGGCATCAACTACACCAGACTTTGGGAACAAGGTTGGAGTTCAGTACAGCATTCCACCCGCAGACGGATGGACAAACCGAGAGAGTCAACCAGATTCTGGAGGATATGTTGCGAGCCTGTGCGCTAGATTATGGATCTAGCTGGTATGACAATTTGCCCTACGTGGAGTTCTCATACAGCAATAGCTATCAAGCCAGTTTGAAGATGGCACCGTTTGAAGCCCTGTATGGACGAAGGTGCAGAACACCATTGTTATGGGATGAAGTTGGAGACCGTCCGTTGTTTGGACCAGATTTGATCAAGGAGTCTAAAGAAAAGGTTAAGTTGATTAGAGATAGACCGAATATAGCTTAGTCCAGGCAGAAGAGTTATGCAGACTTGAAACGCAAGGAAACCTCCTATGAAATTGGAGATAGAGCATATCTGCGAGTGTCACCTCTGCGAGGAGTGAAACGTTTTGGAGTTAAGGGAAAGTTAGCCCCGAGATTTGTACGACCATACCGAATTTTGGAACGTATGGGAGAAGTTGCCTACAAGTTGGAGTTACCTGAAGGACTGTCAGGAGTTCATGATGTGTTCCATGTTTCCTAGTTGAAGAAGTGTCATGCTGAGATGGCCGATATACCACTAAGAGATACGGTGCCCTTGGAGGCGATTCAGTTGGACAATGATTTGACCTACGAGGAGAAGCCAGTCAGGATTCTTGAATTTGCTAGGCGAGTCACCCGCAGCAAGGTTATCAAGTTTTGCAAAGTTCAGTGGAGTCACCATACCGAGGATGAAGCCACCTGGGAACGAGAGGATGATCTTCGCAAAGACCACCCGCACCTATTTTCTAGCCAACCCGAATCTCAAGGGCGAGATTCATCTTAAGGGGGGTAGGTTTGTAACATTCCAAATTTTCAATTTGGAATGTTATACATAGATCATTCATGCATATCATATTTTATTGCATTTTGTTTCGCGATCCTCGATATCCTAAGCAACTCAAGGACCCTCGGAGAGATTTGGGGATTTCCTTGTTTTCATGTTTGAGTTTTATCAAATATTGAAACGAGGATTTTTGGTTTTAATTATTTTTCTCTTCGAAATTTTTTCATATTAAAATATATGAGAGGAGATAATATGACTTCTCCAAAATAAATGAAATATTGGAGGAAAATATTAAAATCAAATATTTGATTTTATTCAGAGTTTATTGCTATTTTATTTGAATTAGAAAAATTGCACGTTTTTCAAAGTTGCATTTTAGGGCCAAGAAAATGTTCATCTCGTTCTAAATATTTTATTTAGACGGTGAAAATTTGTTTTGGCATTTTTTTAGTTTTTTATTTTATTTTATAGGATTTTTTAGTTCGGTGAAATTATTTTAAAAAAAAGTTTCCTCCGCCGACTGGGCCGAAGCCCAAGTCAGCCGGCCCACCTCCCCGCGCCGTCTCCTTCCAGGAGAACGAGAGCGCACCGCCGCCCGCGAGGCCGAATCCGGGCGGGACTCTCCCTCCCCGCGCCGCTTGCCCCCTCGCCCAAGCAAGCACCCCTCCTATAAGTACCCCGCCCCGACCCCGATTTCCACCACCACCGCCGCACCCCGCCGCAACCGGATCCGCCCCGCGCCGCCCCACCTCTGCCACGCCGCCGCCGCCCTGCCACCCGTGCCGCCCACCGCCGCAGCCCCGCGCCGCCCACCACCATAGCCCCGCCTCGCCGGAGTCGCCGCCCCGCCTCACCGGACCTCGCCGGAGGTAAAGCCGTCGTTCGTTTTTTTAAAGAACCGATCCGATTTTTTTAGAAAACCCTAGGTTTTTTTTGAATAGATCGGTTCGCCGATTTTTTTCTCGGTTTAGTTATTTAGCGGACATTCGTCCGTACGTTCATTTTAACGAACGGTGTTCACTCATTAGCCGCAGACAACGAACATTCGTTCGTTAGCCTGTTCGTTAGTTTTTCTTTTTCTCGGATTTTCCGTGATTATTTTCGATCGTGATTTCTGATCCGATTTTCGTTTTAGTTTATCTTTTTGCTCGTTTGCCGGAATCTGGCGATTCAAGCTCCTAGATCTTCATCTCGAAACCCTCTTTCTGTTTAATCAACTTGAACAAGGTTTTGATAATGTAAAATTTGACTTTAGTCCAGAATACTAAACAGACTTTGTTTCTTTCGCTGTTTGAGTTTCGTTGCCCCGTTTGATTTGATTCTTTTTGCAAACCGGAGTTCTTAAGTTGAACTCTCTGGTTAGACCTTCTTATTTGATTTTTATCCATGATTATTTACTTGATTGCTTATGTATGCTATTGCTTGTTTGCGATAGAACACCCGTAGTGCGAAGCGTGCTACTTCGAATCTTTAGGTTTTGTGGATCATCAGCAAGGCAAGTAACACTTTGATCATACCCCTTTATCACCCAGTTTTTATGCATTAGCTCCAATCCTCAAACATTGCATGATTAGGATGTGATTAACATGTGGGTTGGGAAGTAGTTAATGAGGTAGAACCTATTGCCCTGTTATTATCAAACCCTTGGGAGTTACTTCTACGTATTGCTTACATTGCTATGCTATGCTCGTAGACGTGGTTTGGGTGTGTGAAATCCATGACATATGTGAGATTGTTAATTAATGGTTCAACTTAAGGTGGCAACTTGAATACACATCTGGGTGGATTGTTTGCCGGGCACCTGGAGAATCCAGTGTTGTACTAGGATATCCCGGAGTACCCGTGTGATAATCCTAAGGTCCGCCACCCAGGCTCAAAGGGAACTGAGATATTTCATGCTAGAAACTTCCGTGTGCAGCCACATGCTATTATGGGCTCTAGCATAGCTGAGTAAGTTACATGAGCTCTCGAAGAGGTGGATCAATAGGTAGAGGGATGTAGGTTGGTATGGTCTGCCCGGAGTAAAGAGTAAATGTTTCAGAAAGAACGTGTCTTGGTCATCCGTTTCTCAAACACCTTGTAGTGCGAGAAATCCAACGGAGGAGATCGGATCTTGTGAGGAAAAGTGCACAAACCTCTACAGAGTGTACAATCTAATCATGGTTAGCCGTGTCCCCGGTTATGGACAATTCTTGAGTATCTAGTACTTGGATTATCATATGTATCTCATCACTCTAAATTAATATTGTTGGGTTGATAATTACTTTCAATTGGGATTGAGTTGGAGGAACGTTCTCAATGATGTTTCAACTACCATGATAGTTAAATAAAATCTATTCCTTTATTGTAGGGAAAAAATGGCTTTTCGCAAAAACTATAACCATAGAGCTTTCCACCAGCCAAATATGCATGTAGTGATAACATTATTCTGTTCTTGCTCTAGTGTGTTATATTGCCAGCATATTCCATGTGCTGACCCGTTTTCGGGCTGCAACGTATTATGTTGCAGACTTTTCAGTCGAGGAGTAAGGTTCGTTAGGTCGTTGCCGTGCAGCTCAGCTATGCCGTTGGAGTTGATGGACTCACTTTATCTTCCAAGCCTTCCGATGTTATCGTATTAGATGGCCTTAAGCCATATTTATTGTAATAAGTTCTCTTTTGAGACATTTGATGTAATAAGTGTGTGATTGCTACTCTGTTATAAATCCTCGAGTACTGTGTGTGTCAGCATTACCAATCCAGGGATGACACTAAAGCACAGAGACTTGACCGTTTGAGGTCGGGTCACTACAAGTATGTATTATTTCCAATAAGTCAGTTGCTTGCTCCATTGTTCCGGAGAACGGAGTCTTAGTCATGTTGCCCATGAGGCACGATTCGCAAGCATCAAGTGATTCATAATTAGGTGATTCCAAAAGCCCATCAGCATGGAGTTTCTTCATGCGCTTTACACCAATATGACCTAAATGGTAGTGCCACAAATAAGTTGCACTATCATTATTAACTTTGCATCTTTTGGCTTCAATATTATGTGCATCACTACGATCGAGATTCAATAAACCATTTATATTGAGTGTATGACCATAGAAGGTTTTATTGATGTAAATAGAACAACAATTATTCTTTGACACAAATGAATAACCGTATTGCAATAAACATGATCCAATCATATTCATGCTCAACACAAACACCAAATAACATTTATTTTAGGTTCAACACTAATCCCGAAGGTAAAGGGAGTGTGCGATGGTAATCTTATCAACTTTGGAATCACTTCCAACACACATCATCACCTCGCCCTTAACTAGTCTGTGCTTATTTTGCAACTCCTATTTTGAGTTACTACTCTTAGCAACTGAATCAGTATCAAATACCGAGGGGTTTGCTATAAACACTAGTAAAGTACACATCAATAACATGTATATCAAATATACCTTTGTTCACTATGCCATCCTTCTTATCCGCCAAGTATCTAGGGTAGTTCCACTTCCAGTGACCATTTCCTTTGCAGTAGAAGCACTCAGTTTCAGGCTTGGGTCTAGCTTTGGGCTTCTTCATGGGAGTGGCAACTTGCTTGCCATTCTTCTTGAAGTTCTATTTCTTTCCCTTGCCCTTTTACTTGAAACTAGTGGTTTTGTCAACCATCAACATTTGATGCTTTTCTCGATTTCTACCTTTGTCGATTTCAGCATCACGAAGAGCTCGGGAATCATTTCCGTCATCCCTTGCAAATTATAGTTCATCACGAAGTTCTAGTAACTTGGTGATAGTGACTAGAGAACTCTGTCAATCACCTTTTTATCTGGAAGATTAACTCCCACTTGATTCAAGCGATTGTAGTACTCAGACAATCTGAGCACATGCTCACTGGTTGAGCTATTCTCCATCTTGTAGGCAAAGTACTTGTCAGAGGTCTCATACCTCTCGACACGGGCATGAGTATGAAATACCAATTTCAACTCTTAGAACATCTTATATGTTCCGTGCTGTTCAAAACATTTTTGAAGTCCCGGTTCTAAGCCGTAAAGCATGGCGCACTAAACTATCAACCAGTCATCATACCGAGCTTTACCAAATGTTCATAACGTCTGCATCTGCTCCTGCAAAAGGTCCGTCACCTGGCGGTGCATTAAGGACATAATTCTTCTGTGCAGTAATGAGGATAATCCTAAGATCATGGAGCTAGTCCGCATCATTGCTACTAACATCTTTCAACATAGTTTTCTCTAGGAACATATCATAAATAAAATAGGGAAGCTATACGCGAGCAATTGATCTACAATATAGATATGCAAAATACTATCAGGACTAAGTTCATGATAAATTAAAGTTCAATTAATCATATTACTTAAGAACTCCCACTTAGATAGACATCCCTCTAATCATCTAAGTGATCACGTGATCTATATCAACTAAACCATGTCCGATCATCACGTGAGATGGAGTAGTTTTCAATGGTGAACATCACTATGTTGATCATATCTACTATATGATTCATGCTCGACCTTTCGGTCTCAGTGTTCCGAGGCCATATCTACATATGCTAGGCTCGTCAAGTTTAACCCGAGTGTTCTGCGTGTGCAAAACTGGCTTGGACCCGTTGCATGTGAACGTAGAGCTTATCACACCCGAACATCACGTGGTGTCTCGGCACGACGAATTGTCGCAATGGTGCATACTCAGGGAGAACACTTGTACCTTGAAATTTAGTGAGGGTTCATCTTATAATGCTACCGTCGTACTAAGCAAAATAGGATGCATAAAAGATAAACATCACACGCAATCAAAATATGTGACATGATATGGCCATTATCATCTTGTGCCTTTGATCTCCATCTCCAAAGTACCGTCATGATCTCCATCGTCACCGGCATGACACCATGATCTCCATCATCTTGTCTCTATCAATGTGTCGTCACATGCTCGTCTCGCCAACTATTGCTTTAGCAACTATTGCTATCGCATATCGATAAAGTAAAGCAATTATATGGCGCTTGCATCTTATGCAATAAAGAGACAACCATAAGGCTTCTGCCAGTTGCCGATAACTTAAACAAAACATGATCATCTCATACAACAATTTATATCTCATCATGTCTTGACCATATCACATCACAACATGCCCTGCAAAAACAAGTTAGACGTCCTCTACTTTGTTGTTGCAAGCTTTACGTGGCTGCTACGGGCTGAGCAAGAACCGTTCTTACCTAAGCATCAAAAACCACAACACGGTATAGTGATTGCTTTTTGATCTTTAGAAAGAACCATGTTCATTGAATCCGATTCAACTAAAGTTGGAGAAATAAACACCCACTAGCCACCTGTGTGCGAAGCACGTCGGTAGAACCAGTCTCGCGTAAGCGTACGCGTAATGTCGGTCTGAGCCGCTTCATCCAACAATGCCGCTGAATCAAGAATCAACTAGTGACGGCAAGCAATATGTATATACCCACGCCCACAACTCCTTTGTGTTCTACTCGTGCATATAACATCTACGCATAGACCTAGCTCGGATGCCACTGTTGGGGAACGCAGTAATTTCAAAAAAATTCCTACGCACACGCAAGATCATGGTGATGCATATCAATGAGAGGGGAGAGTGTTGTCTACGTACCCTCGTAGACCGTTAGCGGAAGCGTTATGACAACGCGGTTGATGTAGTCGTATGTCTTCACGATCCAACCGATCCTAGCACCGAAGATATGGCACCTCCGCGATCTGCACACGTTCAGCTCCGTGACGTTCCTCGTACTCTTGATCCAGTTGAGGCCGAGGGAGAGTTTCATCAGCACGATGGCGTGGTGATGGTGATGATGAAGTTACCAGCGCAGGGCTTCACCTAAGCACTACGACGATATGACCGAGGTGTGTAACTGTGGAGGGGGGGGCACCGCACACGGCTAAGAGATTGTCTGTTGTGCCTTTGGGGTGTCCCCTGCCCACGTATATAAAGGAGGGAGGAGGAGGAGGCCGGCCCTAGAGGGGGCGCACCAAGTGTGGGGAGTCCTACTAGGACTCCCAAGTCCTAGTAGGATTCCCCTTTTCCTTTCCAGAGTAGAAGAAAAGAAAGAGGGAAAGAGAGAGGGAGTAGGAAAGGGCAAGGGGAATGCCGCCCTTTCCCCTAGTCCAATTCGGACCCATGGGGGGCCGCGCGCCTCCTTCCCTTTGGCCTTCCTCCTCTATTCCCGTATGGCCCAATAAGGCCCAATACTTCTCCCGGCGAATTCCTGTAACTCTCCGGTACTCCGAAAATACCCGAATCACTCGAAACCTTTCCGATGTCCGAATATAGCCTTCCAATATATCAATCTTTACCTCTCGACCATTTCGAGACTCCTCGTCATGTCCCCGATCTCATCTGGGACTCCGAACAAACTTTGGTCATCAAATCACATAACTCATAATACAAATCGCCATCGAACGTTAAGCGTGCGGACCCTACGGGTTCGAGAACTATGTAGACATGACCGAGACTCATCTCCCGTCAATAACCAATAGCGGAACCGGGATGTCCATATTGGCTCCCAGATATTCTACGAAGATCTTTATCGGTCGAACCGCATAACAACATACGTTGTTCCCTTTGTCATCGGTATGTTACTTGCCCTATGTTACTTGCCCGAGATTCGATCGTCGATATCTCAATACCTAGTTCAATCTCGTTACCGGCAAGTCTCTTTACTCATTCCGTAATGCATCATCCCACAACTAACTCTTTAGTTACATTGCTTGCAACGCTTATAGTGATGTGCATTACCGAGAGGGCCCAGAGATACCTCTCCGACAATCGGACTTTAGTTACATTGCTTGCAAGGCTTATAGTGATGTGCATTACCGAGAGGGCCCAAAGATACCTCTCCGACAATCGGAGTGACAAATCCTAATCTCGATCTATGCCAACTCAACAAACACCATCGGAGACACCTGTAGAGCACCTTTATAATCACCCAGTTACATTGTGACGTTTGGTAGCACACAAAGTGTTCCTCCGGTATTCGGGAGTTGCATGATTTCATAGTCATAGGAACATGTATAAGTCATGAAGAAAGCAATAGCAACAAACTAAATGATCAAGTGCTAAGCTAATGGAATGGGTCTAGTCAATCACATCATTCTCTAATGATGTGATCCCATTAATCAAATGACAACTCATGTCTATGGTTAGGAAACATAACCATCATAGCTAGTCAAGTAGAGGCATACTAGTGGCACTCTGTTTGTCTATGTATTCACACATGTACTAAGTTTCCGGTTAATACAATTCTAGCATGAATAATAAACATTTATTATGATATAAGGAAATATAAATAACAACTTTATTATTGCCTCTAGGGCATATTTCCTTCATAAGGCGCCCGCCACCGAACAAACAGTTGTTGTGCCACTCTCGCCATTTGCTATCCCCGTCGTAGATGTTGATGCCGCCATCTAAGTTGTAGTAGGTGCCATTTTGTCTGCTGCAGCCGCCCGGTCGCAGATTGCAGCCGCACTTATGCAGTTTGTGAGCGCTCTTATGGCGGCTGCGGCCACGCTCGGGCCGAAGTGGGCCGCCGAACTTGCCCTCATGACACGGATCCATGGACCCATCTTTGACTTGCGATTGAACAATAAAATGGGATTGGGGAGCGAGTGTGGTAGACACGCTGGCTGTAGCCGATGAAGCTTCCGGTTTAAGTCATATATAATGAGGGGGGAGGGGCAAGAATTTTTATACTACATTGCACACAACTCGTTCTAATGAACTGTGCCTAGTGTACTTGATTTTCATTTTGATTTGAAAGACAAAATGGGGTTACATCGGCAAAGGACGGTGTTTGAATAGATAGAACATTTATCTATGCAGAGCATGCAAGGATATATATATATAAGTGTTAAAATTTGGAATTATTCAGGGTTCGTTTGGACATTTATATACATGAGCTGAGTTTTCTAGGCATTTAATGCGCGTAATTCAAATCCGAACTATAGGCACATATTCCGGTGCACCAAAATGGGTTGAAAATCATATATGTATCCTTGGGTGAATGTTTAGGTCCCATGCAAGAGATGAGAATGAATTCCAAACACCACGGCATCGTAGCTCGGCTGCAAACATTGAAAAACTTGGTTTTTTAATTCTTGTAAATCCAAAACTTGTCTGAAATTCATGAAACTTGACACGATATCATGAAATGGCACCAACATGTTGTGGTATATTTGTTGTCTTGTTTGGTCCAGGTTTTGGTATAAGTTTCTCATAAACCAGAGCTTCTCACAAGAAACCTCGTGGTTCTAGTAGGGAATGTGTCACCTTTGTGGACGAAATGACATTCATTGCATCTTCTCGCCTTGATTATTTTTTAGAGGAAAGATAGATGAATAGGAGTGTCGTTTTTTAATTTGGAATTATGCAGGATTCCTTTGAACAATTTTATCTGAGTTTTCTAAGCATTTAATATCCACAATTCAACTTTGAACTACACACTTATGGTTCAAAAATGTTGGTTGAAAAATCATATATGTGTCCTTGAGTGCATGTTTAGGTCCCATACAAAAAACAGGAATGGATTTCAAACACCTCGGCATCATGGCTTGGCCGCAAACATTGAGAAACTTGGTTTTAAAATTCCTGTAAATCCAAAACTCATCTGAAATTTATCAAACTTAGCATGGTGTCATAAAATGGCACCAAAATGTTGTGGTAATTTTTTCCAATTGGGGCAGGTTTTGGTATAAGATTCTCACAAACGAGAGCTTCTCACTAGAAACCTCGTGGTTGCAGGAGGGAACGCATCACCTTTGTGGATGAAATGAAATCTGTTACTTCTTCTCACCTTGAATATTTTTCTAGAGGAAACATAGACCAATATGAGTGTCATGTTAAATATTAGAATTATTCAGGGTTCGTTTCGGCATTTTTATAAATTAACTGAGTTTTCTAGGCATTTAGTGTGCATAATTCAAATTTGAACCACGGTAACATGCTCCATTGTATCAAAATTGGTTGAAAAATCATATATGTGTCCTTGAGTGTATGTTTTGGTCTCATGCAAGAAATGAGAATGAATTTCAAACACATAATGAATTTCAAACACCTCAGCGTCGTGGCTCGGTCTCAAACATTGAGAAACTTGGTTTTTAAATTCCTATTAATCCAAAACTCGTCTGAAATTCTTGAAACTTGGCATGGTATCATGAAATGAAATGATACCAACATGATGTGGTAATTTTTTTGTCCCCATTTCGCCAGGTTTTGGTATAAGCTTCTCATAAATCAGAGCTTCTCACAAGAAGCTTCATGGTTTCGGTAAAGAACATGTCACCTTTAAGGACGAAATGATATTGTTGCCTCTACCCGCTTTAAATATTTTTCTAGATGCAACATAGACATAGACTAGTAGAAGTGTCATGTTAAAATTTGTAATTATTCAGGGCTCGTTCAGACATTTTTATACATTAGCTGAGTTTTCTAAGCATTTAATGCGCATAGGCACATGTTCCATGCAAGAAATAAGAATCAACTTTAAACATCTTGGCATCGTGCCTCGGCCGCAAACATTGAGAAACTTGGTTTTAAAATTCCTATAAATATAAAATCCATTTGAAATTCATAAAACTTGACATGGTATCATGAAATAAGACCAACATGTCGTGGTAAATTTTTATCCCATCTAGGGCATGTTTTGGTATAACCTTCTCACAAACCAGAGCTTCACCCTCGTGGTTTCGATAGGGAACGTGTCATTTTTTGCACGAAATGACATTTGTTGCCTCTTCTTGCTTTAAATATTTTTCTAGAGGCAATATAGACCAATAGGAGTGTCGTGTTAAAATTTGGAAATATTCAAGGTTTGTTTGGACTTCTTATACATTAACTAGTTTCCTATACATTTAATGTAGATAATTCAAATTTCAACTACATGCACATACTCGAGTGCATCAAAATAGGTTAAAAATCACATGTGTGTCTTTGGGTGCATATTCAGGTTCCATGAAATAATTGAGAATTAATTTCAAACATCTCGGCATCATGGCTCCACCGCAAACATTGAGAAACTTGATTTTAAATTCTTATAAATTCAAATATCGTCTGAAATTCATAAAACTTGGCATGGTGTCTTGAAATGACAACAACATAATGTGGTATTTATCATGTACAATTTAAGAGAAGGCACACGAGTTAACAAATGACGTTCTCCTAACCATTCATGTAAGGGATGCCGCTCTCACGCCCTTCCCAGGTCCAATCCATGCGCCCGCGCTAGCGGCCATCCTGTGGCATTGACGGGCTGGTCGCCGAGCACCATCGCAACGTTAAAAGCCGCGGGCGTCAGTGAGTTCCCCGCAGACCCGCGCAAGCTCATGTACATGCCAGCCTCAGCGCCCCTGTAACACCCAGAATGCGGCTATATCTCCCGCGTGTCGGGGCACGACTTAGAGGCATAGCCGCATGGTAGGTCTATCGCAAGAGGGGTAATCTTTACACATCCCATGTATTGAATAAGAAAGGGATAGAGAGTTGGCTTACAATCGCCACTTCACACAATACATAAATATTCATAAAACATCCAGAATACAATCAAGGTCCGACTATGGAACCAAAATAAAAGAAGACAACCCCTAATGATAGATCCCCGATCATCCTAACTGGGCTCCACTACTGATCAACGGGAAACGAAACAAAACAACAAACACGATCTTCATTGAGCTCCCACTTGAGCTTGATTGCGTCATCTGCACTGGTATCATCGGCACCTGCAACTGTTTGGAAGTATCTGTCAGCCACGAGGACTCAGCAATCTCACACCCACGAGATTAAGACTATTTAAGCTTATGGGTAGGAAAGGGTAGTGAGGTGGAGCTGCAGCAAGCACTAGCATATATGGTGGATAACATATGCAAAAGAGAGCGAGAAGAGAAGCAGCGCACGGTCGTGAAGCTAGAAATGATCAAGAAGTGATCCTGAAACTACTTACGTTCAAGCATAACACAAGAACCGTGTCCACTTCCCGGACTCCGCCGTGAAGAGACCATCACGGCTACACACGCGGTTGATTCATTTTAATTAAGTTAAGTGTCAAGTTTTCTACAACCGTACATTAACAAATTCCCATCTGCCCATAACCGCGGGCATGGCTTTCGAAAGTTCAAACCCTGCAGGGGTGTCCCAACTTAGCCCATCACAAGCTCTCACGGTCAATGAAGGATATTCCTTCTCCCAGGAAGACCCGATCAGGCTCAGAATCCCGGTTACAAGACATTTCGACAATGGTAAAACAAGACCAGCAAAGCCACCCGATGTGCCGACAATCCCGATAGGAGCTGCACATATCTTGTTCTCAGGGCAACACCGGATAGGTCAAACTACGAGTAAAACCAGCCCTCAAGTTGCCCCGAGGTGGCCCCGCAGGTTGCTCGGTTCGGACCAACACTTAGACAAGCACTGGCCCGGGGGGTTTAAAATAAAGATGACCCTTGGGTTGGCCGACCCGAGGGAAGGGTAGGTGGTGGTGAGGCAAATGGTAAAACCAAGGTCGGGCCTTGCTGGAGGAGTTTTATTCAAAGCGAACTGTCAAGGGGTCCCCATAACACCCAACCGTGTAAGGAACACAAAATCAAGGAACATAACACCGGTATGACGGAAACTAGGGTGGCAAGAGTGGAACAAAACACCAGGCATAAGGCCGAGCCTTCCACCCTTTACCAAGTATATAGATGCATTAATTAAATAAGAGATATTGTGATATCCCAACATATCCATGTTCCAACATGGAACAAACTTCATCTTCACCTGCAACTAGCAACGCTATAAGAGGGGTTGAGCAAAGCGGTAACATAGCCAAACAATGGTTTGCTAGGAAGGTGGGTTAGAGGCTTGACATGGCAATATGGGAGGCATGATAAAGCAAGTGGTAGGTATCGTGGCATAGCAATAGAGCGAGCAACTAGCAAGCAAAGATAGAAGTGATTTCGAGGGTATGGTCATCTTGCCTGAGATCCCGCAAGGAAGAAGAACGAGTCCATGAAGAAGACAAACGAACATAGTCGAACGGATCCTCACAAACGCGACGTTATCGGAACTAACCCCAAGAGGCAACACCGGAAAGAAGCAAACAACATGGTAAAAAACCACCACATAAGCATGGTGTCGGTGTCAAAACCGGCGGATCTCGGGTAGGGGGTCCCGAACTGTGCGTCTAAGGTGGATGGTAACAGGATGCAGGGAACACGATGTTTTACCCAAATTCGGTCCCTCTTGATGGAGGTAAATCCCTACGTCCTGCTTGATTAATATTGATGATATGGGTAGTACAAGAGTAGATCTACCACGAGATCAGAGAGGCTAAACCCTAGAAGCTAGCCTATGGTATGATTGTATGTTTTCCTACAGACTAAAACCCTCTGGTTTATATAGACACCGGAGAGGGCTAGGGTTACACAAGGTCGGTTACAAAGGAGGAGATATACATATCCGTATTGCCTAGCTTGCCTTCCACGCCAAGTAGAGTCCCATCCGGACACGAGACGAAGTCTTCAATCTTGTATCTTCATAGTCCAACAGTCCGGCCAAAGGATATAGTCCGGCTGTCCGGAGACCCCCTAATCCAGGACTCCCTCAGTAGCCCCTGAACCAGGCTTCAATGACGATGAGTCCGGCGCGCAGTATTGTCTTCGGCATTGCAAGGCGGGTTCCTCCTCCGAATACACCACAGAAGAATTTGAATACAAGGATAGTGTCCGACCCTGCAAAATAAGTTCCACATACCACCGTAGAGAGAATAATATTTCCACAAATCTAATTTGCTGACTTGTTTTGGCAACACGACATTATGCCATGGCCCGGTGATTATTCGAACCGTTTCCTTTAACTAGCCCCGCACATAACGCGAGGCAGTTTTTTGACACGTCTTGTCAAAGCAGAGATCGTGTCCCCTTATTACGGGATTCTCATCAATACGGGCGTGGGTAACCCAATCGCGCCATCGATTACGGCGCTTGGGGGATAAGCGAGTTTTACCAGGCTAGTGGGGACGCATAGTTTCGTTCGCCCATATAAAGGGATAAGGATTCACCTTTTCATCCACGCCTTCTTCCTCCTTTGCTCATCCATTTTCGCACACTCGAGCTCCAGCGCCCAAGTCCGCACTTCCCACCTCAACCTTCTCCAACCATGTCCGGAGCGGGAGGCAGGTGGATGGTCTCCTCCATCACGGAGGGACACATCAAGAAGCTGAGGAGAGCCGGATACCTGCCCGACGACATCGCGCACCGGCTCCCAGATGAGGGGCAGCTCATCCCCACCCCAGGCCCCATGAGAGGGTAGTGTTCCTTACCCATTTCCTCCGCGGACTGGGATTCCCTCTCCACCCATTCGTCCGGGGGCTCATGTTCTACTACGGCCTGGATTTCCACGATCTGGCCCCGAACTTCATCCTCAACATCTCGGCGTTTATCGTCGTGTGCGAGGCCTTCCTCCGCATCAAGCCCCACTTCGGCTTATGGCTGAAGACCTTCAATGTCAAGCCGAAGGTAGTGAGCGGCCGCCAGGCGGAGTGCGGAGGCGCCATGGTGGGCAAGATGCCCAACGTCACATGGCTCGAGGGCTCCTTCGTGGAGACCATAAAGGGGTGGCAATCGGGGTGGTTCTACATCACCGAGCCGCGTGACCCTAAATGGGCAGCGGCCCCCGAGTTCCGATCTGGCATCCCCACGCGGCTCACCTCCTGGCAAGAGAAGGGCCTGTCCTGGGGTAGTTCGGGAGAGCTGACCGGACTCCAAACATGTATTCAAAACATGGTGAACAAGAAGCTCAAACTCGTCAACGTAGTCCAGGTCATGCTCATCCGCCGGATCCTCCCGTGCCAACAACGGGCTTTCAACTTGTGGGAGTTCGACCCGGCCCAGCACCGAACTCTGAACAGGCTCTTCGACACAACTCACGAGGATGCCTGGAAGGTGCTATTCAAGGGTGCCGAGGTTCCCCCTCCCACTACCGAGGATCGCGGATTCTGCGCGAAGCGCCAAGCCAGCGCGGTAAGCTGTTTTACCTCTCACAGGATACTTGTTTTTCATAGTTTGACTCTATGCGGGATCTAAGCTCCCGTACCTTTGACAGGACTGGCAGGAGACGGCCGGACAGATCGACTGTCCGGCTCCTTTGCCCGAAGGCCCAGCAGACGCTCTCCTGACGAAGATGCTGACTCCGGCTCCTTACAAGGTGCCGGAGAAGACCAAGAAGGCCAAGGGAACCCGAAAGAGTTCCCGACGCCAGGCGTCATCGGACTCATCGTCCGATAACTCTGCGACACACTCCTCCCCCGAAGACGAGGAGGAAGAAGAAGATGCTCCCCCTTCAGTTGGGGGAGACAAGAAAAGGAAGGCCGCCCCAACTGGGGAGGCCGAAGGGTCCAAGAAGGGAAGGACTCTCCTTCCGGACAGTTCCACCACCGCCGCCGAAGGCGAAGACGAGTGGCTGCTCAGGGCCAAGCCCCTGGCGAAGTCGTAAGTATTCGGATACCAGAGTAACTCATAGCATTCCTTTGTCGCACTGCTTCCCCTAACGCCGAATATGATTATGCAGGCCGCCACGAGCCCGTATCGATGTATCGTCGGACGGCTCCCTGGGCTCGTCGGATATGGATAGCGATCCACTTCCGACCGCCACCTCCCCTTGCCCTGCGGACGACGCCGAGGTATTGTCTCAAGAGGCACCGGGTCGAGGGGAGACAGTCCCGGAGGCGCCTCAAGGCGACCTTCCGGACTCCGGGAGCAGAGGGAACAAGGCCCCTGAGGGCTCCGAGTTCGGCCCTCAGCCGAACACCGCGCCGGAACCTCCAGTGGTTCCGGACTCGGGCAGGCGGCCTCCTTCCAAGAGGGGCAAGACGCCTGTGCCGGTGACCTCTGTCCATCCAGAGGCGCCGGACAATCTGCTGGGAGCGCTTCGCAGCGCTTCCATCGACGAGGAGCACCGTACTATTATGAGTGCGGTGGTCCAGAAGGTTCAGTCCGCCAAGAGCGGATTGACTGAAGCCTGTGCCAGCCTTCTAACAGGCTTTGAGGTAAGTGTTTAAAATATAGGAAAAATATTACCGCATAGACAGTAGCCCCTGATGCTCTGTTCGGTGTTCACAAAGAAAAGCCGAACAGAGGATCAAACAATATCGCAGGAGTCTAATATAAGTATGTCAATATGCGTATGCAGGCTTCGCTGCTGGCATCTGCCGCACTGACTGCGGAGGTCGCCGCACTGAAGCAGGACCTTAAAGGGTCCAAGGACGAGCTCGGCCTTGCCAAGAGGCAGCTCGAGGAGAACAAAGGTAAGTAGTACCTAGTCTATGGATATGTATAAAAAGAATGCGATTGCAAAATGACAGGATCATCATGAATTTGCCAGGGGCCACGACCGAAGTGGCGACCCTAAAGCAAGCGTTGTCCGAGGCCGAAGATAAAGCGGCCAAGGAGCGCACCGAGCGGGAAAGGCAAGAGGCTCGGGTGGGCGAGGTGCAGCAAGAGCTCCAGGCTCTCGTGACGAAGCACGAGGCGTTGGAGCTTGACTCGAAGACGCGAGAGTCTGAGCTTGCCGCGGCCCTCGAGAGCGCAAAGAGTGCCAAGGCCGAAGCCCAAAAGGCCCTCCAGGAGATTGACGCGATGAAGAAAATAGCGGCGGGTAAGGCATTCTATATGCATAGCAAGCATGTGAAAGTAAATTACCTATTACTTACCCGAATCCGGAGCTCTCCAGGAGCATTCGCAGATTTGCCCCGCAGCGTGTCGGATGCCGCACAGTTTTACCAGGCCGAGGAGGGAAGCTCAATGGAGAAGCTGTTCTGGTCTCAGTATACTGGGACCGAACACCCAGTGCCTATGAGAGACCATCTGAAGCAGCTGGTCGAGCTACACAAGGCGGCCGAACAGGCCATGAAGGGCTTATAGTCCGGCTGTGGCCTGGCGACGCCCTTCCGAATAGCTACTTCGGCCTGGTGAGGCGGCTTGTGGATGCCTGCCCACGGCTGGAAGTCGTCAAGCGGTCCGTCTGCATCGAAGGTGCACGCCGGGCTTTCGCCCGTGTGAAGGTGCAATGGGCCAAGCTAGACGCCGTGAAGCTGATCAAGGAAGGACCGCCGCAGGGCAAGGAGCATCGCAACCCCGAAATTTATTATGAGGGTGTCCTAAAGGGTGCCCGTCTTGTAGCGGACGAATGTCCAAAGGATGTAATATTTGAGTAAACTTGCTCGTGTGATCCTGTATGATGAAAACTTGTTTCATATGCGCTATGCAACGCTTGTTTGAATTTAAAATATTACCTTCTGTTTGGCTGTTTATCCAATCTGAGAGATGGCTAGTCCTCGGCTTCTGCCCCCATGCCGCGAGTGCTGGGGTGTTCGGGATAAACCTGAGCACTCTTGTTCCCATTTTGGGTCCTTCGAGGGAGGTGCTCAGCACATCGAACAAGGCATACAGACTAATAATGCTTTATCACTCTCACTCAGCCATAGAATTCTATAATTTTAAATTTCGGCGAAGCCCCTGGTATTCGGAAGGCCGAATTCAGGGCACGATACACGCCTTTAAGCTGGACAGGACCGGCTCCTCGCTCTAAGCGGCATAAGTCTTTAGGGACTCGAAACCTCGCCGAACAGCGACCAGTCTCTCGCCTTATCATGACAGTCAGTTTTTGCTTTCTCTACTGAGGTGCTTAGCCCAGCAGAACCGGGGCACAATCGTAGTAGTTCTCCTAGTGCTACCTTAGCCGATAGAGTGGAACATAAGGTACCAAAACATAGGAGCCAGGCAAACCCAACATTTGACCAAAGACATGATTCGGAGCTGATGCATATAATGCTATAAGTTCGGGGTGCCGCACTTGTGAAAGTGTTCGGACTTCTCACACCATAATGTGGGGTACTTAAGCCCCTGGTGTATTGGCCGTACCAAAGTGTATGGTTGCAAGGCGTCATTAAGGAACACATATATATATATATAACAAGAATGCAAGAATAGTCGTAATGTTATGCATTGTTTATTCAAAAAGGTGCGTTAAAGCAGAATGATACAGATAGTGCGATAAGCAAAAAGTAGGACTATGTCCCTTCCAAGGGCAAGCTGATGAATAGTATTAAAGCAAATATTTCACTCGTTATCGTAATCCACCTGGGAGTTCCGTGGTGTGATGTAGCTTTCTGCCTCCTTGGTTGCTGCATCATGTGTTCGGCAATCATGATGTCGGATAGGGTTTCCAGAGATTAAAGTCCTAAAAGAGAAAAATAACAAAGCGGGAAGCCCCTAGTGCGATTTAAGCCGCGTATTGGGGCGTACCGTAGCTGTGCCCCCCTCCCCGCCTGTGCCCATGGTATTTTTAATGCGTAATTATGTACGCGTGGCATGAATTTCGCCGTTTGGCTTGAGCCAGGGTGGGGGCCGCATTGCTACACGATCTCAGATCGTGCCGGGCGGTCTAGTTGCCGATTACTCTGAGCTCGCTTGAAGGTGTCCGGGTCTTGAGACGCCAAACTGGTGGATTGCCTTGGGAGGCTGCTTTGCGCTTCTGCTGCGAGGGTCGCAGTGTGCTCCTCCGTGCGGAGAGAGCGCTTTGTGTTTCCATTAACTGTGATGACCCCCCGAGATCCTGGCATCTTGAGCTTGAGGTATGCATAATGCGATACCGCATTGAATCTTGCAAATGCGGTTCGCCCGAGCAGTGCATGATAGCCACTGCGGAACGAGACTATATCGAAGATTAATTCTTCTCTTCGGAAGTTATCCAGGGATCCGAAGACCACTTCTAGTGTAATTGAGCCTGTGCAATGGGCCTCTACACCTGGAATGACGCCTTTAAAGGTTGTTTTTGTGGGTTTGATCCTTGAGGGGTCTATACCCATTTTGCGCACTGTGTCCTGATAAAGCAGGTTCAGGTTGCTACCTCCATCCATAAGGACTCGAGTGAGGTGAAATCCGTCAATTATTGGGTCTAGGACTAGTGCAGCAAATCTGCCATGACGGATACTAGTGGGGTGGTCCCTGCGATCGATCGAAGGTGATCGGACAGGAGGACCATGGGTTGAACTTTGGGGCGACTGGCTCCAACGCATATACGTACCTGAGCGCATGCTTCCGCTCCCTCTTGGGGATGTGGGTTGCATATATCATGTTCACCGTCCGCACTTGTGGGGGGAACCTCTTCTGTCCTCTGGTGTTCAGCTTCCGGGGCTCTTCATCGTCATCGCTATGTGGCCCCTTATCTTTGTTTTCGGCAATTAACTTGACGGCCTGCTTGAATACCCAACAATCCCTATTGGTGTGGTTGGCTGGCTTGTCGGGGGTGCCGTGTATTTGACACGAGCGATCGAGTATGCGGTCCAAACTGGACGGGCCCGGAGTGCTTCTTTTGAATGGCTTTTTCCATTGACCGGGTTTAGAGCCTTTGAATCCGGCATTGACTGCTGTGTCCTCGGTATTGTTGCTGTTAATGTGGCGCTTATGTTTGTTGCGACGTGACCTGCTATTGCCGTCCTTGGTGTGTCCACCATGTATATATCGTATGGTGAGGTGGCTGTGCAGTGCCCTGTGGGCAGTGATTCCTCTTCGTCTCCCGCATCGTCGTCCATACAGTCGATTTCTTCAGAGTCGAAGTCGAGCATGTCGGTTAAGTCGTTGACAGTGGCTACTAAGTGGGTGGTGGGTGGGCCGCGAATTTCTTCATTGTCCGCATCCCAATCCCGCTAGACATAGTTCGGCCAGGATCCTCCTGACAAGGAGAGAGACCTTAATGAGTTTAGTATGTAGCCAAAGGGCGAGTGCTGAAAAATATCCGCCGAGGTAAACTCCACGATCGGCGCCCAATCGGATTCGCTAGGAACGGGTGCAGGCGGTTCGGAGTCCGTGGTCGGAGAAGGATCCGACAGTTTGACAACACAGCTCTCATGTAGGGTAAGGTCGATGTTCGGCTCGATCACTGATGAGGATAAGGCTTCCCTGGCGGGGTCCATCCACCCGTCCATGGACGGCGCAACTGGCTCCGAATTGAGGGTCGGAGCGGCCGCCGGTGCGGTCTCCTGAACACTGTCTAATGGTAGAGCTAAATCGTACTCATCGTGACCACGTGACGCACAAGGCAGAGGCTCGAACCCATCAAAGATCAAGTCTCCGCGGATATCGGCCGTGTAGTTTAAGCTTCCAAACCCGACCTGGTGGCCAGGGGCGTAACTTTTGATCTGCTCCAGATGGCCAAGCGAGTTGGCCCGCAGTGCGAAGCCGCCGAACACAAAGATCTGTATGGGGAGAAAAGTCTCACCCTGGACTGCGTTGCTATTGACAATAGAAGGAGCCATCAAGCCTAACGGCGACGACACAGAGGAACTCTCAATGAATGCACCAATGTCGGTGTCAAAACTGGCGGATCTCGGGTAGGGGGTCCCAACTGTGCGTCTAAAGCGGATGGTAACAGGAGGCAGGGAACACAATGTTTTTACCTAGGTTCAGGCCCTCTTGATGGAGGTAAAACCCTACGTCCTGCTTGATTAATATTGATGATATGGGTAGTACAAGAGTAGATCTACCACGAGATCAGAGAGGCTAAACCCTAGAAGCTAGCCTATGGTATGATTGTATCTTGTCCTACGGACTAAAACCCTCCGGTTTATATAGACACCGGAGGGGGCTAGGGTTACACAAGGTCGGTTACAAAGGAGGAGATATACATATCCGTATTGCCTAGCTTGCCTTCCATGCCAAGTAGAGTCCCATCCGGACACGAGATGAAGTCTTCAATCTTGCATCTTCATAGTCCAACAGTCCGGCCAAAGGATATAATCCGGATGTCCGGAGACCCCCTAATCCAGGACTCCCTCACATGGCATGATGCACAACCAAGTATGATGCATGTTCGGATTAATGAGGCATGGCATGGCAAAGTGCACAAACAATACTACAAATTAAGTGGAGCTCAATATGCAATGAGTTGCATATTGACGGAACACCACATGTCTTATTTAGTTCTCTCTCGTTTATGTACCCAACAATATTAAATGTTGTTAAACATGGCAAGAGGTGAAGCATAATGAAAACTACCTATCTAGGCAAGTTTAAATGAGGCCAGAACAACAACCAACAAGTCTGGAAACTCCTCATGTGCATATTTTAGGTTTGGTGCTGTTCTGTCCTAAACCATATTTTAGAATTGTTTAACATGCAAAGTAAAGCCACCATGTTAAACTAGGCATTTTTCTACCCCATTAACATATAAAGTTTGTTAAGTTTGGAGCTACGGTTATTTAGTTATGAATTAAAGCACTTTAACATGGCATTTGAACAAATTTAAACAAACATCATTTTAAACATTTTAAACATGGATGAAAGTTAGAAATTATTAATCTACACAAAATTCTAAGCATTTTACATATAAAGTTTGTTTTAAACCGATGCACGGTTAATTAGTTAGAATATGCATGAAGTGCAATGGTGTTTCTGCAAAACTGGCAATTCTTAGGATAATTCGCAAATTCGGTCGCCGAAAAAAACAGGCACTCGGGCCGAAACTGAACAGAAGCCCAACAAGGAAAACACCGGGGGGGCTACTCACCCTGGGCCTACGGGCCGACAGATCTGGGCTGGGGCGTGGGAGGTGGCCCATCAGAGGGGCTCGCCCGACCTTCTCCTCTGCTCCATGCGAGCAGGAGGCCATGGCGGCAGCGGGATGACGAGGGGAGGTAGGGGTCCGGTGGGAGGGAGCAGATCCGGGCGGAGAGGCATGGATCCGGGCACGAGGTGTCCATCTTCGGTGGTGGCGGCATCCGGCAGTGCACGCCGGTGTGAGGCGGCGAGCTCCATGGAGGCCCTGTCCATGTTGGCTGGGAGAGAGCAGGTCAGAGAGAGACAGGAGGAAGGAGAAGGAAGGTAGAGGCGGGCGCGGCGTGACCTGCTGGTCACCGGCAGGGGGCTCGTCGGTGTTGGCTCGCCGGCGGGAGGGGCGATGGCGGCGCTTCCCCGATCCAACTCGGGGTCGAGCGGGAGGAGGCGCAGGATTGAGCGAGGGACGAACGGCAGCGTTCGGGCGGCCGCGTGGGCCTGGGCGGGCCACACCTAGGCCCGGCGGGCCACAACGATGGAGGGCGCGGGTTGGGACACGTGGCGGCCTTCTGTTGGTGGAGGGCGGCGGCTGCGGTGGCGCTGGCTGATGGAGGCGCGACAAGTGGCAGCAGGGCAGCGGTTGTGCGTGGAATTTGAGGAGGAGGTGGGAGGCTAGAGGTAGGGGGAGGCTAGGCTGCCAGATTTGGAAGGGGAGGTGGTTTTAAATAGGCAGGTTTAGGGTTAGGGGGATATTCGAAGCGTTTCGGAGCACCCGATCATGATCCGATGGACCGGTCGAGACGGGAGGTTGGTTGGGCCCAGGTGGGGGTTAGCGGGCTGTGTAGGAGAGGTCTTGGGCTGAGAAGAGAGAGACGAAAATGCAACCCGGGAAGGTTTTCGGAGACCGAAAACGTCCGACGGTAGACCGGCTATATTGCCGCTATAGTTATCCGTTGGGGCGTCAAACAAACTCTGAATGCGATGAAACTTGGCAGGCGGCCAACCTACAACATAACAACACCGCATGCCAACTTTCAGCCCATTCAGAGAACATTTTCCGGCCACTTAAAAAAATACTATTTCAGACATGCCGCGGGCGCGTGCAAGTGTGTCTGGGCTCAGAACGGGCAACGGAAAGAACTGGGAAACCCGGACGAATGCAAGTTTTGAAAACATGATGATGCAATGCACATGATGACATGACAAGATGCAACACGCAAGCGAATGACATGGCAAAGACAGCAAATAACTGGAAGACACCTGGCACATCGGTCTCGGGGCATTACAACACTCCACCGCTACAAGAGGATCTCGTCCCGAGATCTAAGGATGGCACCGGAGAGAAATGGAAGAGGAAGAGAAGAGGTAAAACTAAGTTGCTTCTTTGACAAATGAGTGAAACCAATGAACCTTGAGAGGTTAAACAATTTGAAAGAAGAATACAACGGAGATGAATGAAGTTGAAAACACTCCGTTAGAAAAGTGGAACAAGGAACATTACTAGAACCTTGTAGGTTGAAAGACAGAATAAAAAGGGTTGCATGGGGCAAGAAGTACATGCAAGCACTCCGGTAAAAACGAGATGTACAAGGAACGATAAGGATCAATTACGACAACACCCTGGTTGGAAATGGAAGGTAAAGAATATGAGCTTGGCAAAATGAAAGCACTTGGATGAGACTCCGGTTAAAAGAGGAATGATAGCTACAACACTCCGGTTAAAACAAGATAGAGAGGGAATAAGAATGATATAATTTGGGCAGCACTCCGACTGAAAATGGAAGGAATTGAAGATGAGCTTGACAAGATGAGAAGATACTTGATGAAATCAACAACACACTACCCCCGGAACTATTGAAAGAATGGCGGAAGGGGTAAAAAAGATTTCGGACAGCACTCCGGTTGAGAAGGGAGGCAAAACTCGATAAGATGAGAGAACTTGAATGAAGGACACGACACTCCGGTTCAATGGATAGACAAAGGAAAGAGCATGATCTTGGTAAAACGAGATGATAGGATGAAGAGAGCAACATCACCATGCCTCCGAAACAAATGAATGGAAAACTAGATGGTTGGAAAGAAAAGAACGAAGAAGAAGAATGACAACTCTCGCAAATAAAATTGAAAGAGCATGCTTACGAAGAAAAGGTTGAATGGAGTTGTTGGATTATCAACAACGAAATCATAAGCTTGATGTGAGCTAATGGAAGACATCTCAAAATTATGAGGTGACCACCTTCCACTCACGGGAAAATGATTTGATAGAGAGCTAGAAAAGATAGAAAGCTTCTCCCACCGAGGTGATAAGAGAACTTGGATCATAAGTAATCATCACAAAGAGCAACATTCTCAATGGAAGGCTTTAGGTGAAATCTATACCAAGATAACTCCAAGGAAGAAAGTGATGGGTTTAAATACCTCATTCGTGACAACTTGCGAATCATGAAACACGAAAGAAATTGTCAAGAATGACATAACACCACCGCAAGAGACAAGATAGAAAGAATTGCACTTTGGAATGCAAGATGAAGAATGCTTGAAATCCTCAAAACAAGACATGTGTTTAACACCATGTTCATTTTAGAGTATAGCTTGGCGGATCTTAGCTTCGAGAGAAAACTTGAAGAACAATTAAAGAATGAAAGGAATCTTTGATGAGCCACCATGTAGAGCCTTCATGAAGAACTCCGGTAACAAAATGATGATAAAAAGAAAGGGAAGTTGAAAACACAAGGTGAAGCCTTGTAATGATTCAGATGGATCTTCACGACGATATAATTGATAGAGCTTGGAACTCCGGGAAAAGAAAAGATGAAACAATTGAAACCGAGAATTTGATGAGCCTCCGGAATAAGGAATTGAATTTACTCGATGAAACAAGAATAAGAATTACATTATGCTTATCCTTCACCAATTTAAATTGATGACAAGCAACGGATTTGGCATACTACTTTTTCTCGTAGAAAGGATTAAGATAGATATGGTGCAAACTTGAGAAAGGTCTTCAACGATCCGCCGGTAGGATTGGAAAGAACGAATGAATAGATATGAGAACATAGGAAGAGGAATCTTGAACAAACCACCGTAAGAATTGAAAATGAAAGTAGTAGAGGCACAATTCACCGGGAAGAATTGGAGAATGAACGAAGATACTTTAGGGGATTTTGATACAAATGAACTGTCACATCCCAAGTTCTGGTAATGCCTAGTGCTAACGTATGGTGTTGCATCATGTCTACTTTACTCAGAAAATTGAAATGGGGATGACAGAACCCCCAGCACCCCATTAATCCAACTAGGATTTACTAAAATCTTTTTCAATGAACCTGAAATGCCCTTCTAAAATGTTCATCATCTTTGCCTTGGTCTTAAACATCTGACAGAAATGGTGCACATATTCCTAGGACATCATAGGGTCACTGAATTAAATCATACTCTATTTGCATTTGGGCATTTAAATGCTATAGAATATTTTAGATGTCCAAATAATCCTAAACTGAAATGTTCCATGTTGGTTATATGCTAAACAGTGGGCATGAGCAGTTTGGTGATTTTTGAAAGTGCCTAAGCATTTTTAGAAAAGCCACAAAGTTGCACAAAAATATAAAACAGGAAATAAAATAGAGAAAGGAGAAACTTACCTGGCTTACCTGCAGCCCAGCTGTGCGGCCCAACACTGTAGCCAGCCCAGCCCAACTCCTCCCCTATCTTCAACCTCGTGCCAGTAGGCACGAGGATGTGTGCCCGCGGCACGCACGCGCGCGCCCGGCCACCTCCTGCTTGCCACTTTCCCCCTCGACGCCCTGGGGACGCCATGCAGCCTCCCGGGTCCCTCTCTCACTCTCTCCCGTGCTCCTCCCCCTCCTCTGGCTCTCTCCCTCGCACCACCGAACGCGGCCGCCGCCGCCGACGAGAACCACCACGGCCATAGCTACCCTCTCGCCCCTCTGTTGTGCCCACGAGTTCCGCGATGTCATCCTCGACCCCCTCACTGAACCACGCCCCGCCGGAAGCCCTGCAGCGTCGCCTTCGAGCTCTTCTTCAACCTTCGGCCGCCGGCGACCTCATCTTCGCTTCGCCGCCATCCGTGCTTCCCCGGCCCCGACTTCGACTCCGTTCGACCCCTCTGTGAGCCTCCGTCGTTTCCCCCTTGTTTCCCTCTCCAACCCTTCCTCTAGCCGTGCTTTTCGCTGGAGACCGAACCGTGCCGCCGCCGGGCCTCTCGCCGCCATGGCCACAGCCGCCGCAACCTCCAACCGAGCACACCCACGTGCTCACCGCGCCGCGTAGGTGCCGTAGGAGCCGAGCACGCCACCCCACGGGCACCGTAGCCCCACTTCCGAGTGCACCCGTACTCCGACCGCCACAACGAGCTCGATTCCGGCGAGCTCGCTCCACCCCAGCTCCTCCCACTTGCCCCACTAGATGCACGCGAGCCCCAGCTACGCGTAGGACCAAACCGCGGTCGATTTGGTCGCCTGTGGGCGATTCCCGAAGCCCTCCGCCGTCTCTGTCGTCGCCGGCGACGAGCCATTGACCTGGTCCGGCGGGTTTGACCCAGCTTGACCAGGGTTTGACTTTCCCCTGACTCACTGACATGTGGGCCCCAGGCCACTAACTAAACTAGGATTAGTATTAGTTTAACACAAACTAACTTTAGTTAGTTAACTAACTACGGACCAGTGGGTCCCACTGGTCAGGTTTGACCTGGCCAGCCATAGTTGACCTGCTGATGTCACTCTTACGTCATGCAGACGTAGTAAAACCTTTTCTGGATTTTAAATAAATCTAAATGATTTATTTATTTCAGAAAATGCCTAAAACTTCTAAAAATCATAGAAAATAATCTATAACTTAGAATGAAATAATTTATATATGAAAAATTATCAGAAAAATTCAAGGAATCAGTTTATGGCATTTTCATGCATGTTTGAACAATGTTTGTCCCATGTTTTGGACAAAACAAATAAATGGCATTTAATAAAGCACATATGGAGTTTGAATTTGAACCTAGTGTTCAAACCAACTCCATTTAACTTGTTGCTAGTTGCATTAGGCCAATCAACAGCATATTGCCATGTCACATTCATGCATCATATTGTTGCATGGCATTGATTGTGTCCTTCCCTGTTTGCCGGTAACCGTCCCCTCTCAGACGACGATGTTTCCGACGACGTGATCGATGACACCAATGAAGAACTATATTGTCTTCAGAAGTGCCAGGCAAGCAAAACCCCCTTGTTCATTTTGATACAATCCCACTCTCTCGCTCCTGATCTCTTTTACTGCATTAGGATAACAACGATTCAACTGTTACATGTTGCGGTAGTTGAACCCCTTTCCTCTGCATGACCTGTCATTGCCACAGTAAATAGATGAAACCCACTAGCATGAGTAGGAGTCGTTTGAGCCCTGATGTGCCTACTCATCCATGCTTGTTTGTCATGCCTGCTATTGCTTAGAGTTGAGTCAGGTCTGATTCATCGGGGATGAATTGGAACAGTGATGAACATGTCCTACTGTGTGTGAGCTAAGTGTGTAAACACGATTTGGTAAAGGTAGTGGTGAGAGGCCATGTAGGAGTACACGGTGGGTTGTCTCATTGAAACCGTTCTTAGGAACTGAGTTCTGTGTTTGTGATCCATGAAACAGTTACTACCACACATTGGGCCCGAAACCAATGGACCCTCTCGGCTTCTTGATCACCCTTGTCCTCTGTCCAGGAGTTGCAACTAGTTTCTGGTGTTTATAGGATATGTGTTGGCGGCCGTGTGTAGCGCTGACCCTAGGGGTGGGCTATGATGCGGTAGATACACCGTGGCCGGGCATGCCGGGCGCCCGTTTGGTGTCTCGGAACCCTGTACACATCGTCCGGGGCCGTATGTGGAAATCTCGGCCGGACTCCCTGCAGATGGAACCTGGATAGGCGATAAACCTGGACTAGAGACTTGAGTGTTTAGGTAGGCCGTGGCCGACACCCTCGTTGGGCTTCCGCTTGAAGGTTGCCGAGTACATGTCGTGTAAACGGCGGTAAGTGGTGAGAGCGTGTGTGAAGAAGTACACCCCTGCAGGGTTATCATCATCTATTCGAATAGTCGTGTCCGCGGTAATGGACTTCTGGGTTGCCTATAACAGTTCATAGACAAGTGAAAGTGGATACTCTAAAACTCGCAAGATAAGTGTGAGTGCTATGGATGGCCTTCCCGTAAGGAGACGGGAGCGGATCCATAGTGGTGTATTGAATGGTGAATATGTGGACTCGTGTGGGCCACCTCAAAAGAGTTGCTTGCAGTCGTAGTTCAGGTTAGCCACTGAGTCAAAGCTGGCTTGCTGTAGTTAAACTCCACCACCCCCTTTATTGATACTGATGCATATGTAGATAGTTCTGATGTAAGTCTTGCTGGGTACATTTGTACTCACGTTTGCTTAATTTATGTTTTGTAGAGAGAGACTTCAGTCTCGCTAGTAGTTTCGCGTGGACTTGGACGTTTAGCTTGATACCTCAGCTACGATCTTGTGCCCTCGGAAAGATCTGGTAGATAGTCAGGCTTCTCAGCCTTTTTCATTTGTAGATGTATGTACTCGGACATGTTAAGCTTCCGCATGTGCTTCATTTGTATGTTGTGATTGTTGGGTCATGAGACCCATGTTTGTAATATCTCGCTCCTCGGAGCCTAATGAATAAATACTTGAGTTGTAGAGTTATGTTGTGATGCCATGTTGTATTTACACATATCGAGCATATTGTGTGTATGATTGAAATGCTTGGTATGTGTGGGATCCGACAATCTAGTTGTTTATCCTTGGCAGCCTCTCTTATGGGGAAATGTAGTCTAGTGCTTCCATGAGCCATAGTAGTCCGCTACAGCCCGGTTCACCGGAGTCCTGTTAGCCCAGCACTACTGCTCAGGACACTTGACTGGCCGGCATGTGTTTCACTTCGTTCCTTTGTTTGTCCCTTTGGGGAAATGTCACGCGGTGACATCTGGAGTCCTGCCTAGCCTGCTACAGGCCGGGTTCCCGGAGGCCTGCTAGCCCAATGCTACAGCCCGGATTCACACGCTGCTGACCGACACGCTCGATGTGATTCATGTATGCCTGTCCCCATAGGTTAGTGCCGCTTTGGGTTCACGATTAGCCATGTCGGCCCGGGTTCTCTGTCATATGGATGCTAGCGACACTATCATATACGTGAGCCAAAAGGCGCAAACGGTCCCGGGCCATGGTAAGGCGACACCCGTGGGAATACCGTGCGTGAGGCCGCAAAGTGATATGAGGTGTTACTGGCTAGATCGATGTGACTTGGAATCGGGGTCCTGACATGAACGAAGAGATCATGAGATGATTAGAGAAAACTTGAATGATGCACCGTTAAGGTTTACAGAATGAGAGGTGAAAGCTGGAATGCATAATTCCGAGATGATGGGCTCCGGAGGATCAAACGGAAAAATACTCCTGAATTGCTTCGGATGGGTGAAAAGAATTCTCACAAACGAAAACAATTATGAGAGGATGGCATGAATCTAGAACCACGAGTCTTGAAGAGAATGGAGCAAGATTTAAGACAAAATCTTTGTTGGTCTTCACAATTCGAGAATGATGACGAGAAAAAAACCATCATGAATTGTTTAGACACTCCGGGAGAATCAAAAGCAAAGAGGTTGAGCCAACGATGAAAGAATTTGAAAGATCTTGGAGAAAGATGTATAACTGATGAAAATTCATTCTTACGTCAAACTTGGAGAAGAATTCGAGAGTAACTCCGGGAAAATAGAAGAGTCAGGTAAGATCCTGGGAAAAGACCTGTGGGTTAGGGCCCACTCAAAAGAAACACCGTTGAACAATTTAAAAGAGAGATTGCGCCGGTTGAATTAAATGGCTCGAATGAGATAACAACCTCGAGATATCTTGAACGGATTGATAATGTTGACACAAATCTTGTGAGATATCTTCAGCACTCTGGATACAAAAATAGCAAGATGTGGATGATTAAGAGGTGCGTCGGCATGAGAAAACATTTGAAACGAGGAAAAGATATGACCGACAAAGCTTGGATTTAATCCACCAGAGAAGAAAAAGAACGAAGAATGATGAACTTGAAGCTCCATTAGAATCTTCCTAAGAATCACCGGATAAGAACACTGAAAGAGAGGAGTAAAGAGGCTTCACATCCATAAGATGGATACTTGATAAAGAAATCCGAGTCCTTGAAGAAAAAGGGGTGGGAGGGCGGGTAAAACAAAGACAACTTGGGACGGATGAAACCAACAACGTTGAGAAGACTTGAGTTGATCTTGTGGATGTTGAAAAAGATTAGATCCACTTGAAGAGGAACACGCCGGTTGAAACGGATTGACATGACAATCTCGATTATCATGGAGGATTAGTATTCACATAGAAATCTGAGAACACCACTTAGGAAAGGTATGGAATCAACACTTGACATTGAATCAACTCGAATACCACAACCCAAAACAAAAACAAAGGATTGGCTTACAGAATAAGCCGGAACAAACATATGATAGAGATTTCGTCCGAAGTTTTCATGGTGGGGCCCACACGAGCTTGATCGTACAACAGCATCATGTACAAGGCAGTGCACATGACATATGAAGCGTCCCCGAGTCAGCATAGCCAAGGACTCTTTAAGACACAACAAGACCACTGTAAAACCAACCGTGGATAGGCGGACTACTAGACGTCGAACCCCAATCTCATATCATGCATCTGCCGGAAAGATATGCTAGGAGCTACTTGAATTCCCACTTATAAACTCCCGAAACTTTCTGGTTATGCAATCAGGTGTCGGGGATACAGGGGAAGCATAATATCTCACCAAAAACTAACAAATCCTATATCCAGTTGTGTCCATCCTTCAACACATAACCAAGAAACCTTCGGAAATCATTTACCTCAACCTTCGAAAAGCATCTGTCATACGAGTTATGGCAATACTCCTGAACTCCCGCCCCAGTACTAGGTGGCGTCGAGGTTATCTCACCAACAACTGCATAAAAGAGATTTTCGATGTCGGCGAACTCAGGTATTCTAGAACTGCAATGATAAAATTGTGACGACAACACCTCGGAGCTCAACTCCCCAGGACACTGCCACAACCCCTAAATGTCAGGAGGCACCAAGAACAATGTTCTCGTCACAAAACCATCGGAACAATTTCAAGTTACCCACGTGATCCTATTTTTTTGTGAAATTCGAGGAGAGAAGAGTCAAAACTCTACGTCAGGAGGCCTCACCAGAGCGACGAAGGGACTGAGGAGTAAAAAGAATCCTACTCTCCATTATATATAGTACTAAGACTCAAAACATTTTGTTCTAGACTCAACAACGTCAGCGATTCGATCAAGCAGTGGGCTCCTAAGTCGGGGATGGCTCTGATTACCAACTTGTAACACCCACAATGTGGCTATATCTCCCACGTGTCGGGGCACGACTTAGAGGCACAGCCGCATGGTAGGTCTGTCGCAAGAGGGGTAATCTTTACACATCCCATGTACCGAATAAGAAATGGATAGAGAGTTGGCTTACAATCGCCACTTCACACAATACATAAATATTCATACAACATCCAGAATACAATCAAGGTCCGACTACGGAACCAAAATAAAAGAAGACAACCCCTAATGCTATATCCCCGATCCTCCCAACTGGGCTCCACTACTGATCAACAGGAAACAAAACAAAACAACGAATACGATCTTCATCGAGCTCCCACTTGAGCTTGATTGCGTCATCTGCATTGCTATCATCGGCACCTGCAACTGTTTGGAAGTATCTGTGAGCCACGAGGACTCAGCAATCTCACACCCGCAAGATCAAGACTATTTAAGCTTATGGGTAGGAAAGGGTAGTGAGGTGGAGCTGCAGCAAGCACTAGCATATATGGTGGCTAACATACGCAAAAGAGAGCGAGAAGAGAAGCAGTGCACGGTCGTGAAGCTAGAAATGATCAAGAAGTGATCCTGAAACTACTTACGTTCAAGCATAACACAAGAACCGTGTTCACTTCCCGGACTCCGCCGAGAAGAGACCATCACGGCTACACACGCGGTTGATTCATTTTAATTAAGTTAAGTGTCAAGTTTTCTACAACCGGACATTAACAAATTCCCATCTGCCCATAACCGCGGGCATGGTTTTCGAAAGTTCAAACCCTGCAGGGATGTCCTAACTTACCCCACCACAACTCTCACGGTCAACGAAGGATATTCCTTCTCCAAGGAAGACCCGATCAGGCTCGAAATCCCGGTTACAAGACATTTCGACAATGGTAAAACAAGACCAGCAAAGCCAACCGATGTGCCGACAATCCCGATAGGAGTTGCACATATCTCGTTCTCAGGGCAACACCGGATAGGTCAAGCTACGAGTAAAACCAGCCCTCAAGTTGCCCCAAGGTGGCCCCGAAGGTTGCCCGGTTTGGACCAACACTTAGACAAGCATTGGCCCGGGGGTTTTTTAAAATAAAGATGACCCTCGGGTTGGCCGACCCAAGGGAAGGGTAGGTGGTGGTGAGGCAAATGGTAAAAGCAAGGTCGGGCCTTGCTGGAGGAGTTTTATTCAAAGTGAACTGTCAAGGGGTCCCATAACACCCAACCATGTAAGGAACGCAAAATTAAGGAACATAACACCGGTATGACGGAAACTAGGGCGGCAAGAGTGGAACAAAACACCAGGCATAAGGCCGAGCCTTCCACCCTACCAAGTATATAGATGCATTAATTAAATAAGAGATATTGTGATATCCCAACATATCCATGTTCCAACATGGAACAAACTTCATCTTCACCTACAATTAGCAACGCTATAAGAGGGGCTGAGCAAAGCGGTAACATAGCCAAACAATGGTTTGCTAGGAAGGTGGGTTAGAGGCTTGACATGGCAATATGGGAGGCATGATAAAGCAAGTGGTAGGTATCACGACATAGCAATAGAGAGAGCAACTACCAATCAAAGATAGAAGTGATTTCGAGGGTATGGTCATCTTGCCTGAGATCCCGCAAGGAAGAAGAACGAGTCCATGAAGAAGACAAACAGACGTAGTCGAACGGATCCTCACAAACGCGACGTTATCGGAACTAACCCGAAGAGGCAACACCGAAAAGAAGCAAACAACATGGTAAACAACCACCACATAAGCATGGCATGATGCACAACCAAGTATGATGCATGTCCGGATTAATGAGGCATGGCATGGCAAAGTGCACAAACAATACTACAAATTAAGTGGAGCTCAATATGCAACGAGTTGCATATTGACGGAACACCACATGTCTTATTTAGTTCTCTCTCATTTATGTACCCAACAATATTAAATGTTGTTAAACATGGCAAGAGGTGAAGCATAATGAAAACTACCTATCTAGAAAAGTTTAAATGAGGCCGGAACAACAACCAACAAGTCCGGAAACTCCTCATGTGCATATTTTAGGTTTGGTACTGTTCTGTCCTAAACCATATTTTAGAGTTGTTTAACATGCAAAGTAAAGCCACCATGTTAAACTAGGCATTTTTCTACCCCATTAACATATAAAGTTTGTTAAGTTTGGAGCTACGGTTATTTAGTTATGAATTAAAGCATTTTAACATGGCATTTGAACAAATTTAAACAAACCGCATTTTAAACATTTTAAACATGGATGAAAGTTGGAAATTATTAATCTACACAAAATTCTAAGCATTTTACATATAAAGTTTGTTTTAAACCGATGCACGGTTAATTAGTTAGGATATGCATGAAGTGCAAGGGTGTTTCTGCAAAACTGGCAATTCTCAGGATAATTCGCAAATTCAGTCGCGGAAAAAAACAGGCCCTCGGTCCGAAACTGAACAGAAGCCCAACAAGGAAAACACCGGGGGGGCTACTCACCCTGGGCCTACGGGCCGGCAGATCTGGGCTGGGGCGTGGGAGGTGGCCCATCAGAGGGGCTCGCCCGACCTTCTCCTCTGCTCCATGCGAGCAGGAGGCCATGGCGGCGGCGGGATGACGAGGGGAGGCAGGGGTCCGGTGGGAGGGAGCAGATCCGAGCGGAGAGGCACGGATCCGGGCGCGAGGTGCCCGTTTTCGGTGGTGGCGGCGTCCGGTAGTGCACGCCGGCGCGAGGCGGCGAGCTCCATGGAGGCCCTATCCATGTTGGCTGGGAGAGATCAGGTGAGAGAGAGAGACAGGAGGAAGGAGAAGGAAGGTAGAGGCAGGCGTGGCGTGACCTACTGGTCACCGACAGGGGGCTCGTCGGCGTCGGCTCGCCGGCCAGAGGGCGATGGCGGCGCTTCCTCGATCCAGCTCGGGGTCGAGCGGGAGGAGGCGCGGGATTGCGCGAGGGACGAACGACAGCATTCGGGTGGCCGCGCAGGCCTGGGCGGGCCGCAACTGGGCCCGGCGGGCCACGGCGGTGGAGGCCGCGGGTTGGGACACGTGGCGGGCTTCTGTTGGTGGAGGGCGGCGGCTGCGGCAGCGCTGGCTGATGGAGGCGCGACAAGTGGTGGCGGGGCAGCGGCTGTGTGCAGAATTTGAGGAGGAGGTGGGAGGCTAGAGATAGGGGGAGGCTAGGCTGCCAGATTTGGAAGGGGATGTGGTTTTAAATAGGCAGGTTTAGTGTTAGGGGGATATTTGGAGCGTTTCGAAGCACCCGATCGCGATCCGACGGACCGGTCGAGATGGGAGGTTGGTTGGGCCTAGGTGGGGGTTAGCAGGCTATGTAGGAGAGGTCTCGGGCTGAGAAGAGAGAGACGAAAATGCAACCCGGCAAGGTTTCCGGAGACCGAAAACGTCTGACGATAGACCGGCTATATTGTCGCTATAGTTATCCGTTGGGGTGTCAAACGAACTCCGAATGCGATGAAACTTGGTAGGCGGCCTACCTACAACATAACAACACCGCATGCCAACTTTCAACCGATTCTGAGAACATTTTCCGGCCACTTAAAAAAAATACTATTTCAGACATGCCGCGGGCGCGTGCAAGTGTGTCTGGGCTCAGAACGGGCAACGGAAAGAACTGGGAAACCTGGACAAATGCAAGTTTTGAAAACATGATGATGCAATGCACATGATGACATGACAAGATGCAACACGCAAGCGAATGACATAGCAAAGACAACGAATAACTGGAAAACACCTGGCACATCGGTCTCGCGGCGGTACAGCCCCCGCCTAGGCTCGCGCGCGCCGCTACACCCATCACGGCTCCGATCCCCATGCACTTTCCTGCACCTACTGCGCCCGTGCACGCCCCTGCACCCGCCATGCTGCGCCCATGCATGTTCCTGCACCCGTCGCGCCCTCCTCAGCGTCATGAGACGCCGTTGTCGACCGCTACCTTGCAGTGCCCGTTGATTGTACGTTGGCCTGAAGACTTGAGCAATGACATCCTGGACGACGACAACGCCGACACAGCACACCTCCACCACAATTAGTTTTTTGTTTAATATTATATCTCGATCGTATGAATGTAAAGTCATTGTTGACTGAATAAAATCTATGGTTTGATCAACTCAGTGTTTTTTCTCTTAATGTACAAACTTATATCAAAATAAAAAATAAAAGCATCAATGTTTTTCTCCAAATAAAACACTTAACGCAAATGTTTTAGATTGAACATCCGTATGCTAAGCGAGAGCTATGATTCCTTCGTCACTAAGACAAAGAAAAATTTGGCGTGCAGTATTTGTGCATCTCGTCGTCGCAAGCGATTTTGCGTGATGACCAGTATGCTTACTATAAACAATTGATAAGATCTGCATCTGTCATATTGGGTATATTTTTTGACACCTGAAACAGTAGGAGAGGCTCCTACTGTATATATTGAATTAAAATATCAAAAAAATTTGTACAAGGTCATAACCTTACATCCATAGCCATGATAAAAATAAGGGTATATGTAGGTAGCCTAATTAAGTAGTAGACTATGGGACGACAAAGGTCTGCGTAAAAGTTGAGAGGAACTGCTTGTGTTTCTCTTTAGCTCTATGTATGAGTAGAGAGAGGTCTTCTTTGAATATCCTTACCCAAGAGCCAATCGTGGGGTCAATTCTCCTAAAGTGCTTGTTATTCCGTTCTTTCCACAAACTCCAGGAGGCATATAGAAAAATCTCCATAAACATTTGGTTATCCCATCTTGATTTGGCTTCCTTGATCCAGTTTAGGCGATCTCCATTAGTTGTCCATTGAATATTCAAGGTGTCCCAACAGGTTGAACTGAAGTGGCTAGTAAAGATCATATGTTCAACCGTTTCTTCCTCAGTGCTGCCGCATAGAATGCAGCCATAATTGTCCCCGATGTTGTAGTGTCTTCTCTTTAGCATGTTTCTAGTGTTGAGGCGACCAGAGAGAAGAAGCCAACCAAAGACTTTGATTTTCATTGTGGCCGAGGATCTCCAGAGCAATTTGTAGCTAATGTGTGTAGTGGCCTCGCGGAAGTAGAAATTGTAATATCCTTTGGCGGTGTATATCTCAGTGCCCCACTCGTAAATCCAGGAGTCCATGTCCTCGCCCTCATCATCGCCAACATGCGCTGTGAGTTCCTAGATATGACGTAGCTCATTGTGTGCTTGCATGGATAGTGGTAGGTGAAAGGTTTCATTGAGATTTGTACACCCAAGAAAATCCCTGACAGAAATATCTTCAAGTTTGGCATAAGAAAAAGCACGGGGGTGTGAATCTGCAAGGACCTCATCCAACCAAAGGTCTTTCCACATAAGCACAGTATCTCCTTTGCGAACAATCACTTATGAGATGCCTCTATAGATAGGTGTGAGTTTGAGCACATCTTTCCACCAGAATGATCCACATGGGTCTGAGGCGTGTGGGATTTTGTTGTTGTAATAAGTAGACCAAATCAAGTCAACCCACGACAGATCCCAATGGTTATAGAATTTGTGCAGGTATTTCATGAGTAAAGCATCACTTTGGGTTTGTAAGTCCAGAACCCCTAGGCCCCCACACATTTTCGGTCTGCAGACCATTTGCCAAGAAGCTAGGGAGTTACATTTATCCCCATCATCAGTTTTCTTGGTCCATAGGCATTGTCTTCTGATTTTATCCAACAGCTCAATAATCTTCGGTGGCAGTTTGAGGGTGCAAAGGGCAAAGATTATAAGAGACGTGATTACCGAGTTAAGGAGCGATAATTTCCCTCCATAGGAAATCATTGACAGCGTCGCGGAAAGTCTCCGTTGAACTCCACAGACCAATGGCATGAGATCTTGTACGGTAGGTTTAGAAGTACCCATTGGCAACCCAAGGTAGGTAAAAGGTAACTTGCCCACCGCGCAACCAAAAAATTGTGCAATATCCTGAGCCGTGGAGGCATCACAGTTTATGGGCACTAGAGTTGACTTGTGGAAGTTAATCTTGAGACCAATTGAAGTGGCATAATCAGTAAGGATTTGTTTGACAAGAGAAGCTTGGTCCGGACACGCAGGGAGCAGCATGATCGTGTCATCGGCGTATTGAATCACCGGGTAGTCCGACTGGTTGGGTCGGTGAAAGGGCAGTTGAAGATCATTTCTTCAGAATGAGTCATTAATTGCAGCTTGCAATAAATCTGCCGCCAGGATAAAGATTAGGGGGGACAGGGGATCACCTTGGCGCACTCCACAAACACAATTAAACTGCCTGCCCGGGACTCCATTAAGGAGCACAGAAGACTTTGCAGATGAGAAAATGGTTTTGATCCACCCCAGCCATTTTTCATTGAAACCCATGTGTTTCATGATTTCCAGCATAGCATCATGGTCAATGGTATCAAACGCTTTTGCAAAATCCAACTTGAGCAGAACTATTGGCTTTTTGGAAGATTGGCATTGGTATATGTACTCAAAAGCCCAAGCAAGGCAGTCTTGTGTAGACCTCTTTTTCAAGAAACCGTATTGGTTACAGTGAATAATCTTGAGAATGATTTTTTGTAACATGTTGGCTAAAAGCTTTGTGATGACTTTAAGACAACAATTAAGCAGAGTGATCGGTCTAAAGTCATTAACTCCTTGGGGCGTAGCAATTTTGGGGATGAGTGTGATGAAGCCATCATTGATACTCTCAAGGTTGAGACCACCCTCAAAGAATTGATCACATAGAGCATAGAAATCTTCCTTAATTATGTGCCAACAAGATTTTAGAAATGCACCATTAAACCCATCAGGACCCAGAGCCCTATCCGCAGGCATTTCTTTGATTACTAGGTCAATCCCCTGCCTAGTAAATGGTACAGTGAGAGCATCTAACCCCTCAATTCACTTGATAATGGAGGGAAGATCAAATTTCATGTCATGCTTCGAGGAAGTTCCAAGTCTTTCCTTAAAAGATTGATATATGACAGATTCTTTACTTGCGTGATCATCCACTATGGTTCCATCATGTAACATTAAGGAGGCAATATTGTTTCGTCTGTAACGTTCAGAAGCCATGGCTTGAAAAAATTTGGAATTCTCATCACCAAAACGAACCCACTGAATTGTGCATCGTTTCTTCCAATATTGCTTTTGATAGGAGAGTAATCGTAGGATGTGGGCCTTTAGGATAATCCTAAAATTAGCCTCAGGAGTTGTCAAAGGCCTTCTGTTTTCCAGCGTGTCCAGATCAGCTAGAGATTTGTTGGAGTTAGAGATGGTGATGGACAAATAGGAAATGTTCTTGCTCCATCTTCTGAGGCAGTACCGCAAGTGCTTAAATTTTCTACAAAGAATGGTTGCAGAATTGGTCGATCGGACGGGCTTATCCCAAGCAGACTGAACTATCTCCATAAATCCAGGATGTTGGATCCAGAAAGGTTCAAAGCGAAAAAGTTTACTTCTAGGAATAGAAGTTTCAATGGACACCACGCAGGATATATGATCAGACACTGGTTTGCCTAAGGGTTTAACAACTGTGTTGGGATATGAGCCAGTCCAGCTACATGATGTAAAAAACCAGTCAAGTTGTTCCAACAGTGGATCCTGTTGCATATTGCTCCAAGTGTAAGTGCGGCCTTTGAGTGGCAATTCAACAAGAGATTGTGTTCGTATGAAGTCATTGAACGTAATCATGTCATTAATGCTCCCACCCGGCTTGTTCCGATTGTCAGGGCTGCGAATGTAGTTAAAGTCTCCGAGTAGGAGCCAATCTTCATTAGCCGGGATGTTTAAGGTGAACAACCAATCAGTGTAATTAATACATGGATCACCTTGACATGGGCCATAAATATTCACTAGTGTCCATGCTTGGGAGGACTGGGTTGATTGAAATTTAATTACCAGGGAAAAATCCTCTGAGGCAATAACTGTGCCAGAGAAACCCGAACTGTTCCAAATAGTAACAATTCCACCCGAAGCCCCATGTGAAGGAACAAAAGCAAATTGGTCAAAGCGACGGGGACATCAAGATTTGATAAAGGCATGATCGATCATAGTCTTCTTAGTTTCTTGCAAACATAATACCGAGCAACCACTAGCATTGATAGCATTAGAAAGAGCTAATTGTTTATCGCCAGAGTTTAACCCACGAATGTTCCAGCATAACACATTCCAATTAACCAAAAGACCCATAAAGTAAATAAAGCAGCAAATTAAGCTGAGGACGAAGACCCGACATCCTTGGACTCCAAGAGAGCAGCTTCAGTAAGTTCTTCTGGCGGGATGGCGCATTGTTGGACACCCACCTGCTGGATTACTTGAATGGGAGTGGGAGGAGGAATGCCCTGGGCCGTCTCAGAGTCCAGCTCCCTGATGATCACCGAGGAAGGAGCAGCAGGAGTGTGGCGTTGTTTGACCTTTGATTGCTTCTTCTTGGTGTCTGTTAGTGCATGGACCCGGAATCCATCATATTTATTAGATCTGGCACTGCGATGAAGAGAAATTTCACATTCAGGTGCCTGAACTTTGCCACGATGAGAGGAGGCGCCTCCAGGAGCCACAACCACTGCAGATGGAGGTATAAGCAGAGAGCTAGAGCTTCCCGGGATCATATCTATGGGGGGATCAGTCGGAGCCGCAGTAGAAACAGACCAGGATTGAACCACAGGGACACATTCTTCATTTTCCCTAGTGATCTGGTGCCCAGCAGTGATGAGGATAGAGTCATTGTGGCGGCAAACTTGAACATGCGCCTGCAAGCAGTCCCGAAAGCCCAGCCCCGAGCTCCATGGGCCAAAAGTGGCCATAATTGACTTAATGGCCGTCCACAGAAAGTCATTAATCTGTCTCACCGGCCTGGAGGAGTGGAAGAGCATAGAAGCCATTAAATTTCCTTGGTGTGACATAGTGAAGTGCAGACCAGAGTTGTTCAGAGCAAGATCAATGGTGAGAGAATCTTGTTGCTGTATTATGGGAACCACAGCAGAATTGGCAGGACTGTCAAAATTATTTCTCCAGAGATTGTGCAGAACATTGACAGGCACAAGAACAAACCCATCAGAGCTGACAGAGGAATCAGAGCTGCTGTTCAGAGAGATGGAGTCATTCCAAGCCATTGCAGGGCTATCAAGTAGATTGTTTTCAGGTAAAATTCCATCAGAAACCTGAAGACCTTCAGCAGC
Source organism: Triticum aestivum (assembly GCF_018294505.1). Lineage (NCBI taxonomy): Eukaryota > Viridiplantae > Streptophyta > Magnoliopsida > Poales > Poaceae > Triticum > Triticum aestivum. Next base: position 443,935,760 of record NC_057794.1, read on the forward strand.
AATCCATGCCTGAAAGTTGTACACAGCAGGAGGTGGAGGAGCTGGCCAGGCACCCCATTACGCCTGAAACTGAACCTGTTGGTCGACAACCACATTGTCATTGGCCTGATTAGCCTGGTGCATTGCATGATCAGCAGCCACGTTCTGAGCCATCCAGTTGTGCAGCTGGGCTTGATACAGTTGCTCAGCAGTCAGCCCTTCCCCAAACAGAGGATGTGGAACACCATCCTCAGGAGGAGGATCTTCACCCACAGGTGGGACTTCAGGTAAGTGCGCATTCCAATCACTACTGCGTAGCATAGTGACAGCAACTGTCCAGCAGTGTCTAGCCCCCCCCCCCAATCTGCCTCATCACAATACTCTTAGGGACCAATCTAAGATGAATGACCCTTGCCTTCAGAAGCACAAAACGCCTGTCACCCCTGGGGTTATGCCATTCAATCAGAGACCCGAAAGTATCCACCGTGTAAGTGCATCTAGTGCCACCCCTAGGTGGTTTTGGAGTATTGACGACAAACCTAGTTGAGGGACTAATGTGTTTGTGAGAATTGCAGGATAACACAGGTAGAAGTCCCTCATTGATTCGGTTTTCCTACCAGAGATGACCCCTAAAAATATATGAAGACATTGATGTCAAAGGTGGTATATGAAGATATTCACGTCGAAGACTATGACAAGAGAAGACATCGCATGAAGCCTATGGAGCTCGAAGACTTAGATCTTTCGTAGTTCTTTTTTCTTCTTTGTTGAGTCATAGGAACCACCGTACTGTTAAGTGGGGTCCAAGAGAACCAGTCAGAATGACTAAAGTGATGCTTAACCAAAACCTATGTCTTCGAGTGAAGACTATGAGAGCGAATCTTGTCCAGAGTCGGACAAGTTAGCTTTGCTTGTAGCCCAAGTAAAGTTGCCGTGTGAGTTTGAAATCTAACCGTTGGAACATGTGTCAGTTCCTTAGTGACCCAGGGTCATTTCGGACAAATCAGGTCGGGTTGCCTAGTGGCTATAAATAGCCCACCCCCTACAACCATAAACGGTTGGCTGCTCAGAGTTAGTGTACGACTTTTGTCGTTTGAGAGCAACCCACCTCGAAGCCTTTGAGAGAGAATTCCTTGCGAGGATAAAGCCCTAACCACCCAGAGCCAAAGAGAGTTAGGCATCACTTAAGTCTTCTTGTCTGTGTGATCTAAAGACTTATTACACTTGAGGACTGTGAATCCTCCAGCCGGTTAGGCATCGCGTTCTGAGCATCCAAGAGACATTGTGGATCGCCGGTGAACGAAGTCTGTGAAGGTTTGGGAGTCTCCCTTGAAGACTTACCAGAGTGATTGGGCGAGGTCTGTGTGACCTTAGCTCAAGGGGAATACGGTGAGGACTGGGTGTCTTGAGCTGCGTGTTCAGGACTGGGTGTCCGGGACTGTGTGTCCTCAGGTTTAAATACCTAGCCGCCCTAACCAGACGTACAGTTGTCATGGCAACTGGAACTGGTCCAACAAATCATTATCTTCAACGAGTCACTGGTTTCATCCTTCCCTTCCCTTTACTTACTGTTGGTCCTTGTGAAGTCATTGTATGATTGTACTATCTTTTGTCTTCACTGAGTGACTGTGTGTTCTGTTTGGCTTCATAATATCTTCCTACCTGATCCTTACTACCTAGCTGCTATTAGTCATTGTGCTTTCACTTCATTGAATACTTGACTATGGTTTGCCTAGTGTAGTCTACCTTCCGCTGCATGGTAATAGGTTTATTTCTATCGTTTGTCTTCGAAACTTCTACGTTTTGAAGACTTTCATAAAAATCGCCTATTCACCCCCCCTCTAGTCGATATAACGCACTTTCAATTGGTATCAGAGCAAGGTACTCCCTTGTTCTGTGTGATTCGGTTTAACCACCTGGAGTTTTAGCTATGTCGACTGCAGGGATAATTAAAGTCTCCGCTGCGTGCCCCATCTTCGATGGAACTGAATATCCCTACTGGAAGAATAAGATGCGCATGCATCTTGAAGCCATTGAGGTTGACCTATGGTATGTCGTCAAGAACGGCGTTCCGAAGGCTGGAGAAGGTGTCACTGCCGCTAACGTCAAGAAGTTCGTTCAACTGGACTCTACTGCCAAGAATATCATCTGTGGTCATCTGACCAAAGGACAGTATGGCCGCGTGAGTGCTTTGGAAACATCTAAGCTAGTGTGGGACTGGCTCTCCAAGGTCAACGAAGGTGTCTCAACCCAGAGAGATTAGAGAATCAGTGTCCTTCGCAACCTCTTCAACCGCTTCAAGAGAAATGACAATGAGAATGTCCAGCTCACGTTTGATCGACTCACTGACATCACAAATGAGCTTCAAGCCCTCGGCGCTACTGAGATCACCAAGCATGAAGTCGTCAAGACACTCCTGAGATCACTTGACAGTTCGTTTGACACCCTAGCCCTGATGATTCAAGAACATCCTGATTTCAAGACACTCGATCCATCTGACATACTTGAGAGGCTCAACACACATGAGTTTCAGCTTTCTGAGAAAAGAGATATTTACGGTCCCAACTATGGGAGAACTCATGCCTTGAAGGCAAAAGCTGTCTCCTCATCTGAAGAAGAATCTGACAGCAGTTCTGATGACCCTGAAGACATTGGAAAGGAACTCGCTATGCTTGTGAAGAAGTTCCAAAAATTCACCAAGAAGAAAGGCTTCAGAAAGTCTTCACGATCAAGCTCAAGGAATGATGAAGCTTCTGCTCATGACTACAAGAAGAAAACATGCCACAAGTGCAAGAAAACTGGCCACTTCATCTCTGAGTGTCCGCAGTGGGACAATGAGAACAAAAAGAAGAAGAAGAAGAGCAAGGAATATGACTCTGACGACAAGAAGAAGAAGAAATACTCAAAGTCTTCTTCCAAGTCTTCCTCAAAGTCTTCATCACACAAGAAGAGCTCATCTGGCAAGGCACGTGCGTTTGTTGGCAAGGAAATGGATTCAGAGGAGGAGTCCGCTTCTGAGGAGGCGGAGGTGGAGTCTGAGGAGGAGTCCGATTCTGGCGTTGCAAGTCTGGCTACAACATACGTTGCCAAGTCCATCTTCAACACTGAAGACAATGACTTCATCACCGACACCGATGCAAATGACAAGGACTACTCCGCTCCTACCTACTGCTTCATGGCACGCGGTGCCAAGGTAAACACACGCACTACTCACTATCAAACATCTAGTGAAGATGACTCTGACTGTGGTTCAAGACCCAGCTACAAAACACTTGCTAAAATTGCAACTGAACAACAGAAAGCTATGGAACATATTCAAAAACTGTTAGACAAAAGCGATGATCTGTTAGGCGCTGAAATGACTCGATCTGAGTCCTTAATTAAAGACATAAAAAATCTTCACGTTAAGTATGAGGAACTTGAAAGTCGTCATGAAACGCTCTCAACAACTCATGAAAAGCTTTCCTATGATTATCTTCAAAGGAAGCAAGATCTTGAGAAATTGAGAGCGGCTCATGAAGATCTTCAAAAGGAAAACGAGTCACTTCGCGCCGAACAGATCAGTTCCGCTCAGGAAGGATTTGAACCACCATGTCTTAAATGCATTGAGCGTGATAATGTTACTTCTGTTGCTGAATGTTCTACTGCTGCTACTGTTGCAATATCTTCAACTGTTGATGTGGGAACTAACCCCTCTGCTGAGGATACCACTGCTATTGCTGATGAGAATGCTAGGTTGAAGACATTGCTTGAAACAGGGATGTACAAAAGTCTTAAAGGGCATCAGACATTATGTGATGTCCTCAAAAGGCAGATTCTGAACCGAAACCCGAGGAAAGAGGGTGTTGGGTTCGTAAGGAAAATGAATGCTGATGGCTCTTACTGGAAACCTGAGCAGTACCCCAAAACCACATGGGTTGCTGCAAAGGAACCTTCAGCAGATTCATCCAATCTATCTGGCTTCACTTGTGCTAACCCCATTGTCATTGATGAATCCTTTGATGCAAACTATAAACTGTTTAAGAATCAGAATGGTGAAGTGTTTGCCAGGTATATTGGTACTAACTGCAGGAATGGGCCGCCTATGAAGAAGATCGGGGTGCCGAAAAAGTGTTTGGAAAATCTTCCTGTGAATGTCATCATGACACCACAGGTGAAGAAGACAAACCCCAGACCACAGGCTTCATACGGTCCAAAGGCTTCATACAGATAGAGGACTCACCTGAGTCGCACTAACGCAAATGTTTTGCAGGGAAACCATACTCAGGCCTATGAATATGAGCGCGGTTCATCGAACCGCCATGTCCATAAGACCAAGAACTATTCTGCTTTTTCTTATGAGTACTATTGTCCGCCTGCAAGACTTTTTGCTAGGGCTCCAAAGCCAAAGTTCTCAGACGCTGCACTTAGACTTATTGCTTCTAAGCCACCCTTGAAGATGTGGGTGGCTAAGAAAGCTTAACTCTCTTTTGCAGGGAAAGTTTTCCAGCAGAAAACCAAAATCGTCTGACGCTATTGCTGGGGACCTTAAACATCTTGTAGGGCGCAAGATCAAATACCCGAATGGTCTTATTATGTACTTCGTTCCTGAATCGCTTGCTACTCTCCCTATCAGTCCTAATCTGGATCTAAGCTTTCATAACCCACTGTTTCGTCAAATGTTTTTGCTTCACAATTCTCTTCGTGAAGCCTATACCCTAACTGCACTGTAGGGTACGACACCAGCGTCTTCAGAATGGATTATTGATAGTGGGTGTACCAATCACATGACTGGCAAAAGAAGCCTTCTTATGGACTCAACCTTATGTCCATCCGACAAGAGTCACATCACATTTGCTGACACTGGTAAAAGTAAGGTATTGGGTCTAGGTAGAGTTGCAATCTCAAAGGATCAACACATGGATAAAGTCATGCTTGTTGAATCCCTTGGCTTCAACTTAATGTTTGTCTCAATGCTTTGCGATTTGAACATGATCGTAATATTTGGAAAATATCATTGCCTTGTTCTAATGGAATCTGACAAGTCTCTAGTGTTTGAAGGGTATCGGAAAGATGATTTGTACGTGGTAGATTTCTCAGCAGGACCACAGCTTGCCGTATGTCTTCTAGTAAAAGCTTCAGAATGCTGGCTCTGGCATCGGAGGCTAGGGCATGCTGGCATGAGGAACCTCCACACCCTTGCAAAGAAGAAGCATGTCATAGGCATTGAGGGCGTCAACTTCAAGAAAGATCACTTATGCGGTGCCTGTGAAGCAGGAAAGATGACGAGGGCCAAACATCCCTCGAAGACAATCATGACAACTACTCGACCCTTCGAACTGCTCCACATGGATCAACCTTACTACTACTGCTTGTCTCTATGGCTTTGTCATTGTTGATGATTATTCTAGATATACTTGGGTGCACATAATCCTCTACAAGACTGAAGTGCAGGATTTCTTCAGACGCTTCACCAATCGAGCAATGAACAACTATGGCGCCAAGATAAAGCACATCAGAAGTGACAATGGCACTGAATTCAAGAACACTGGCCTTGATACATATCTTGATACTTTGGGCATCACACGTGAATTCTCAGCCCCGTACACGCCACAGCAGAATGGCGTCGTCGAACGCAAGAACAGAACACTCATTGAGATGGCCCGAACGATGCTTGATGAATACAAGACTTCAAGAAAATTCTGGCCTGAAGCCATTGATACTGCATGCCATACAATCAATCGTGTTTATATTCACAAGCTTCTGAACAAGACATCTTATGAGCTCCTTACTGGCAAGAAGCCAAATGTTAGTTACTTCAGAGTATTTGGCGCCAGGTGGTGGATCAAGGATCCACATCACACTTCAAAATTTGCACCAAAAGCACATGAGGGTTTTATGCTTGGATATGGAGAGGATTCGCACTCCTACAGAGTCTTTAATCTCTTTCATTATAAAGTGGTTGAAACAGTGGATGTGCGGTTCGATGAGACTAACGGTTCACAGAGAGAGCACCTGCCAAATGTGCTAGATGAAGTTCCATCTAGTGAATCAATCAAACTAATGGGAACTGGAGAAATCATACCCTCTGAAGCTCAACCTGAAGAGGAACTTATCATCTCTGCACCTGATCAACCTGAAGACAATGCTCAGCCTGAAGACAATTCCACTAACAATGACAATGATCAGCAAGAGCAAAATCTTCGCCCTGTACATCCTCGTGTTGCCAATGAAGTGCAGATTGAGAGAATAATTGATAGCATCAATGCACCCGGTCCGCTCACTCGGTCAAGGGCAACTCAGCTAGCAAATTTCTGTGGGCACTTCGCATTCGTCTCAATAACAGAACCCAAGAAAGTTGAAGAAGCCTTCATGGAACTTGAATGGATTCAAGCTATGCAAGAAAAGCTTCAACAGTTTGAGCTGAATAATGTATGGGAACTGGTTAAGTGTCCTGACCCTCGGAAGCACAATATAATAGGCACCAAATGGATATACCGCAACAAGCAAGATGAGCATGGTCAAGTTGTCAGAAACAAAGCTCGTCTCGTTGCTCAAGGATATACTCAAGTGGAAGGCATTGACTTCGATAAAACATTTGCTCCCGTGGCTCGACTTGAAGCCATACGCATACTGCTGGCCTATGCAAATCATCATAACATACTTCTATATCAAATGGATGTGAAGAGCGCTTTTCTCAATGGCAAGATTGAAGAAGAAGTGTATGTTGCACAACCGCCTGGCTTTGAAGATCCAAAACATCCTGACATGGTATACAAGCTCAACAAGGCACTGTATGGCCTCAAACAAGCCCCTCAGGCTTGGTATGACACACTCAAATACTTCCTGAAGAGCAAAGGCTTCATACCTGGTTCCCTCGACCCCACTCTCTTCATGAAGACATATGATGGTGAACTGTTTGTGTGCCAAATATATGTGAATGACATTATCTTCGGCTGCACCAATCAGAAGTACAGTGAAGAGTTTGGATATATGATGCAAGAGCAATATCTGATGTCCATGATGGGAGAGCTGAAGTTCTTCCTTGGTCTTCAAATACGACAGCAACGCAACGGCATCTTCATATCTCAAGAAAAGTATCTCAAAGATTGCCTGAAGATGTTCAGTATGCAAGACTGCAAAGGCTTCACGACGCCAATGCCAGACAAACATCATCTGGGTCCTGACGACGATAGTAAAGAGTTCGATCAAAAGGTATACCGCTCCATGATTGGTTCTTTACTTTATCTATGTGCATCTAGGCCAGATATTATGCTTAGTGTTTGCATGTGTGCTCGATTCCAAGCGGCACCAAAGGAGTCGCATCACTTAGCTGTGAAGCGAATTCTTCGATATTTGGCTCACACCCCAACTCTAGGATTATGGTATCCAAAGGGCTCAGAGTTTGATCTGGTTGGATTCTCGAATGCTGATTATGCTGGTGACAAGGTGGATCGCAAGTCTACATCAGGCACATATCATTTTCTGGGACGATCACTTGTATGTTGGTCTTCAAAGAAGCAGAAATGTGTATCTCTCTCCACTGCTGAATCTGAATACATTGCTGCTGGATCTTGCTGCGCTCAACTTCTGTGGATGAAGCAAACACTCAAGGACTATGGCATTCATCTGAAGCAAGTGCCACTCTACTGCGACAATGAAAGCACCATCAAGATTGCTAACAACCCAGTTCAGCACTCGAAGACAAAGCACATTTAAATTCATCATCACTTTCTCAGAGATCATGTCATGAAGGAAGATATTGATATCATACACGTCAACACTGAAGAGCAATTGGCAGATATCTTCACCAAGCCCTTGGATGAGAAGAGATTTTGCAAGTTACGGTGTGAGCTAAATATCTTAGAATCCTCAAATGTTCTATGATCAGGCACACATCCTAACACTTATGCATATTGATGACTTAGATGTGCAACACACGAAGTAAAGTATATCTTCAATCAATAAAGACATACATTCTAAGTGTGAATACATTAATGTGGAATTTGACTTCGGAGCACCACGATAATTGTGCGCCGTGTCTGGGTCTAATACTTCCTATACGGTGGGTAACGCCACCACCAAAGGTTCTGTTCGAAGTGTTCCACTCATGGCGTTACATTTGCTATGTCTTCACATTTGGTTTGGCTTCAATCTCAACATGTCTTCATGATTATCTTCACTATGTTGAATATATATATATATATATATATATATATATATATATATATATATACTAGTGTTCTGTCCTCTACAACATTCACTTATAGCTATGTCTTCTTGTTGAATCATTTGAACTAAGTGAATGTGATCGGACCCTAACCTCTCTATGCTTTCTATCTCAAACTCTATCTCTCCAAATCATATGCATTCTATTGAAATGTCGAATGTCTTCTCTACGTCCTTGTCAGCAGAAGATACAGAGACAAACATTAAGTTCGTTTTCAATGCTCATTCCTTCACCTGAAACCCGGAGAAGTGGGAACGACCACCCGACAATCCAGGGGTGCGTGGGACGTGGAATGACCCCCGATATGCTGCATGATGGCCACGTGTTCCTCATATGTGAATCGCCAGGGGCACTTGTGTAATAACACTGAGCCGCCCCTGTCCCTATAAATACACGCCTCACCATAGTCATTATCTCTTCTTCCACTCTTGCACAAACCCTAGCGCCACCGCTAGACCTCGACGACACCGGCGATGAAACGCTTCGCTGCCGCAACCTCTCCGACGCCGTCTTCACGCCGACCGCGGACATCGTCCTCTTCGCCGTCGCCGTAGGTGTCCTCCGTCGCCAAGTTAGGGCACGGACGATCGAACTGCTCGGCCTCCTCTTCCACTCCGTCTAGCAGTTCTACGTGTGGTAAATAAAACTTCTTTTTTACGGCCCCTTTGATCCTATAGCTTTGTCACTTTCTACCACAAGCAGTTTCTATTCACACAAGTTGGATCTCTTTCATACTGCATCTCATAACATGCCTAGTATATTCACTTATGCTTCACAAAGTAGTTAGATTCCTCACTTGTACTGATCTCTGGATTCGTACAAATCTGGAACCAACTCCTTATCTATGAGTGAATGTCTTCGCACGATGAGGTCAATGTCTTCTAAACTGATTTATCTTCAAAATCTTCTGAGAATGCATATGACCTCTTCCCCTTCCCTCGCACCTTAATGCTGTCACAGGTACATGTCTGTGGGAGAATCCCTTGGTTCTCATAGTCTTCATTCATTTGCAGAATTCTTACAGCATCATATAAATTCTCCTGAAGCCAGTTCCTGTTTGTCCAGCAAGCGAAAACCTTTGAAGCCTTTGAACGTATTGAAGCCTTTCAGTTTAAAATTCATGGCTTCAGAGAAATCTGCAAGGAAGGGAGGCAGACAGCATCGTGGCGGAACATCAAGAGATCTGCCTGATGACCTCTCAGAACTTTACAAGACAGATCCTGAAGAGGATTATAATCAGCGCAAGACCCGAATCCAGTGGATTCGAAGATATTGGGCAGAACAATGGTTCAAATACCGGTTTGTGACCCAAGAATATGCTGAGAAAAATGCCATCAAGCGACCGTGGGGAGACATCCTATATAAGAATCTTCAACCTAGGTCCAGAGAAGAAGCCATTGAACAAGGCTTCTATCCCTGCATGGTCCGTGGGCCACAGCCTGCAGATGCACACCCATCGTCACTACTATGGTGCCGTGACGACAATCTATTCAAGCGCAACTTCCAGTTTGCCAAGAACTCAGCGAAGCAGAACAAGAAGTCTTTGGGATTAGACTTCAACCCTGGTCCCTCTGCTCCCCGTGCCGATGGAACTCGCGAAGCTGAACCCAATCTTCTTGGGCCCTTCTACAACCTTGAAGGTCTCATCACCCATATCGTGGTTCAAGGGACTCCCGTGAATGAGCCTGCAGATGACGCTGAATCAGATGAAGCGCCTGCAGCGCCGAAGCCAAAGAAGCTGAAGCAGCCAAAAGCTTCAAAGCCGGCCTCTGCACCAAAAATCTCACGGACGAAGCCACTGGCCACTACACCTCCTGAAGACAGTGTGCAGTCTGAAGATTTATCACGCATCTCCAAGCCCCAGCAAGTCAAGATGCCTCTGCCACACACCGGCCAAGAACTGACAGCTGTTGCCATTCTGCGAAACGATGCCATTGATCTGTCCAGTGATGAAGATCTTGCAGATGACGCTCTTGAGCAACTCATAAAGAGCAAAGAAGAAGCAGAAATCTTCAATGATCTGCCTCTCTTTGACGTGACAATCATCCACAACTTTATTGATGAGTGGTTTGACACGCCCAACATCAGCTTCGAAGATCTGCAACTACCCATTGGCCTCAGTGTCGCCTTCCATGGCGCCATTGCTTCAGAATTAGCTATCGCCCAGCGCATTGTTGAACTGAAGCAAAAGATTGACTTTGAGAAAGCTCAGTTCAAGAAGCATATGGCCAAGCTCAGCGTGCAAGAGGTGAAAAACTTCAAGATTATGATGCACGAGCTCAAAGAAACCTTTCTCAAGAAACGCGCAGAAGCTCAGGGTTCTCGGGAGCGCATGAAGAGCCTGGCTGACAAATGTGTGCAAGGCTACAACGAGGCTGAGAAGCGCAAGCCCTTGGGCGTCCGGGCATTGATCCCAGGATGGCTGCTAAGCAGAAGAAGAAGCCCACTGTGGCCGAACCCAACGCACCAAGGCAGGAAGCAGATCCCATTGTCTTCCCAACTAGCATGACTGGCTCGAAGCCAAAGGCCCGGTCAACCGCTTCAGAGCTAAAGAAGACGAGGACTGCTGAGGTTGAAGCAAGGAAGAGGAAACATCCTGAAGCCTCTGCTACTGCCCCCTCCAAGAAGAAGCGGAAGACCAAGAAGGAACGGGCTGCTCCCACAGAGCCCTTGATTGTTGAACCCATCTCCATGGTTCGCCCTGACGCAGAACCTCAAGAGCGCCAACTGACTGTCCATGAGCCTGCTTTCACAGGGGTTCATGAAGCTGAAGACTTTCCAGCAGCTGATCCCATCGCTGTTGAAGACATTGGTCACCATGACCATGTTAAAAATGATGCAATTCTTCCTTAGCTCGAGCACCAACAGGTATCATCGCCTGTGCTAACGCACAGCGAACTCATCAGCATTGGTCGTCCTCTGACGCCAATTGCTCAGGATGCATCATGGGCTGATCGCCCACAAGCACAAGAGGAAGAAGACTTTGAGGCCCAGCCAACTCCAACTCCACAGGCGTCGCCAGCGTTACGCAGGCTTCGCAAAGGACCAACGCCTCCAGTCTCTGAGTCTGAAGCTAAAGCTGCTGAAGACATTCCGGCTGCATCAGCCGATGAAGAAGAAACCCCGAAAGCTGCTACTTCCCCGTCCCACCAAGAAGCTATTCTCGAGGAGAACGTGACTGTGACCGACCTCCAGCTTGTCAAGTGGAGGTTGAGAATCTTGAGGCTGCCACCACCAACACCAATGAAGCCATGACAGCTAATGTGGAGCCTTCACCAACCCAAGCACCAGAAGTCAGCGAAGCCACTGATCCCACTGCTTCTGTTCCTGCGCCTGCTGTTGGTCCTCAGTTTGACTATCATGTTGAGCACAGGCCTCAGGTACAGAAGCCAATCCCGCCCAGGTTTCCAGGTCCTGCATCAGCACCTGAATCCTTCAATGTCAATGGCTTCAAAGCAGACAACACTTTCTTTAATAGCTCCAGGAACCCCTACTCAAGGGAAAGAATATCATCTGATTGGTTCTGGAGCTATCCGCAGCGAAGCTATTACTCCTGCATTCTATAAAATCAAGGTCGCATCTTCCCACATAAGCGTCTTGACATTGAAGCAATAGCTGGTCTGCCCTGTCTGGAAGAAGCTCTGGATTGCTTCAAAGAGGTTGGATTGCTGCCGTTCGTCACCGACCAAGAGCATTGGAATGAAGAGTTGCTGCTCCAGTTCTATGCCACACTTCACATCCGCGGGTACAACAGAGATCCGAAGACTTGGGTCCTGGAGTGGATGACAGGAAATGTTCATCACGAAGCCAAAGCATTTGATATCATTGAGCTCACTGGTCTACCCACTCCTGGCGATCTCTACGAATTTGGCTGTCAGCTTCACAGTGAAGCTGTGGAGAGCATCTTTCAGAAGTCTGAACCTAACATGAGTCAGATGCTCAGTATGATGAAGCCATTGCCCCAGGATGCTGCATATCCCAAGGAATTCTTCGTTGAAGACCTTGAGTATCTGCCCAGGACTATTTATCACATCATAAGGCGAACTCTCTGGCCCATCAAAGGACATTCTCCACATGCCAAGCTGGAAGGTGCAATGAAGACTTTGGTCTTCTATATTCTTCATGGCAAATGCTTCAATGCACAGGACTTCTTCATCCGCCAACTTGCTGCATCAGGCTCTGATCTTTTTGGCTTGAAGTTCTATGCTCCATGGATAATGCGGCTGATTAAACTTCACTCCGCTATCTCATATCAGCCATCTGCTCGCAATCATCGGATCTTTTTGCCTGATGTGGATATGTCTGTTGAAGCCATTTATCCTGAGCCTGCCAAGGAACCTCTAAGTCTTCAGAATGCGGAGCATCAAAGTTTTTCTCAGAACATTGAAGGAGTTGAAGCAGTCACTCGTGTGTATCCTTTGGCTGGAATTACACGTGCACCACATCCTGCCCTTACTGAAGCCATCGATAGCACAATTGCCCAACGACCCAAGAAGCGCACTCGTGTTCTCAATGACCGAGAGCTTCTGGTGGTTCTTCATCAGAAACAGGATAGGCATCATGACTGACTGAAGCGGCAAATGCAAAGCCTCTTGGTGGACGTCAACCGCATTTGCAATCTTGCCACCAAGAATGCCTTTGTAGCCCATGAAACCTCTCGACGCACATGGAAAGGGCTGACGCTGATGTGCTCTGAAGATGATCTTCAAGAGGATGGCTTCTCTGAACACTTCAAGTTTGACTCCACACCTCCTCGAAGGGCAGTGCTGCGGCGAACTCCATCTCTTGAAGACTCTGAGTTCTCTACCTCTGCTGCAACTGTGAATGCCAGAGTGATCGAGGACGAAGACGATGCTACTTCACCGCCACCTCCTTCAGCACGCTTCGACACTGCTCCAAGTTCTTCTGCACCGCCGAACACCACCGACCCTGCTGCTTCACCTACTCTTCATGGGAACGAGTAGATGCTCTATGTCTTCAAACCTTTTTGGTCCTTACTAACAAAAGGGGAAGAAGCATATGAGTTTGATAGTCTTCAAGCGGGTCCATATGGGCGGTTGCTTTATATTTTGCTTCGTGTTTACAACTCTCGTTTTGATACATTTGGTTCTTTGAGTTGTAACACTTAAACTCGATGGCCGTCTGCTACTTATTTGCCACTTTGTGATGCGATGATAAATTCTGCATGTGCGACGATAAATTCCGCACTTAGATCATTTTGCAGACGTCCATTTTCCATTATGCATGTCATTATCTTCACATACCTTCTCATGCATAATGAATTGTCATCATAAGTTGAAGAGGATCTCCACGAGTATAACCTGCCATGTGCATTTGCATTCCAAAAGCAAATTACTTATATGCACATCTTCAGGGGGAGCCCTTGCAGCTTATGAAGACAATTCTTTATACTTTTGCAACTTCACATATTATATTCCCCGTTGAAAACTTCAACTAGTTTGTCATCAATCACCAAAAAGGGGGAGATTGTAAGTGCATCTAGTGCCACCCCTAGTTGGTTTTGGAGTATTGACGACAAACCTAGTTGAGGGACTAATGTGTTTGTGAGAATTGCAGGATAACACAGGTAGAAGTCCCTCATTGATTCGGTTTTCCTACTAAAGATGACCCCTAAAAATATATGAAGACATTGATGTCAAAGGTGGTATATGAAGATATTCACGTCGAAGACTATGACAAGAGAAGACATCGCATGAAGCCTATGGAGCTCGAAGACTTAGATCTTTTGTAGTTCTTTTTTCTTCTTTGTTGAGTCATAGGAACCACCGTACTGTTAAGTGGGGTCCAAGAGAACCAGTCAGAATGACTGAAGTGATGCTTAACCAAAACCTATGTCTTCGAGTGAAGACTATGAGAGCGAATCTTGTCCAGAGTCGGACAAGTCAGCTTTGCTTGTAGCCCAAGTAAAGTTGCCGTGTGAGTTTGAAATCTGACCATTGGAACACGTGTCAGTTCCTTAGTGACCCAGGGTCATTTCGGACAAATCAGGTCGGGTTGCCTAGTGGCTATAAATAGCCCACCCCCTACAACCATAAACGGTTGGCTGCTCAGAGTTAGCGTACGGCTTTTGTCGTTTGAGAGCAACCCACCTCGAAGCCTTTGAGAGAGAATTCTTTGCGAGGATAAAGCCCTAACCACCCAAAGCCAAAGAGAGTTAGGCATCACTTAAGTCTTCTTGTCTGTGTGATCTAAAGACTTATTACACTTGAGGACTGTGAATCCTCCAGCCGGTTAGGCGTCGCGTTCTGAGCATCCAAGAGACATTGTGGATCGCCGATGAACGAAGTCTGTGAAGGTTTGGGAGTCTCCCTTGAAGACTTACCAGAGTGATTGGGCGAGGTCTGTGTGACCTTAGCTCAAGGGGAATACGGTGAGGACTGGGTGTCCTGAGCTGCGTGTTCAGGACTGGGTGTCTGGGACTGTGTGTCCTCAGGTTTAAATACCTAGCCGCCCTAACCAGACGTACAGTTGTCACAGCAACTGGAACTGGTCCAACAAATCATTATCTTCAACGAGTAACTGGTTTCATCCTTCCCTTCCCTTTACTTACTATTGGTCCTTGTGAAGTCATTGTATGATTGCACTATCTTTTGTCTTCACTGAGTGACTGCGTGTTCTGTTTGGCTTCATAATATCTTCCTACCTGATACTTACTACCTAGCTGCTATTAGTCATTGTGCTTTCACTTCATTGAATACTTGACTATGGTTTGCCTAGTGTAGTCTACCTTCCGCTGCATGGTAATAGGTTTATTTCTATCGTTTGTCTTCGAAACTTCCACGTTTTGAAGACTTTCATAAAAATCGCCTATTCACCCCCCTCTAGTCGATATAACGCACTTTCACACCGACTTGTGCATGTAATGCTGGGTCTGATAGTCATATGGAAATCCAACATATAAGATCCAAATCTCCGGGCCAAAAGTGGTGAGCCGCATGTTAAGCGCAACGTCATGAGGAACAAAAGAGATAATCGTGTGCTCATCCGCTTGCATCTCATCTAGTTCAAAGGTGGTTCCGACGACAGAGTCTCTAACTAGGGAGTCATCAAATCCAAAAATACCAATCCCTAGAGGATGATCTTCAACTTCAGTAGGGAAGAAGTGAGACTCATGAAGCAAACCTTGGATTGTATCTCTGAGCGCTTCTTTCTAATGTTGTGGGATGAACCTGTTGGCCTCAGCAATGGCCGGGAAGTCATGGCGCAAGGGAGGCACCGCTGACCACCATGTCCGATCGCACCTTCCGATCAGGCAGGCTGAGCTCCACCGTCATTCCTGGCGGCAGGTAGGGGACGATGTTGACGGGGAAGTTCGCCATTATTGGTGTGGGAGGGAGGAGCAAAGCATGCACAGAGGAAAGCACGCGTGGCGAGGCGGAATGCGTATCGGCAGGGGGTATGGACTGTTTGTTTAGCCAATTTTCTTTGCTGGAGTGCCACCCCTGGATACAGGATGAAGCCACGTGTCCAAGCAAGCCGCAATGAACGGTTGAGGATTGTTTGGGTGGAGTTGTGGGGCGCAAAGTAGGTGAAAGAGGTAATTGCTTGCTAGTAGAAGGAATCTGTGCAGCCCCCGATTTGACTAGACCAAAATCAATTAGCCCCCCATTTCCCAAGTTGGCCGTGGCAGAGCTGCCAGTAAATGGTAGGCAGGGTAATGATTCCATATCAATTAAAGGAGAAATAGGATCCTTTCCTTTGAATGATTTAGCAAAATGATTTATTACTCCAGATGAATGAATATCAGAAACCGTAACATGCTTGGGCTTCCAAAGATAGCGCTTGGCCTTAGGATTGAAGCAGGTATGCTTGGTATGGCCCAATAAGAGACATGCCTCACATTTGAGATAGGACGGGCACTGGGAAAAAAGATGGGAATGTGGTCCATAGATAGTACAGTCCCGCGAGAACAATGGCGGCCCAGGGCCCATATCGTGTTCAAAGGTGGGCCGAGCAGCACTCACCCGGCTAGCAGGTGGGGGACAGCAGCAACTATCTTTAAGACAGATTGAACAAATCTCGCCTGGGCATGCAGTAGCCAAATGGCCCAACAACTTACAAGAGGAGCACAAATTAAGCCTCCCATAAATGTAAACCGAGGGAGGGACCGATGTTGGAGACCATATGTTGGCAATATGTGCATCAGAAAATACCCAAAATGACGTTGGTCCAGAATATGGAAGAGCATAAAATTCGGAATATTGCTCCATGTAGTCTCCTTAAATTGACAACCTACAAATCTGTATTTATTAGGCCTTGGCTCATTAAACACATAATTCCCCGCAGTAAAGGGTGATTTGAAAGTCCCAAAGATGACGCCCGAAGACAAGGAATGTGTGTTAATGCCCGCAGTAAATGTCTGGCTATCTGTCTGCCCCGAAATAATCTGCTCCGGCAACAGAGCTACCGGCGTTGAGCCGTCCGGTGACGCGGCAAGGCTGGAAACCAGACCCTCCGTAGGAGGAAAGCCAAATTTAGATAAAATCAGACTTGAAGCTTTCAACACCTTATCTTGCTGCGAAGAGAACTTGTATTTAGACTTGATAGCAATAGGAGAACGAGCAGCCACCTCAGGTATGTGAGAATCAAGATGCCATGATGAATCCTTTGCCAAAATACCAGTATTGTTCTGACGGAAAAGACTGAAGTGGCATACAAAATCCGGCCAGACTCTGTCCTTAAGACCATAGATGAAATGCCCAACCTTATTGGACGCCACTGAGAAGCGAAATCTTCTACCATCAATATGTGCCACGTTAAGACCAGAAGGGAGGCCCCCAATACAGCATTGGAGGGCAATAGCAACCGAATCATCATTGAGAGGGAAGCTTGCCGATGAAAAGTGCACCACCAAGAAGAACTCTTTGTTCGAACCAGAAGGAGAGAAATGGACGGTAGAACCAAAACGACGACGCACCTGAGCTGCCACGACAAGGCCGGGGGAAAAATCCCAATGCAGAAGACCTTCCATGATCGTCTAGATCAACTAGATCAGAAATCTCCATGGCTGAGTGGTGTGTGGTGGAGGGCAGGTGGAAGGGAGGGGAGGGGAGGAGAGGAGAGGAGGTGGGAGGAGCCATCTTCACGAAACCCTATACCGCTCCGTCATATTGGGTATATTGTCATTTGTATAATTGGAAACATTGGCATTGATCAATCTAATAACATTGTCATTCGTCAACCTTTTAACATTGCCAGTTGTCAAATTTTGCAGCTAAAAATCACTAGTACTGTCTTATTTTGCAACTGAAATTCATTAAACATAGATTTCATTCATAAATTAGGCAGTCGTTCTTTATACATACAGTTTAACTTACAGCTAAGCCGAACAAACTTTTTCTCAATCGTTGCCAATCATGTACCAAATCACACATTTAGGAGAAATTAGTCATCTACTGGGCCACTTAAAAGAAAAACATTACAGTCCAGTGGCACCACTATAATTCTTGGTTTATACCGTTACATTATACCTTTTTTTAAGTGTATTACCGTGACATTATACCTTTCCACTTGCTGCACGGTTTACAGTTTCGACCATGCAAGTGACCAGATATAGCCACAAACATTTTTCCAAACAAGTATCAATTGCTTGCATCAAATAACTTTCTGTATAATTTGCACTAAGCAATCGGTGCTAGTCCAAGAAAATAGAAGGTCTTGTTCATATGTTCTTCCATTTCAATTCGACGAATTTGTTTCCACGGATCGCCAGAAGCAATCAGCAAGGAACAAGGATCCTAGCCCCCCAACCCCTAAATTCACAGGCACACACATATATACACAAGCAGAATTCGGGTAGAGGAAGCAGATCCTACATCAGGGGAGAGACCGGGCAGTAGGAGACTGAACCGTCCGAGAGGATCCCCACCTCAGCAGACTCTGGGGACGAAGCGCAGCGCGGCGACGCGGGCGGCGAGAAGCCCCGCGAGCCTCCGCACGGCAAACTGGGTGCAGTTGGAGAGCGCGATGAGGCACATGAGCTCGTAGATCACGCCGAGCGCCACCTCCGCCGCCGATCGGCGGGGCGTGGGGACGTCGGGCTCCGATGAGTCCCAGCCTTGACCAGATCCGGACCCGAAACCATGGTTCCACCCGCCGCCGCCGCCGCCGCCGCCGCCGCTCCCGCCACTTCCGGGTCCGAAAGGGCCCTCCCCGTCATCGCCGCCCGCGCCGGAGATGGTCTTGGAACGGCGGGTGCGCGCGCGACGGCGGCGGACGGTGGTAGAGGCGGAGGCGGAGGCGCGGCGGCTGATGGTGGTGGTAGCGGAGGAGGTGGCGTGGGGGCGGAGGAGCACCGGCTTGGCTGGCGGGGAAGAGCCGGCCGTGGCCGTGGCGGCTGAGATCTCCATGGTTGGTGGCTGGCGGGCTAGGGTTGTGTGTGGAGGAAGGCAGGCGATCCAGGGTGGGGGGGAACGTGGGCTCGCGGCTGCCGTGTGGGGTTTGGTTTTCACGTGTTGTGACTGCCAAGGCGACGCGCGGACACGGAAGGAGGAGGGCGCACGGCCGGTCGGTGCCGAGGGTTCGACACTTCCACTGCTTGGGATCAGGCTCACGATCGTTGACAGGGGTTCGTTCGCTGCGGTCCACGGAGGGGCGAACGGCCAAAATGCCCCGGCTGCTAACGTGCACAAGAACGCAATGTGTCACAATCTCTACCTAATTTTGTTTTATTTTATGGGGGACGTTAGGCGTCGGCCGGCGGATTTTTAAAAAATATCCGCCGGCTCGGCAACCGTTAGATCTAGTGTCAATCTATGACCCAGACGTGTTCTTACAATTGCAACAACCACGATGTTGCGAAAACTTTCGCAACAGATGTCATGTTACGGAAATTTTTACAACAAAGCTCATGTTGCAGAAATTTTTGCAACAGTGGTCCTGTTACATAATGTTTTTGCAATAGAGGTCCTGTTGTGAAAAGAAAATTCAAATTTTTTTTTGCAACATAGATCCTGTTGCAGAACCTCATTGTAACACAACATGGGTTGCAAAAAACACCTTGGGTGATAATTCACTGCAGCGAACACACAGCGCTTCTAAGCCAAGGAGATAAGACTAAGTGTGGCGTGAAGAAAGACGCATGGCGATTGGAACAGCGGTGGATGCGACCGAGTGATCCGCCGGTTGATTATTAGCATTTCCCTTATTTTATTCTTATTTTAGTAGAAGGAGACGTTTCTATTGACTACAAAGACGTATGTGACAACTTTGTCAATGTCAATATGATTAATAAGTTGTGTCGACTCAGTCTTTCCAAGGTCTTGTACAGATAGAATGTACATGCATGTGTTGTGTGTGTATGTATTTATGAGCGTCTATGTTTATATTGTATTAAAATAAATTAACAAAAAAATAAAGAGAGATATATTTTTCTGATTTTTCGGTTCGTCCAACCATGTATATAACGATTCGTCTGACCCCACAAAACTTTCGTCAGTGGCTATTCAAAGTGGTATTAAATTGTGTTACCTTCATCCTAAATTAATTTTCTTAGATTTTTAATATATGTGTTAGATACATCCATATCTAAAAAAATGAGTAATTTGAGACGAAGGGAGTACCAAACTAGCGATGCTTTTGTTCTATGGGTCAAATAGCAATTTTATCCAGGCCGCTTTCCGTCTGGCAGCCATGTCATAAGCAATGAAATCGCTAATTAAGAGTACTCATTCCAAACATAACTTTCATCTCCCCAGGTTGCGACAAGTGACTGGGAGTTTGCCTTTTTTTTGTAGATCCGTTTATTCAAAACGGTTTACCTCTTAAACCGTGCGTCCAAATCTTGAATTGTTTTCACCATTGGATTTCTCGCGTAGAGATCCTCAAAACTAGATCTCATGTTGTTAGGTTTTGACGAACTTTTTTTTCACAAAAAAAACGGACCAGAAGCATGTTTTTCTCTCTTTCCGGAAGCCATTTATGAGAGCACGACCATGCCTCTCGCGGAAGCAAAACCATGCCTCAAGCGAAAGCAAACTATACTCTTGCGGAAGAAAAAAAAAGAAAATATGTTTTTTTTCGTTTCCGAGAGACGCGGTTGTGCCTCTTGTGGAAGCAAAACCATGCCTCGTGCCTCTCGTGAAAAAAAGAAATCACATTTTTTCCCCATTTTCAAGAGGTACGGTTGTGCCTTTCGCGGAAGTAAAACCATGCCTCTCGTTGAAACAAAACCATGCCTCTCACGGAAAAGAAAAAGAATGTGTTTTCCCGTGTAATTTTTTTAAAAAAAAATTGGTCCAAAAGATAAGGAAGACCGTTGAAAACCGAAAAGCCGAAAAACCTGAGAAAACCCATCTAAAAAGGCAAAAACACGTGCGAAAAAAATCGAATGAAGCACCCAAAGCCTAACACATGACGGCGGCTGAGAGCGCGCCAACCCATCCTCAAGTGTCCCTTGGGAGGTCGGGAACGAGCACTCTTTAGTTAGTTTCTCCCTCATAGCAAATTAGAAATAAAAGTAGAAACGAGACCTCCTCGTCAGCGCCCTCTGCGCCGGTTACTGCTACTCGCGCCTGTGCAGAACGCATAGAGGGCCGGCCCAACAAACCTGATGAGGAGAAAAAAGTTAATCGGCTCGTAACCTCCGTAACCAAGACAACAACCACTACCCCAACTCATTCTATTGTCACTTTGGAGGGCAAAAACCGTATATGACCCTTTTTTAGTATTACATTAACATGTACTAGGATATATATATACCCAGCTTACTATGCGTATTATATTATGATAAAAGTGAAAAAGAATTAATAGAAAATAAAACGCGAACTTGAAGAAAGTTCACATATTTAAAAAGGTTCATACAAACTGAAAAAAAAATTATCGGTTTTGAAAAAGTTTGGAACTTTCCGAAAGCTCATCGATTTAGAAAAAAGGTTCATCGATTTTGAAAAAGTTCATAAATTTGAAAAGGGGTTAATCAATTTTAAAAATCATAAAATAGAAAAGTCCATCGATTTTGACACAAATTCATCAAATTTGCATAAGTTCAACGATTTTGAAAAAGAGTTCACAAATTACAAAAGTTCATCGAATTTTATAAAAGTTTGCCAATTTTTTAAAAAAGTTCATCAATTTTTTTTAAAATTTCTCAATTTTGAAAAAATAGTTCACAAATTCAAAAATAAATCATCAATTTTGGAGAAAGTTCATGAACTTGAAAATTTTCATCAATTTGAAAAAAAAACTTCATCAATTTTGAAAAAAATCACGAATTTGAAAAGGTTTGCCAATTTGAAAAAGTTTTATCAATTTTTCAAAAAAGTTCATGAATCTGAAAAAGGTTTATCAATTTTTCAAAAAGAATCACGAATTCAAAAAATGTTCATCGATTTTGAAAAAGGTCATAAATTTGGCAAAAGTTCATGGGTGTTGGGAAAAACTTTATCTATTTTTTAGAAACAAAATCGTTAATTTGTAAAAATAAAAAAGGTGACGAAGAAAAAAAGGAAAGAAAAGAAAAAGAATCAAAGGAAAAAGAGAGGGGAAAACATGTACCAAATCGCAGCAAGATGGTTATCGCGTCTTACATTGCCCTCGGATGTCGCGGGTTCAAATTACAACTCATCTCGTGTTTTTGCAGTTTTGAAACAGGAAAAAACTGAAACGGGACGGCCCATCGCGGTGGAGAGGGGTGTGCGCCCGTTTGCGGGATCTGAAGAAAAGGGCGCTGAAGGCGCCGAATAGCATTTGGCACTAGAAAACCAATCATTTTTTGCTTTTATGGTTTTCTTTAAACACGACTTGCCTCAAGCCAGCGGATGGCCCAGTTTCATACGTCACGTTGGGCCTCGGCATCGGCCTGCAAGTGAGCACCAGAACAACTCACTTTCTTAGAGTTAATGAATTTTGATTCTACCATAATTTTAAGTGTTGGATATGCATGTGGCTTGAAAATGGCATAGCTGATGCAAGAATTAACATAAATCATTCTATAAACATTGAGCAGAATGTAAGTCCAAGCCAATGCAATGTAGAACGCATGCCACCGCGGGAAAAAGGTACATTGAGCAAGTTGGCAACATCATATATCTTTGGATATGCAAATAAAGGCACATTTAAGCTTTTGATTGCATAGATATAAAATTAAGTAATAAATGCTCAAGAATATACAAAATCATAGTTTGGATGAAATGAACAATAAAGCAGTGGGTTAGCAGTAGGCTTGCTCTCCCTTTCACCTTGACCCTTTTCAAGTATACAATTTATTTTTCCTCAACGTGCTTGAAGGAAAACCATAGTTATCTTTGAAGGTTAAAAACACAACAACAACAACAACAACAACAACAACAACAACAACAAAGATGATGATGAAGAGGAAGAAGCAAAAAAGTTGTTCTTACCTATTTTTAGCTAACTTCCATTCTTGGAGATACTAAAATTACTACTGAAAACCTTAAGCATAGGAGCAAAAACCTAAAATTATAGCAACACAAATAAGAAAACAGTAAAAACTTTACCTATACAAAAAATTCTTCATCGTCGTTCTCTTCTACCTCTTCTACCGCAAGTCAACTAAAGTGTCTTTCTCACCAATGTTCAACATTTTATCGCACAACTTGGTTTTAGTCACATGCAGGAAGTCTTGCTTACTTTCTCAAGCCGCAATCAAAGAGCCTTTGGTGAGTTTCCATTTTACTTCACCGAAATAACCAAGATGTTTAACATCGTCAAGCTTTCCCACAAATAAAAGATTCAGCCTTATGTCGAGAAAATGCCTCACACCATCAGGCACCGACGCGCAACCTGTGTTTGTCTCAATTATTATAGAGCACTTGCCAACAATTGTTGTCGAACCATTGTTTGCCATCATCACTTGACCAGTAATGCCACTTTGTGGATGATGTAAAATAATCTTTGTGTGATGTGATATGAAAGGATGCACCTAAATTCACAACCAAACTCATGGCATCATCACGAACAAATACTATAACATTCTTCATCTTCAATGACAAAGTAGTCATCATCTGTTGCAGTCATGGCTGAACTATTTCACCCTTTTGCTCGGTTTCTTTGCATGTTTACCCTCTGCAAGCACTCTTTTTTGTATTTCCTACATTTTCTCGTATTGTATGAGATTGCGTAAATAAAGCAATTGAATTCTTTTCTCTGTTGTTACTTTAATCTTGTAACACCCCATATGTAATTTACCTTAATTGTATTCCAACTCTTGCCGTTTCCGGCACTAAGTTATTTTATTTCATCGTTGTTGGGTTTTTGCCTCCGTGTGTTTTGTCTTTGTCATGCATCTCATATCTGTTGGGGAACGTTGCAGAAAACAAAAAAAATTCCTACGTTTCACCAAGATCAATCTATGGAGTCAACTAGCAACGAGAGGAGAGTGCATCTACATACCCTTGTAGATCGCGAGTGGAAGTGTTCAAGAGAACGGGGATGATGGAGTCGTACTCGCTGTGATCCAAATCACCGATGACCAAGTGCCGAATGGACGACACCTCCGCGTTCAACACACGTACGGAGCGGATGACGTCTCCTCCTTCTTGATCCAGCAAGGGGGAAGGAGAGGTTGATGAAGATCCAGCAGCACGACGGCGTGGTGGTGGATGCAGCAGTGATCGCAGCAGGGCTTCGCCGAGCTTCTGCGAGAGGGAGAGGTGTAGCAGGGGAGAGGGAGGCGCCAAGACTTGAGGTGCAGCTGCCCTCCCTCCCCCCTTTATATAGGCCCCCTGGGGGGGTGGCCCTGGAGATGGGATCTCCCAAGGGGGCGGCGGCCAAGGGGGGTGGAGTGCCCCCCAAGGCAAGTGGAGGCGCCCCCCACCCTAGGGTATCCAACCCTAGGCGCAGGAGGGCCCAAGGGGGGGGGGCGCACCAGCCCACTATGGGCTGGTTCCCCTCCCCACTTCAGCCCATGGGTCCCTCCGGGATGGGTGGCCCCACCCGGTGGACCCCCGGGGCCCATCCAGTGGTCCCCGTACAATACCGGTGACCCCGAATCTTTCCCGATGGCCGAAACTACACTTCCTATATATAATTCTTCACCTCCGGACCATTCCGGAACTCCTCGTGACGTCCAAGATCTCATCCGGGACTCCGAACAACTTTCGGATTACTGCATACTCATATCTCTACAACCCTAGCGTCACCGAACCTTAAGTATGTAGACCCTACGGGTTCGGGAGACACGAAGACATGACCGAGACGGCTCTCCGGCCAATAACCAACAGCGGGATCTGGATACCCATGTTGGCTCCCACATGCTCCTCGATGATCTCATCGGATGAACCACGATGTCGAGGACTTAATCAATCCCGTATTCAATTCCCTTTGTCAATCAGTACGTTACTTGCCCGAGACTCGATCATCGGTATCCCAATACCTTGTTCAGTCTCGTTACCGGCAAGTC
This sequence comes from Triticum aestivum, assembly GCF_018294505.1. Classification (NCBI taxonomy): domain Eukaryota; kingdom Viridiplantae; phylum Streptophyta; class Magnoliopsida; order Poales; family Poaceae; genus Triticum; species Triticum aestivum. The sequence continues at coordinate 443,960,329 of NC_057794.1, forward strand.
ACTTTACTCGTACTGTAATGCATGATCTCGTGATCAACCACTTGATCACATTGAGCTCATTATGATGATGCATTACCGAGTGGGCCCAGAGATACCTCTCCGTCATACGGAGTGACAAATCCTAGTCTCGATTCATGCCAACCCAACAGACACTTTCGGAGACACCTGTAATGTACCTTTATAGTCACCCAGTTACGTTGTGACGTTTGGCACACCCAAAGCACTCCTACGGTATCCGGGAGTTGCACAATCTCATGGTCTAAGGAAATGATACTTGACATTCAGAAAAGCTACAACAAACGAACTACACGATCTTTGAGCTAAGCTTAGGATTGGGTCTTGTCCATCACATCATTCTCCTAATGATGTGATCCCGTTATCAATGACATCCCCATGTCCATAGCCAGGAAACCATGACTATCTGTTGATCAACGAGCTAGTCAACTAGAGGCTCACTAGGGACACATTGTGGTCTATGTATTCACACATGTATTACGATTTCCGGATAATACAATTATAGCATGAATAATAGACAATTATCATGAACAAGGAAATATAATAATCATTTTATTATTGCCTCTAGGGCATATTTCCAACAGTCTCCCACTTGCACTAGAGTCAATCATCTAGTTACATTGTGATGAATCGAACACCCATGGAATTCTGGTGTTGATCATGTTTTGCTCTAGGGAGATGTTTAGTCAACGGATCTGCTACATTCAGGTCCGTATGTACTTTACAAATTTCTATGTCTCCATTTTGAACACTTTCACGAATGGAGTTGAAGCGACGCTTGATATGCCTGGTCTTCCTGTGAAACCTGGGCTCCTTGGCAAGGGCAATAGCTCCAGTGTTGTCACAGAAGAGAGTCATCGGCCCCGACGCATTGGGTATGACTCCTAGGTCGGTTATGAACTCCTTCACCCAGACTGCTTCGTGTGCTGCCTCCGAGGCTGCCATGTACTCCGCCTCACATGTAGATCCCGCCACAACGCTTTGCTTGCAACTGCACCAGCTTACTGCCCCACCACTCAAAATATACACGTATCCGGTTTGTGACTTAGAGTCATCCAGATCTGTGTCGAAGCTAGCATCGACGTAACCCTTTACGACGAGCTCTTCGTCACCTCCATAAACGAGAAACATTTCCTTGGTCCTTTTCAGGTACTTCAGGATATTCTTGACCACTGACCAGTGTTCCATGCCGGGATTACTTTGGTACCTTGCTGCCAAACTCACAACAAGGTTTACATCAGGTCTGGTACACAACATAGCATACATGATAGACCCTATGGCCGAGGCATATGGGACGACACTCATCTTTTCTCTATCTTCTGCCGTGGTCGCGCATTGAGCCATGCTCAATCTTGTACCTTGCAATACAGGCAAGAACCCCTTCTTTGACTGATCCATTTTGAACTTCTTCAATATCTTGTCAAGGTACGTACTCTGTGAAAGACCAATGAGGCGTCTCGATCTATCTCTATAGATCTTGATGCCTAATATATAAGTACCTTCTCCAAGGTCCTTCATTGAAAAACACTTGTTCAAATAGGCCTTTATGCTTTCCAAGAATTCTATACCATTTCCCATCAACAGTATGTCATCCACATATAATATGAGAAATGCTACAGAGCTCCCACTCACTTTCTTGTAAATGCAGTCTTCTCCATAAGTCTGCATAAACCCAAACGCTTTGATCATCTCATCAAAGCGAATGTTCCAACTTCGAGATGCTTGTACCAGCCCATAAATCGAGCGTTGGAGCTTGCACACCTTGTCAGCATTCTTAGGATCGACAAAACCTTCCGGCTGCATCATATACAATTCTTCCTTAAGGAAACCATTAAGGAATGCCATTTTGACGTCCATTTGCCATATCTCATAATCATAGAATGAGGCAATTGCTAACATGATTCGGACGGACTTCAGCTTCGCTACGGGTGAGAAAGTCTCATCGTAGTCAACCCCTTGAACTTGTCGATAACCCTTAGCGACAAGCCGAGCTTTATAGATGGTCACATTACCATCCGCGTATGTCTTCTTCTTAAAGATCCATTTATTTTCTATGGCTCGCCGATGAACGGGCAAGTCAGTCAAAGTCCATACTTCGTTTTCATACATGGATCCTATCTCGGATTTCATGGCTTCCAGCCATTTGTCGGAATCCGGGCCCGCCATCGCTTCTTCATAGTTCGAAGGTTCACTATTGTCTAACAACATGATTTCCAAGACAGGGTTGCCGTACCACTCTAGTGCGGAACGTGTCCTTGTGGACCTACGAAGTTCAGTAGCAACTTGATCTGAAGTTTCATGATCATCATCATCAACTTCCTCTCTAGTCGGTGCAGGCACCTCAGGAACATTTTCTTGAGCTGCGCCACTTACCGGTTCAAGAGGTAATACTTCATCAAGTTCTACCTTCCTCCCACTTATTTCTTTTGAGAGAAACTCTTTCTCTAGAAAGGACCCATTCTTGGCAACAAAGATCTTGCCTTCAGATCTGAGGTAGAAGGTATACCCAACAGTTTCTTTAGGGTATCCTATGAAGACGCATTTTGCCGACTTGGGTTCGAGCTTTTCAGGTTGAAGTTTCTTGACATAAGCATCGCATCCCCAAACTTTTAGAAACGACAGCTTAGGTTTCTTCCCAAACCATAATTCATACGGTGTCGTCTCAACGGATTTCGACGGAGCCCTATTTAAAGTGAATGCGGCAGTCTCTAAAGCATAGCCCCAAAATGATAGCGGTAAATCGGTAAGAGACATCATAGATCGCACCATATCTAATAGAGTGCGATTACGATGTTCGGACACACCATTACGCTGAGGTGTTCCAGGCGGCGTGAGTTGTGAAACCATTCCACATTTTCTTAAGTGTGTGCCAAATTTGTGACTCAAGTATTCTCCCCCACGATCTGATCGTAAGAACTTGATTTTCCTGTCACGTTGATTCTCAATCTCACTCTGAAATTCCTTGAACTTTTCAAAGGTCTCAGACTTGTGTTTCATTAAGTAGACATACCCATATCTACTCATGTCATCAGTGAGGGTGAGAACATAATGATAGCCACCGCGAGCCTCAACACTCATTGGACCGCACACATCAGTATGTATGATTTCCAATAAGTTGGTTGCTCGCTCCATTGTTCCTGAGAACGGAGTCTTGGTCATTTTACCCATGAGGCATTGTTCGCACGTGTCAAATGATTCGTAATCAAGAGACTCTAAAAGTCCATCTGCATGGAGCTTCTTCATGCGTTTGACACCTATGTGACCAAGGCGGCAGTGCCACAAGTATGTGGGACTATCATTGTCAACCTGACATCTTTTGGTATTCACACTATGAATATGTGTATCATTACGCTCGAGATTCATTAAGAATAAACCATTCACCATCGGAGCATGACCATAAAACATATCTCTCATATAAATAGAACAACCATTATTCTCGGATTTAAATGAGTAGCCATCTCGAATTAAACAAGATCCTGATATAATGTTCATGCTTAAAGCTGGCACTAAATAACAATTATTGAGGTTTAAAACTAATCCCGTAGGTAAATGTAGAGGTAGCGTGCCGACGGCGATCACATCGACCTTGGAACCATTCCCGACGCGCATCGTCACCTCGTCCTTTGCCAGTCTCCGCTTATTCTGCAGCTCTTGCTTTGAGTTACAAATGTGAGCAACCGCACCGGTATCAAATACCCAGGAGCTACTACGAGTACTGGTAAGGTACACATCAATTACATGTATATCACATATACCTTTTGTGATGCCGGCCTTCTTGTCCGCTAAGTATTTGGGGCAGTTCCGCTTCTAGTGACCACTTCCCTTGCAATAAAAACACTCAGTCTCGGGCTTGGGTCCATTCTTTGGCTTCTTCCCGGCAGCTTGCTTACCGGGCGCGGCAACTCCCTTGCCGTCCTTCTTGAAGTTCTTCTTACCATTGCCTTTCTTGAACTTAGTGGTTTTATTCACCATCAACACTTGATGTTCCTTTTTGACTTCTACCTCTGCTAATTTCAACATTGCAAATACTTCAGGAATGGTCTTTTCCATCCCCTGCATATTGAAGTTCATCACAAAGCTCTTGTAGCTCGGTGGAAGCGACTGAAGGATTCTGTCAATGACCGCGTCATCCGGGAGATTAACTCCCAGCTGAGTCAAGCGGTTATGCAACCCACACATTTTGAGTATGTGCTCACTGACAGAACTATTTTCCTCCATCTTATAGCTGAAGAACTTGTTGGAGACTTCATATCTCTCGACCCGGGCATGAGCTTGGAAAACCATTTTCAGCTCTTCGAACATCTCATATGCTCCGTGTCGCTCAAAACACTTTTGGAGCCCCGGTTCTAAGCTGTAAAGCATGCCGCACTGAACGAGGGAGTAATCATCAGCATGTGTCTGCCAAGCGTTCATAACGTCTTGGTTCTGTGGGACGGGTGCGTCACCTAGCGGTGCTTCTAGGACATAATCTTTCTTGGAAGCTATGAGGATGATCCTCAGGTTCCGGACCCAGTCCGTATAGTTGCTGCCATCGTCTTTCAGCTTGGTTTTCACTAGGAACGCGTTGAAGTTGAGGACAACATTGGCCATTTGATCTACAAGACATATTGTAAAGATTTTAGACTAAGTTCATGATAATTAAGTTCATCTAATCAAATTATTCAATGAACTCCCACTTAGATAGACATCCCTCTAGTCATCTAAGTATAACATGATCCGAGTTGACTAGGCCGTGTCCGATCATCACGTGAGACAGACTAGTCAACATCGGTGAACATCTTCATGTTGATCGTATCTTCTATACGACTCATGCTCGACCTTTTGGTCTTTTGTGTTCCGAGGCCATGTCTGTACATGCTAGGCTCGTCAAGTCAACCTAAGTGTATTGCGTGTGTAAATCTGTCTTACACCCGTTGTATGTGAACGTTGGAATCTATCACACCCGATCATCACGTGGTGCTTCGAAACAACGAACTGTCGCAACGGTGCACAGTTAGGGGGAACACTTTCTTGAAATTATTATGAGGGATCATCTTATTTACTACCGTCATTCTAAGTAAACAAGATGCAAAAACATGATAAACACCACATGCAATCAAATAATAGTGACATGATATGGCCAATATCATATAGCTCCTTTGATCTCCATCTTGGGGCTCCATGATCATCTTGTCACCGGCATGACACCATGATCTCCATCATAATGATCTCCATCATCGTGTCTCCATGAAGTTGCTCGCCAACTATTACTTCTACTACTATGGCTAACACGTTTAGCAATAAAGTAAAGTAATTTACATGGCGTTTCTCAATGACACGCAGGTCATACAAAAAAATAAAGACAACTCCTATGGCTCCTGCCGGTTGTCATACTCATCGACATGCAAGTCGTGATTCCTATTACAAGAACATGATCAATCTCATACATCACATATATCATTCATCATTCATCACAATCTTTGGCCATATCACATCACAAAACACTTGCTGCAAAAACAAGTTAGACGTCCTCTAATTGTTGTTGCAAGTTTTTACGTGGCTGCTATAGGTTTCTAGCAAGAACGTTTCTTACCTACGCCAAAACCACAACGTGAATTTCCAATTTCTATTTACCCTTCATAAGGACCCTGTTCATCGAATCCGATCTGACTAAAGTGGGAGAGACAGACACCCACCAGCCACCTTATGCAACTAGTGCATGTCAGTCGGTGGAACCGGTCTCACGTAAGCGTACGTGTAAGGTTGGTCCGGGCCGCTTCATCCCACGATGCCGCCGAATCAAGATAAGACTAGTAACGGCAAGCAAATTGACAATATCGACGCCCACAACTACTTTGTGTTCTACTCGTGCATAGTAACTACGCATAGACCTAGCTCATGATGCCACCGTTGGGGAACGTTGCAGAAAACAAAAAAAATTCCTACGTTTCACCAAGATCAATCTATGGAGTCAACTAGCAACGAGAGGAGAGTGCATCTACATACCCTTGTAGATTGCGAGCGGAAGCGTTCAAGAGAACGGGGATGATGGAGTCGTACTCGCCGTGATCCAAATCACCGATGACCAAGTGCCGAACGGACGGCACCTCCGCGTTCAACACACGTACGGAGCGGATGAAGTCTCCTCCTTCTTGATCCAGCAAGGGGGGAGGAGAGGTTGTTGAAGATCCAGCAGCACGACGGCGTGGTGGTGGATGCAGCAGTGATTGCAGCAGGGCTTCGCCGAGCTTCTGCGAGAGGGAGAGGTGTAGCAGGGGAGAGGGAGGCGCCAAGACTTGAGGTGCGGCTGCCCTCCCTCCCCCTTTATATAGGCCCCCTGGGGGGGCGCCGGCCTGGAGATGGGATCTCCCTAGGGGGCGGCGGCCAAGGGGGGTGGAGTGCCCCCCAAGGCAAGTGGAGGCGCCCCCCACCCTAGGGTTTCCAACGCTAGGCGCAGGGGGGCCCAAGGGGGGGGGGGCGCACCAGCCCACTATGGGCTGGTTCCCCTCCCCACTTCAGGCCATGGGGCCCTCCGGGATGGGTGGCCCCACCCGGTGGACCCCCGGGACCCATCCGGTGGTCCCGGTACAATACCGGTGACCCCGAATCTTTCCCGATGGCTGAAACTACACTTCCTATATATAATTCTTCACCTCCGGACCATTCTGGAACTCCTCATGACGTCCAAGATCTCATCCGGGACTCCGAACAACTTTCGGATTACTGCATACTCATTGAAGGAAATATGCCCTAGAGGCAATAATAATGTTATTATTTTATTTCCTTATATCATGATAAATGTTTATTATTCATGCTAGAATTGTATTATCCGGAAACATAATACTTGTGTGAATACATAGACAAACCAAACGTCACTAGTATGCCTCTACTTGACTAGCTCGTTGATCAAAGATGGTTATGTTTCCTAGCCATAGACATGTGTTGTCATTTGATTAATGGGATCACATCATTAGGAGAATGATGTGATTGACATGACCCATTCCATTAGCTTAGCACCCGATCGTTTAGTATGTTTCTATTGCTTTCTTCATGACTTACACATGTTCCTATGACTATGAGATTATGCAACTCCCGTTTACCGGAGGAACACTTTGTGTGCTACCAAACATCACAATGTAACTGGATGATTATAAAGGAGCTCTACAGGTGTCTCCAAAGGTAAATGTCGGGTTGGCGTATTTCGAGATTAGGATTTGTCACTCCGATTGTCGGAGAGGTATCTCTGGGCCCTCTCGGTAATGCACATCACATAAGCCTTGCAAGCATTACAACTAATGAGTTAGTTGCAAGATGATGTATTACGAAACGAGTAAAGAGACTTGCCGGTAACGAGATTGAACTAGGTATTGAGATACCGACGATCGAATCTCGGGCAAGTAACATACCGATGACAAAGGGAACAACGTATGTTGTTATGCGGTCTGACAGATAAAGATCTTCGTAGAATATGTGGGAGCCAATATGAGCATCCAGGTTCCGCTATTGGTTATTGACCGGAGACGTGTCTCGGTCATGTCTACATTGTTCTCGAACCCGTAGGGTCCGCACGCTTAAGGTTTCGATGACAGTTATATTATGAGTTTATGCTTTTTGATGTACCGAAGTTTGTTCGGAGTCCCGGATGTGATCACGGACATGATGAGGAGTCTCGAAATGATCGAGACATAAATATTGATATATTGGAAGCCTATATTTGGATAGCCGAAGTGTTTCGCGTGAAATCGGGATTTTACCGGAGTACCGGGAGGTTACCGGAACCCCCCGGGAGGTATATGGGCCTTAGTGGGCTTTAGTGGAAGCGAGGAGAGGTGGCCAGGGCTGGGCCGCGTGCCCCTCCCCCTAGTTCGAATAGGACAAGGAGAGGGGGGCGGCGCCCCCCCTTCCTTCTCTCTCTCCTCTTTCCCCCTTCCCGAATCCTATTCCAACTTGGAAAGGGGGGGAATCCTACTCCCGGTGGGAGTAGGACTCCTCCTGGCGCGCCCTACTCCTGGCCGGCCGCACCCCCCCTTGATCCTTTATATACGGGGGCAGGGGGCACCCCTAGACACACAAGTTGATCCACGTGATCATATTCTTAGCCGTGTGCGGTGCCCCCTTCCACCATAATCCTCGATAATATTGTAGCGGTGCTTAGGCGAAGCCCTGCAACGGTAGTACATCAAGATCGTCACCACGTCGTCGTGCTGATGGAACTCTTCCCTGACACTTTGCTGGATCGGAGTCCGGGGATCGTCATCGAGCTGAACGTGTGCTAGAACTCGGAGGTGCCGTAGTTTCGGTGCTTGATTGGTCAGGTCGTGAAGACGTACGACTACATCAACCGCGTTGTGCTAACGCTTCCGTTGTCGGTCTACAAGAGTACGTAGATCACACTCTCCCCTCTCGTTGCTATGCATCACCATGATCTTGCGTGTGCGTAGGAAATTTTTGAAATTACTACGTTCCCCAACAGTGGCATCCGAGCCTAGGTTTTATGTGTTGATGTTATATGCATGAGTAGAACACAAGTGAGTTGTGGGCGATATAAGTCATACTGCTTACCAGCATGTCATACTTTGGTTCGGCGGTATTGTTGGACAAAGCGGCCCGGACCGACATTATGCGTACGCTTACGCGAGACCGGTTCTCCCGACGTGCTTTGCACATAGGTGGCTTGCGGGTGACAGTTTCTCCAACTTTAGTTGAACCGAGTGTGGCTACGCCCGGTCCTTGCGAAGGTTAAAACGGCACCAACTTGACAAACTATCGTTGTGGTTTTGATGCGTAGGTAAGATTGGTCCTTGCTTAAGCCCGTAGCAGCCACGTAAAACTTGCAACAACAAAGTAGAGGACGTCTAACTTGTTTTTGCAGGGCATGTTGTGATGTATGGTCAAGACATGATGCTAAATTTTATTGTATGAGATGATCATGTTTTTTAACCGAGTTATCGGCATTTGGCAGGAGCCATATGGTTGTCGCTTTATTGTATGCAATGCAATCGCGCTGTAATGCTTTACTTTATCACTAAGCGGTAGCGATAGTCGTGGAAGCATAAGATTGGCGAGACGACAACGATGCTACGATGGAGATCAAGGTGTCGCGCCGGTGACGATGGTGATCACGACGGTGCTTCGAAGATGGAGATCACAAGCACAAGATGATGATGGCCATATCATATCACTTATATTGATTGCATGTGATGTTTATCTTTTATGCATCTTATCTTGCTTTGATTGACGGTAGCATTATAAGATGATCTCTCACTAATTATCAAGAAGTGGTCTCCCTAAGTATGCACCGTTGCGAAAGTTCTTCGTGCTGAGACACCATGTGATGATCGGGTGTGATAGGCTCTACGTTCAAATACAAAGGATGCAAAACAGTTGCACACGCGGAATACTCAGGTTATACTTGACGAGCCAAGCATATACAGATATGGCCTCGGAACACGGAGACCGAAAGGTCGAGCGTGAATCATATAGTAGATATGATCAACATAGTGATGTTCACCAATGAAACTACTCCATCTCACGTGATGATCGGACATGGTTTAGTTGATTTGGATCACGTAATCACTTAGAGGATTAGAGGGATGTCTATCTAAGTGGGAGTTCTTTAAGTAATATGATTAATTGAACCTAAATTTATCATGAAACTTAGTACCTGATAGTATCTTGCTTGTTTATGCTTGATTGTAGATAGATGGCCCGTGCTGTTGTTCCGTTGAATTTTAATGTGTTCCTTGAGAAAGCAAAATTGAAAGATGATGGTAGCAATTACACGGACTGGGTCCGTAACTTGAGGATTATCCTCATTGCTGCACAGAAGAATTACGTCCTAGAAGCACCGCTGGGTGCCAGGCCTGCTGCTGGAGCAACACCAGATGTTATGAACGTCTGGCAGAGCAAAGCTGATGACTACTCGATAGTTCAGTGTGCCATGCTTTACGGCTTAGAATCGGTACTTCAACGATGTTTTGAACGTCATGGAGCATATGAGATGTTCCAGGAGTTGAAGTTAATATTTCAAGCAAATGCCCGGATTGAGAGATATGAAGTCTCCAATAAGTTCTATAGCTGCAAGATGGAGGAGAACAGTTCTGTCAGTGAGCATATACTCAAAATGTATGGGTATAATAATCACTTGATTCAATTGGGAGTTAATCTTCCAGATGATTGCGTCATTGACAGAATTCTCCAATCACTGCCACCAAGCTACAAGAGCTTCGTGATGAACTATAATATGCAAGGGATGAATAAGACTATTCCCGAGCTCTTCGCAATGCTGAAAGCTGCGGAGGTAGAAATCAAGAAGGAGCATCAAGTGTTGATGGTCAACAAGACCACTAGTTTTAAGAAAAAGGGCAAAGGGAAGAAGAAGGGGAACTTCAAAAAGAACAACAAGCAAGTTGCTACTCAAGAGAAGAAACCCAAACCTGGACCTAAGCCTGAAACTGAGTGCTTCTACTGCAAGCAGACTGGTCACTGGAAGCGGAACTGCCCCAAGTATTTGGCGGATAAGAAGGATGGCAAGGTGAACAAAGGTATATGTGATATACATGTTATTGATGTGTACCTTACTAATGCTCGCAGTAGCAGCTGGGTATTTGATACTGGTTCTGTTGCTAATATTTGCAACTCGAAACAGGGACTACGGATTAAGCGAAGATTGGATAAGGACGAGGTGACGATGCGCGTGGGAAATGGTTCCAAAGTCGATGTGATCGCAGTCGGCACGCTACCTCTACATCTACCTTCGGGATTAGTATTAGACCTAAAATAATTGTTATTTGGTGCCAGCGTTAAGCATGAACATTATATCTGGATCTTGTTTGATGCGAGACGGTTATTCATTTAAATCTGAGAATAATGGTTGTTCTATTTATGTGAGTAATATCTTTTATGGTCATGCACCCTTAAAGAGTGGTCTATTCTTATTAAATCTCGATAGTAGTGACACACATATTCATAGTGTTGAAGCCAAAAGATGCAGAGTTGATAATGATAGTGCAACTTATTTGTGGCACTGCCGTTTAGGTCATATCGGTATAAAGCACATGAAGAAACTCCATACTGATGGGCTTTTGGAACCACTTGATTATGAATCACTTGGTACTTGCGAACCGTGCCTTATGGGTAAGATGACAAAAACACCGTTCTCCGGTACTATGGAGAGAGCAACAGATTTATTGGAAACCATACATACAGATATATGTGGTCCGATGAATGTTGAGGCTCGTGGCGGATATCGTTATTTTCTCACCTTCACAGATGACTTAAGCAGATATGGGTATATCTACTTAATGAAACATAAGTCTGAAACATTTGAAAAGTTCAAAGAATTTCAGAGTGAAGTTGAAAATCATCATAACAAGAAAATAAAATTCCTACCGATCTGATCGTGGAGGAGAATATTTGAGTTACGAGTTTGGTGTACACTTGAAACAATGTGGAATAGTTTCACAACTCACGCCACCCGGAACACCACAGCGTAATGGTGTGTCCGAACGTAGTAATCGTACTTTACTAGATATGGTGCGATCTATGATGTCTCTTACTGATTTACCGCTATCGTTTTGGGGATACGCTCTAGAGACGGCCGCATTCACGTTAAATAGGGCACCATCAAAATCCGTTGAGACGACGCCTTATGAACTGTGGTTTGGGGCTGCGATGCTTATGTGAAAGTTTGGGGCTGCGATGCTTATGTGAAAAAGCTTCAACCTGATAAGCTCGAACCCAAATCGGAGAAATGTGTCTTCATAGGATATCCAAAGGAAACTATTGGATACACCTTCTATCACAAATCCGAAGGCAAGACTTTTGTTGCTAAATTCGGAAACTTTCTGGAGAAGGAGTTTCTCTCGAAAGAAATGAGTGGGAGGAAAGTAGAACTTGACGAGGTAACTATACCTGCTCCCTTACTGGAAAGTAGTACATCACAGAAACCTATTTCTGTGACACCTACACCAATTAGTGAGGAAGCTAATGATAATGATCATGAAACTTCAGAACAAGATACTACTGAACCTCGTAGATCAACCAGAGTAAGATCCACGCCAGAGTGGTACGATAATCCTGTTATGGAAGTCATGCTACTAGATCATGATGAACCTACGAACTATGAAGAAGCGATGGTGAGCCCAGATTCCGCAAAATGGCTTGAAGCCATGAAATCTGAGATGGGATCCATGTATGAGAACAAAGTGTGGACTTTGGTTGACTTGCCCAATGATCGGCAAGCAATTGAGAATAAATGGATCTTCAAGAAGAAGATTGATGCTGACGGTAATATTACTGTCTATAAAGCTCGACTTGTCGCAAAAGGTTTTCGGCAAGTTCAAGGGATTGACTACGATGAGACCTTCTCACCCGTAGCGATGCTTAAGTCTGTCCGAATCATGTTAGCAATTGCCGCATTTTATGATTATGAAATTTGGCAAATGGATGTCAAAACTACATTCCTGAATGGATTTCTGCAAGAAGAGTTGTATATGATGCAGCCGGAAGGTTTTGTCGATCCAAAGGGAGCTAACAAAGTGTGCAAGCTCCAGCGATCCATTTATGGACTGGTGCAAGCCTCTCGGAGTTGGAATAAACGCTTTGATAGTGTGATCAAAGCATTTGGTTTTGTACAGACTTTTGGAGAAGCCTGTATTTACAAGAAAGTGAGTGGGAGCTCTATAGCATTTCTGATATTATATGTAGATGACATATTGCTAATCGGAAATGATATAGAATTTCTAGATAGCATAAAAGGATACTTGAATAAGAGTTTTTCAATGAAAGACCTCGGTGAAGCTTCTTACATATTGGGCATTAAGATCTATAGAGATAGATCAAGACACTTAATTGGACTTTCACAAAGCACATACCTTGACAAAGTTTTGAAGAAATTCAAAATGGATCAAGCAAAGAAAGGATTCTTGCCTGTGTTACAAGGTGTGAAATTGAGTAAGACTCAATCCCCGACCAATGCAGAAGATAGAGAGAAAATGAAAGATGTTCCCTATGCTTCAGCCATAGGCTCTATCATGTATGCAATGCTGTGTACCAGACCTGATGTGTGTCTTGCTATAAGTCTAGCAGGGAGGTACCAAAGTAATCCAGGAGTGGATCACTGGACAACGGTCAAGAACATCCTGAAATACCTGAAAAGGACTAAGGATATGTTTCTCATATATGGAGGTGACAAAGAGCTCATCGTAAATGGTTATGTTGATGCAAGCTTTGACACTGATCCGGACGATTCTAAATCGCAAACCGGATATGTGTTTACATTAAACGGTGGAGCTGTCATTTGGTGCAGTTCTAAACAAAGCGTTGTGGCGGGATCTACATGTGAAGCGGAGTACATAGCTGCTTCAGAAGCAGCAAATGAAGGAGTCTGGATGAAGGAGTTCATATCCGATCTAGGTGTCATACCTAGTGCATCGGGTCCAATGAAAATCTTTTGTGACAATACTGGTGCAATTGCATTGGCAAAGGAATCCAGATTTCACAAGAGAACCAAGCACATCAAGAGACGCTTCAATTCCATCCGGGATCTAGTCCAGGTGGGAGACATAGAGATTTGCAAGATACATACGGATCTAAATATAGCAGACCCGTTGACTAAGCCTCTTCCACGAGCAAAACATGATCAGCACCAAAGCTCCATGGGTGTTAGAATCATTACTGTGTAATCTAGATTAAATACAGGCTTCTCCAAAAGTGGGAGACTGAAGGAAATATGCCCTAGAGGCAATAATAATGTTATTATTTTATTTCCTTATATCATGATAAATGTTTATTATTCATGCTAGAATTGTATTATCTGGAAACATAATACTTGTGTGAATACATAGACAAACCAAACGTCACTAGTATGCCTCTACTTGACTAGCTCGTTGATCAAAGATGGTTATGTTTCCTAGCCATAGACATGTGTTGTCATTTGATTAATGGGATCACATCATTAGGAGAATGATGTGATTGACATGACCCATTCCATTAGCTTAGCACCCGATCGTTTAGTATGTTGCTATTGCTTTCTTCATGACTTATACATGTTCCTATGACTATGAGATTATGCAACTCCCGTTTACCGGAGGAACACTTTGTGTGCTACCAAACGTCACAACGTAACTGGGTGATTATAAAGGAGCTCTACAGGTGTCTCCAAAGGTAAATGTTGGGTTGGCGTATTTCGAGATTAGGATTTGTCACTCCGATTGTCGGAGAGGTATCTCTGGGCCCTCTCGGTAATGCACATCACATAAGCCTTGCAAGCATTACAACTAATGAGTTAGTTGCAAGATGATGTATTACGAAACGAGTAAAGAGACTTGCCGGTAACGAGATTGAACTAGGTATTGAGATACCGACGATCGAATCTCGGGCAAGTAACATACCGATGACAAAGGGAACAACGTATGTTGTTATGCGGTCTGACCGATAAAGATCTTCGTAGAATATGTGGGAGCCAATATGAGCATCCAGGTTCCGCTATTGGTTATTGATCGGAGACGTGTCTCGGTCATGTCTACATTGTTCTCGAACCCGTAGGGTCCGCACGCTTAAGGTTTCGATGACAGTTATATTATGAGTTTATGCTTTTTGATGTACCGAAGTTTGTTCGGAGTCCCGGATGTGATCACGGACATGACGAGGAGTCTCAAAATGATCAGACATAAAGATTGATATATTGGAAGCCTATATTTGGATATCGGAAGTGTTCCGGGTGAAATCGGGATTTTACTGGAGTACCGGGAGGTTACCGGAACCCCCAGGAGGTATATGGGCCTTAGTGGGCTTTAGTGGAAGATAGGAGAGGTGGCCAGGGCTGGGCCGCGCGCCCATCCCCCCTAGTCCGAATAGGACAAGGAGAGGGGGGCGACGCCCCCCCTTCCTTCTCTCTCTCCTCTTTCCCCCTTCCCGAATCCTATTCCAACTAGGAAAGGGGGGGAATCCTACTCCCGGTGGGAGTAGGACTCCTCCTGGCGCGCCCTCCTCCTGGCAGGCCGCACCCCCCCTTGATCCTTTATATACGGGGGCAGGGGGCACCCCTAGACACACAAGTTGATCCACGTGATCATATTCTTAGCCGTGTGTGGTGCCCCCTTCCACCATAATCCTCGATAATATTGTAGCGGTGCTTAGGCGAAGCCCTGCAACGGTAGTACATCAAGATCGTCACCACGCCGTCGTGCTGACGGAACTCTTCCCCGACACTTTGTTGGATCGGAGTCCGGGGATCGTCATCGAGCTGAACGTGTGCTAGAACTTGGAGGTGCCGTAGTTTCGGTGCTTGATCGGTCGGGCCGTGAAGACGTACGACTACATCAACCGCGTTGTGCTAACGCTTCCGCTGTCGGTCTACAAGAGTACGTAGATCACACTCTCCCCTCTCGTTGCTATGCATCACCATGATCTTGCGTGTGCGTAGGAAAATTTTGAAATTACTATGTTCCCCAACACTCATATCTCTACAACCCTAGCGTCATCGAACCTTAAGTGTGTAGACCCTACGGGTTCGGGAGACACGTAGACATGACCGAGACGGCTCTCCGGCCAATAGCCAACAGCGGGATCTGGATACCCATGTTGGCTCCCACATGCTCCTCGATGATCTCATCGTATGAACCACGATGTCGAGGACTTAATAAATCCCATATTCAATTCGCTTTGTCAATCGGTACGTTACTTGCCCGAGACTCGATCGTCGGTATCCCAATACCTTGTTTAGTCTTGTTACCGGCAAGTCACTTTACTCGTACCGTAATGCATGATCTCGTGATCAACCACTTGATCACATTGAGCTCATTATGATGATGCATTACCGAGTGGGCCCAGAGATACCTCTCCGTCATACAGAGTGACAAATCCTAGTCTCGATTCATGCCAACCCAACAGACACTTTCGGAGACACCTGTAATGTACCTTTATAGTCACCCAGTTACGTTGTGACGTTTGGCACACCCAAAGCACTCCTACGGTATCCGGGAGTTGCACAATCTCATGGTCTAAGGAAATGATACTTGACATTCAGAAAAGCTACAGCAAACGAACTACATGATCTTTGAGCTAAGCTTAAGATTGGGTCTTGTCCATCACATCATTCTCCTAATGATGTGATCCCGTTATCAATGACATCCCCATGTCCATAGCCAGGAAACCATGACTATCTGTTGATCAACGAGCTAGTCAACTAGAGGCTCACTAGGGACACATTGTGGTCTATGTATTCACACATGTATTACGATTTCCAAATAATACAATTATAGCATGAATAATAGACAATTATCATGAACAAGGAAATATAATAATCATTTTATTATTGCCTCTAGGGCATATTTCCAACAATATCATGTCATCATGTGCATTGCATTTGCATACGTGTTCGTCTCATGCATTCCAGCATTTTCCCCGTTGTCCGTTTTGCATTCCGGCGCTCCTATATCCTCCGGTGTCCCTTTCTACCTCTTTTTGTGTGCGGGTGTTAAACGTTTTCGGATTGGACCGAGACTTGTCATGCGGCCTTGGTTTACTACCGGTAGACCGCCTGTCAAGTTTCGTGTCATTTGGACTTCGTTTGATACTCCAACGGTTAACAGAGGGATCGAAAAGGCCTCGTGTGTGTTGCAGCCCAACACCCCTCCAAATTGGCCCAAACCCCACCTAAACCCCTTCCATCATCTAGAGCGTTCGATCACGATCGCGTGGCCGCAAACCACACCTCATTTGGAGCTTCCTAGCTCCCTCTACCCCTATATAAAGATCCCTACATTCCAAATCCGGGCGAAACCCTAAAATTCCGCTCCCCGCGCCGCCGGACACAACTCCGCCGCCGGACAACGTCCGCTTCATCCCGACGCTGACACGTGGCACCACCTGACTCGTCGCTGCCCGATGCCCACATCGCCATCGCGCGGGCCCGCCTGGGCCTGGGGAGAGCCCTCCCGGCCCACGCGCGCGTCACCGCCCGCGACCCGGCGCCCCTCCGCCGCATCCGCCGCTCCGCCGCCTCACGCCCACGTCGCCAGCGAGCTCCGCCACCCACCGGCCCGGTGCGCCGCCCTACATCGCCGCTCGCCGCCCCGCCGACTCGGCTTCCGCGCCGCTCCGAGGCGCCGCGCCCTCACCACCCTCGTCGCCGGCCGCGCCCCCGCCGGATCCACCTCCCCCTCGCCCCGGTGGTTCGTACTCCGGCCGTCTACAGCTCCGGCGAGCTCGGATCCGCCGCCACCTCGATCCATGTGCGAACCCTAGATCTGAGAATCGGCTTGACTTTTGCCTCTCTCTCAGTAAATTTTTGCAATCTTTGACATGACATAACTTCCTAATCATAGATCCAATTCGTGCGTGTAGCATATCAAAATGTCCATCTCGATGAGTACATCATTTCATCTCATTGCATCATTTTCATTTGAGCTCATCTTGATGCCCAAAATGCTATTGGAAGAGGGCTATGTGATGATAGTTGCAGATCTGTTTCAGCAAATGCACTTTTGTCATTTTTGCCATGATTAATGTGTGCATGCTTTGATCCTGAGCTCTACATGTGTTTTGTTGTATTCCATGTCATCTTTACAGGGGTGTATGCCATGTATTTTTGTGATCTTTGTGGTGACTAGCACAAGCATGCAAAGTAGCTTACTCAATGATGTTGATTTCAGGGACTTAGAATTTCACTAAGTCCTTGCCCTGTCATTATTTTTATGCCATATGTTCATGTTGTTTCCTAGTGATCTGTGCCTATTTTGAGGATGATCAGTAAGGATGTTTTGTAGATAATGTTGTGCTTTTTCCATCCATGTATTTGTTTGCAATTATGGAGCACCCTAGCTTGAGTCAACCGAGCTCTACTTTTGCTATAAAATGTTCTTGGCAGATTGTTAACATGTTTTGCAATTTTGCCAAGCTTGTTGTTGTTGATCCGTGCATGCTATGTTGTTGTTCTTGCCATGTCTAGCTTCTATGCCATGTCTATTTGCTGTGTGTATGCTTACATTATCATGACATGCCTCGTGGTGCGTGCATCGAGCTCGTGAACATGCCTACTTGTTAACTGTTTTGCCATGCTCTAGTTTTTCACTAAGTCTGAATATGTTTATGTTTTTGCTATGTTCACATGCTTGCAATTGTATTTTCTGATCCCTTTTGGCTTATGGTCACTAAGGGACTTTTGTTATATGCTTAGATTAGCTTCATGCCATGTCTTGCTTTGCCATGATAGATTCCTGTAGCATGTAGTTTTCATACTCTAAACATTGCTTCCTGATGATAAATTTCCTGACATGTTGTTAATTTCACTAAGTCTGAAACCTGTTATCTTTTGCACTTTTGCCATGCTTGTTTGAACCTGTTAATGAGTGAATTAGCCGTAGCTAAGTGTTCATCTTTTGTCAAGCATCATGAGTGGATCCCTGCCATATATTTTGTTGCTATGTTTGGGTGCAGTATCATGTTGTTCTTGATGCATTTAGATGGTCTCTTGCTGTTTATCGTAGACCGGTGCCATATTTGTTTTGCTTGCCATTTCCAAACCGTGCATCCGATTCCGGTGATCTTTATATCGATTTCGACCGAAATCACCTCACCTTTCCAGTGCCACTCTTGGTTTTCCAAGTTGAGGCCAGGTTCAATCATTCTTTCCAAATCATGCCTATGCATCACATATCGCATCCCGCATATCATCCCATGTTTTGCATCATGTTGCTTGAGCATTGCACGTGGTTGATTGTGTTCCTTTTGCTTGTTGTTCTTGTTTGGTTAGAGCCGCGAGATGAGTACGTGAACGAGGAGCCCGTTGAGTACACTTACGAGGATCAAGGCAACTCTGAGAACTTTGCAGGCAAGATGACCATACCCTCGAAGTCACTTCTATCTTTGCTTGCTAGATGCTCGCTCTTTTGCTATGCCTATGCTACGATACCTATCACTTGCTTATCATGCCTCCCAAATTGCCATGTCAAACCTCTAACCCACCTTGTCCTAGCAAACCGTTGTTTGGCTATGTTACCGCTTTGCTCAGCCCCTCTTACAGCGTTGTTAGTTGAAGGTGAAGATTGGAGTTGTTCCTCATTGGAACATGTTTATTGTTGGGATATCATTACTATAACTTGTCTATTTTAATGCACCTATATACTTAGTAAAGGGTGGAAGGCTCGGCCTTATGCCTGGTGTTTTGTTCCACTCTTGCCGCCCTAGTTTCCGTCATACCGGTGTTATGTTCCTTGATTTTGCGTTCCTTACACGGTTGGGTTATAATGGGAACCCCTTGACAGTTCTCCTTGAATAAAACTCCTCCAGCAATGCCCAACATTGGTTTTATCATTTGCCACCTAGCCTCTTTTTCCCTTAGGTTTCCGGAGCCCAAGGGTCATCTTTATTAAACCCCCGGGCCAGTGCTCCTCTGAGTGTTGGTCCAAAACAGAGCCACTTGCAGCGCCACCTCGGGGAAACTTGAGGGTTGGTTTTAGTTGTACGGATTGCTTATTTGAGTGTGCCCTGAGAACGAGATATGTGCAGCTCCTATCGGCATTTGTCGGCACATTCGAGCGGTGTTGCTGGACTTGTTTTACCATTGCCGAGATGTCTTGTAACCGGGATGCCGAGTCTGATCGAATTGTCTTGGGAGAAGGAATATCCTTCGTTGACCGTGAGAGCTTGTGATGGGCTACGTTGGGACTCCCCTACAGGGATTTGATCTTTCGAAAGCTGTGCCCGTGGTTATGGGCAGATTGGAATTTGTTAATGTACGGTTATAGATAACCTGAAACTTAACTTAATTAAAATGCATCAACCGCGTGTGTAACCGTGATGGTCTCTTCTCGGCGAAGTCTGGGAAGTGAACACGGTGTTGGAGTAATGCTTGATGTAGGTTGTTCTAGGATCACTTCTTGATCATAGTTGTTCGACCGTGCTTTTGCCTTCTCTTCTCGCTCTCATTTGCGTATGTTAGCCACCATATATGCTAGTCGCTTGCTGCAGCTCCACATCATACCTTTACCCTACCTATAAGCTTAAATAGTCTTGATCGCGAGGGTGTGAGATTGTTGAGTCCTCGTGACTCACAGATTACTTCCAAAACCAGATGCAGGGACCGATGATGCCGCTCCAGATGATATGACCGAGCTCAAGTGGGAGTTCGATGAAGACTCTCGTCGTTACTACGTATCTTTCCCAGATGATCAGTAGTGGTGCCCAGTTGGGGCGATCGGGGACTTTGTCGCATTTGGGGATTGATCTTTATTTTGGTTTCGTAGTCGGATCTTGAGTGTATTGGATGAATATAATGACTTATTTATGTATTTGTGTGACGTGGCGAGTGTAAGCCAACTATGTACTTTTCCCCTCTATTTATGTACATGGGTTGTTGTGAAGATTACCTCGCTTGCACATTGCTTTCAATGCAGTTATGCCTCTAAGTCGTGCTTCGACACGTGGGAGATATAGCCGCATCGAGGGCGTTACAAATCTTTCCCTAGATTTTATCTCTGCCTTGCTAGAATCTTTTCTGGCTATGTCCATGGTTAGCCACGTACAATCTGAAGAAGAGGCATCATTTTCACATTTCACTTATTTCTGGCTTCTTCATGCAACAATTTTTTTTCACCATAAGTAAGCTTATCATGAAGAGCTGAATTGCTAAGTGACACAACAAGCGTGTTCCAGCTATCAAGCATCGAACTCAGCAACAACAATGCGTGTACCTCATCCTCAAAATTGTCCTTCGTGGCTGAGAGTTGATTTATATGGAATTGGAAGACACATTCAAGTGCTCAATCACATTATTGCCATGTCGGTACTCAAGCTTACAAGTATTTTGATTACCAAGGCCTTGTTCATTGATGTCTTCCTTTCATTCATAGACTCTAATTTTTTTACATCTCATATGTATTTACGGCATTTGCAACATGGTGAAATAAAATTGCAGTTTATGTAGAGCATACCTATTGTCTTTCTGTGTAGCACTATTCATTCTTCTTACGTGACACCGTAGAGTACCTTGTCTTTCACAATTGGATCATACAAATATGTTCAATAAATGTCGTCTTTCACCATGGGCTTCCATAGTGAGTAATTGAAAGAATCAAATTTTATCATGAAGGTTGTCGTAGCACCCTCGTCCATAGCCATTGTGAGCAACACTTCCAACAACAATCAAACAACTAAATTAGAAAGCTCCTAAGACACCAAAACTTTGATGCCACTCTGTTCGGAATTAGCACACAAATACACTTATGATGAACTAAGAAATGATGTGGAAATAAAGTAATCTCAACACCATTTCATGTATTAATTCAGAGACCGTTACACAACATGGAAGGAAACATATGTAGTAACATATATGGAGGAAATAGCCCTTGCAACACTCCAGACACACCCCAGACAGTGTTGGAGTCAGGAGAAACTCTTTGAATAACAACATAACATCAACACACAGAGACACAAGATATTTTTACTTGGTTTTAACCCCAACCTTGTCCCTATCCAAAGTTCTCCTGACCCCATACATCATTTGAGAGGCATCTGGGGTGTTGCGAGAGCTATTTGCATCATATATGTTGCTGCATATGTTTCCTTTCGTACTAAGCAACAATCCTTAAATTAGTGCATGAAGTGGTGCTGGGATTAGTTTATTTCTGCTGCACTTTTTCGGTTCACCATAAGTGTGTTTGCATGCTAATTCCCAACAACATGGTAGAGGTTGGGGATGTCCAATCACGTCCTTAGGTTTTTTTTCTTCACACACCCTTATAGGTTGGCCCTACTTGCAGGATTCAGCGTCAAAACGGGCTAAACATGTAATTGAGCTTGTTATTGGAAACTAGTTGAATACTTGTTGAGCACATGTTTATATCGATGTACTCTGACTCCCATGGGTGAAGCAATGATTGCTCGATTTGTTTGAAACCGCATGAAAACATTGTGAAGTTGGAAATAACCTTCTTTATACATATTTTCATTAATAGATTGATAAATGAGCTCTAGGAAGTTATCAACAGTGTAACATGTAACGGATCCTAGGAATGGAGACGATCGGTTCTTAGGGTCTTCATGTTATCAGCAGCGTAGCGGATCCTACTACTCTCAAAGTTGTAGCATGCCGCTATTGCGTTTGATCTTGCACCGCTGAACCTTCACATCACATTGGCCTCAAAAAAAGCAACTTGTGATTGACATTGCATTTGACACGGGGGTCGATACTAAGCTAGTGAAGGAAATCAAGGCTATGCCATCTAGTTCCGCGAATTGCAAATTCGTTTTGAGCGTCAAACTTGGAGGCCCATAATCTAGCCAAGTTCTCTCATTCTTCAGATCGTGGAATCCATGTCTGGCTTGCCCAACCCCATGATCATCTTGATATTTCTATCTCGTTAAACCCTGATCAATAAAGCTTGGCTGATTATACTAAAAAAAAGCTGAGTACTTCTGGTTTTGCGTTAAAGTGGCCAAAAAAGAAAAAAATTGTGGTCAATCGCTAAGTTGTCATAAAAGTTTTTGTTCCACTTTAATAATCCACTTATTTCCTTTCGAAAAAGATTGTTGGAAGTTCTGCTTTTGACGGGTCCTTTGGAGGCTGGCGTTGCCGAGCAAGAGGGAAAAGAACATATGCAATCCATGCTTGAAACTAAAGCTTTCCGTGTCCACGAGCATATCACCCTATTCACCTGGCGAAGAAAAGAATTCGTGACCCCGTGCAAGGAGAGGAGAGGAGATCCGTCCCTTGCAGACCGCAAAAGCAGCATACTACCTGGCTGGCTTACTCGCAAAGAAACGGCAGAATATCTGTGGCTTCTTCGTGTGCGTCTCTTAGCTGCGCGCCGACCTTTCCACCAAAAGAATGCATTTCCGTGGCGGTTATATATGCCGCCGATCACCACGCCGTAGCAGCACACCACGACCGGAGCGGCATAGAAAAGGGAGCGAGCTGAGCACACGAGCACGCACGGCGCATCGATCTCGTGTTCGGCAGCTCAGCTAGCAGCTAGCATGGCGAGCGGGGGCATCAAGACGATGGCCTCGGGCCTCCTCTTCCTGAACCTCATCATGTACGTCGTCGTCGCCGTCATCGCCGGCTGGGCCGTCAACTACAGCATCGAGGACAGTGCCCACTCACGTAAGCCCATCGTCTGCAACCTCTGATCAGAAGTTCAGAGCCTGAAGAATACTCGTCTGTTTGATCTTGTCCTGGTGTTGATGGATGTGCATGTATGTTCGATTGTTCGTGCTCGTGCAGTGAGGGGCGCGTCGCCGCCGGTGCGGCTGTTCCCGGTCTACTTCCCGATGGGCAACCTGGCGACGGGGTTCTTCGTCATCTTCGCGCTCCTGGCCGGCGCGGTCGGCATCTCCACCTCGCTCACCGGCCTGCGCGACGTCACCGAGGGCTACCCCGCCAGCATGATGTCCGCCGCCGCCTCCGCCCTCGTCACCTGGACCCTCACCCTCCTCGCCATGGGACTCGCGTGCAAGGAGATCAGCATCGGCCTGAGGCCCCCCAGCCTGGTAATTAAGCACCAGTAAATCAATGGAGAATCTGTCGACCCCATCTCTTGTCCTTGTGGAACCTAATTAACGATGTTCATCTGTGTGTGTGCAGCGCGCGCTGGAGACGTTCACGATCATCCTGGCCGGAACGCAGCTGCTCTGCGTCGGGTCGCTGCACGCCGGGGCGAACGCGGCCATCGTGCAGACGCCCATGGGAGTCAGAGCACGGGTCTGATGATCGGTCGACGCAGGCCGGTCGTCGATGGAGTGTGGTCTATTTGAAGGTGCAGCATCATCTTGGCAAGGATTATTGGTTTGCGTGTGCGTGCGTGTGATGTGAATATGCGGATTATATATGCTACCGTGTCGGGGTTCTCAGGGTGTGCGTGCGCTTGCGGTGAAATTGTGTCCGGCCGGTGGGCGTGACGATCACATAATATGTCGAGTACTAGTATTTATTCTCTAATTTGTGGGACTGTCGCATTCTGCACAAAATCTGGCAAATATATAACGTTGCTCATGCAAAATCTGGCAAATATTACTACTTCCGGGCACCATTTATACAACAGCGTATTGAACGACTAAACGGTAACGCAGCTGCGTCACTGAATAGAGACAGATGAAGCAGAGCTTTCACAATTTATTTTTAAACCGGGCATTACCCCTTTCCATTACTTTCACAAAATTGGAAGCAGCTCTGTTTTTTTTTGGAGAAACACAAGCAGTTCTGGTTTTTGTGAGACATCCACGAAATGTGGTTACACCAGACGGGGGCCCAAACGCCAACAAACGTGACGACCCGCATCAACTCACGGGCAGGCAAGGCTTCTGGCGCGGGAGTTTCACCGCAGCCGGGCACGCGAGCCCTCGGCGATACAGCAGCTCGGTCATGACGCGGTAACCATGCTGCGTGAGGTGGATGCCGTTCCAGCTAGGACGCCTGCTCGGGTCCGCGCACACCGTCGTCCCCGGCGCGCCGCACAGCCTGTTGTGATCAAAGTTATACTCCCCGCCGCCCGCGCCGCAGCACGCCCTACGCAGGGCCGCGCCGCCCTCGAAGCCGAGCCGCGGCGCGTGGCGGAGGATCTCGAGGTAGGCGGCGAAGTAGTCGGCGTAGGCCACCGTCGCGTCCGGTACGACCGCCGCAGCTCCCCGACGGCGCGGCGCAGGCGCTCGTTGTGCGCGCGCGCCAGGACGTTGAAGGAGACGAGGCAGCCGTCGCCGTCGCGCAGCGACGCGGGGCTCGACGCCGTGGCCGCGGTCAGGTAGCTCGGCATGCACCCGATGGGGAAGTTGCCGGGGATGACCATCCTCGTGGCGCCCATGTCCAGCACCTCCTTGGCTGCGTCTGCTACGGATTGCACGACCTCGGGTACGAGTGAGAGGGCGTGCGCCAAGCTCTCCGCGCTGCGGGTAGCATTGCTGATCGGGTCGTGTCTGTCGTTCGTCCGCCGGGGCTGTAGGAAGACGTAGTTGTAGTCGTTGCCGCCGATCTCCCCCAGCATCACCAGTGAACTCGCTAGTTTCTTATCTATCTCTGCGATACAAAGTTAACTTTTTGCATCAGCTTAATTTGTGCTTTGGTGGCAAGTTAATTACAGTAGCTTAATGAGAAGGTGAAGGGCAGTAGACCTCGAGGGGAGTTAGTTGTGGAGCTCATGAACTCTTTGAACCATCTGAGCTGGACTCCAAGGGAGCTGTTGGTGTGGGAGACGGTGAGCCCCCTGTTGGCCAGCGCCGTCGTGCTGAGCGTGGTGGCTCCGGCGACGGCGAAGTTGACGCCGTGCGTGAAATCCGCGCGCCTGTCGAGGTACGGGTTGAGCAGCGGGAGGCCGAGATCTTCAGCTGCACAACCACAGATGCTCGCTCGTTTAAAGACAGTAGAGAGCTAGAGAGCTAGCATGCATTGTACTAGTAGTCGGCAAATGGACATGTGGATGTACCAAGGAAGTCGATCATGAGGAAGCCGTCGGAGCAACGGCCGGTGGGGCGGCCGATGGTGACACCGTAGGGAAGGCCCGTGGTGTAACGCAGCATTCCGGTGTCGCCTTCCCGGAGGAGGTTCCCCGTGTCCGAGATGGAGTCCCCGAAGTTGTAGATGGCCGTAATGCTGTCAACCGTTGCCTCCGAAGGCGAGACCTGCGGCGGCGGCGGCGCTGCGACGCCTGTGCCCGCGAGGAGCAGCACCATGAGTAGGCGACCTGCTAGAGCGAGAGCCATGGATAATTTGCCCTCTTCGTACCCACGGAACTAGCTGAGCCCCCCTACACATATACACGAGTGCGGTATGCAAAGCTAGCGCATGTCCCTCTGTCCTCACAGAAATACACAGATACAGTTGGTAGCTATGAGCATTTGGAACGGCAGCAGCCGGCGCAATAAGGGTCCTGCCGGACAGGGTGACATGGCAAAAAAAAGCCAATTACATCCATATACAATTTTGCTTTGCAAAAGGACCCCTAAAAAAAGCAATCGGGTCCTTACCCTGAAAACAAAAGCAATCGGGGCCTTGCCTCCTACCAATCCGGTGGGATTGCTCCGGGGCGTGGCCGGCGCCGCCGCCGCTCACGGCCGTGCGCTGCCTCTGCCTGCTCGCGGCCGCCTGCGCACACGCGGCGAGCGGCCGGTGGAGGGCAACAGGTGGAGCCGCTTCGAGAAGGACCTGCAGCTCCCCTCCAACTGCAACGTCGACGGCATCCGCGCCAAGTTCGAAAACGAGGAGCTCACCATCACGCTACCTGCTACTTCTTAAGATGCGTTGGTTTTTTTCTTAAGAAGAAAGAATGATGCAACACAGTAGAGATAAGTATTTCTCTCGATTAAGAACCAAGATATCAATCTAGTTGGAGAAGAACACGCAAATCATCAATACTTGTACAAACAATCAAACATTTGCACCCAACACGATAAAGGGGTTGTCAATACCTTCACGGTCACTTGCAAATGTGAGATCTAACCGAGATAGATAAATAAAAGATAAAATATTTTTGGGTTTTT
The DNA here is from genome assembly GCF_018294505.1 of Triticum aestivum. Classification (NCBI taxonomy): domain Eukaryota; kingdom Viridiplantae; phylum Streptophyta; class Magnoliopsida; order Poales; family Poaceae; genus Triticum; species Triticum aestivum. The sequence continues at coordinate 443,986,795 of NC_057794.1, forward strand.
TGGTTTATGTATCTGAAAATAAAAGAGTGCAAAATAGTAGATCGAAAACTAATATGATGGAAAATAGACCCGGGGACCATAGCTTTTGTTGGGGCATGCAGTAATTTCAAAAAAAATTCTACGCACACGCAAGATCATGGTGATGCATAGCAACGAGAGGGGAGAGTGTCGTCCACGTACCGTCGTAGACCATAAGCGGAAGCGTTATGAGAACGCGGTTAATGTAGTCGTACGTCTTCACGATCCGATTGATCCAAGTACCAAACGTACGGCACCTCCGAGTTCAGCACACGTTCAGCTCGGTGACGTCCCACGAACTCCGATCCAGCAAAGCTTCGATAGTTCCATCTGCACGACGGCGTGATGATGGTGATGATGATGCTACCGACGCAGGGGCACCACACACGGCTAAAAGATCAACTGGTCAACTTGTGTCTCTATGGAGTGGTGGGGGGGGGGGGAGAGGCCGGCCCTCCTAGGCGCGCCCCAAGGGGAGTCCTACTCACACCGGGAGTAGGACTCCAACCCTTCCAAGAGTAGGAGTAGGAGAGAGGGAAGGAGGAGAGAGGGGGAAGGAAAGGGGGGCGCCGCCCCCTCCTTGTCCAATTCGGACTAGAGGGAGAGAAGGCGCGTGGCCTGCCCTGGCCGCCCCTCCTCTTCTCCACTAAGGTCCAGTAGGCCCATTACACTCCCCGGGGGGTTTCGGTAACCCCCCGGTACTCCGGTATTTGTCCGAACTTGCCCGGAACCCTTCCGAAGTCCAAACATAGTCATCCAATATATCGATCTTTATGTCTCGACCATTTCGATACTCCCCGTCATGTCCGTGATCACATCCGGGACTCCGAACTACCTTCGGTACATAAAAAACACATAAACTCATAATACCGATCGTCACCGAACGTTAAGCGTGCGGACCCTACGGGTTCGAGAACTATGTAGACATGACCGAGACTCGTCTCCGGTCAATAACCAATAGAGGAACCTGGATGCTCATATTGGCTCCTACATATTCTAGGAAGATCTTTATCGGTCAAACCGCATAACAACATACATTGTTCCCTTTGTCATTGATATGTTACTTGCCCGAGATTCGATCGTTGGTATCCTTATACCTAGTTCAATCTCGTTACCGGCAAGTCTCTTTACTGGTTCCGTAATGCATCATCCCGCAACTAACTCATTAGTCACAATGCTTGCAAGGCTTATAGTGATGTGCATGACCGAGAGGGCCCAAAGATACCTCTCCGACAATCGGAGTGACAAATCCTAATCTCGATCTATGCCAACTCAACAAGCACCATCGGAGACACCTGTAGAGCACCTTTATAATCACCCAGTTACGTTGTGACATTTGGTAGCACACAAAGTGTTCCTCCGGTACTCGGGAGTTGCATAATCTCATAGTTATAGGAACATGTATAAGTCATGAAGAAAGCAATAGCAACAAACTAAACAATCAACGTGCTAAGCTAACGGATGGGTCAAGTCAATCACATCATTCTCTAATGATGTGATCCCGTTAATCAAATGACAACTCATGTCTATGGTTTAGGAAACATAACCATCATTGATTCAACGAGCTAGTCAAGTAGAGGCAAACTAGTGACACTTTGTTTGTCTATGTATTCACACATGTACTAAGTTTTCGGTTAATACAATTCTAGCATGAATAGTAAACATTTATCATGATATAAGGAAATATAAATAACAAGTTTATTATTGCCTCTAGGGCATATTTCCTTCAGCTTTCACTAGAGGCTTCTCTCTTGAAAGCAAATAATACGGTGGGTGAACAAATTACTGTCGAGCAATTGATAGAAAAGCGCAAAGTAATGACGATATTCAAGACAATGATTATGAAATATAGGCATCATGTCTGTGTCAACTAGACCGACTCCTGCCTGCATATACTACTATTACTCCACACATCAATCGCTATCCAGCATGCATCTAGAGTATTAAGTTGATAAAGAATGGAGTAATGCCTTAAGTAAGATGACATGGTGTAGAGGAATAAACTCATGCAATATGATGTAAACCCCATCTTTTTATCCTCGATGGCAACAATTCAATACGTGTCTCGCTACCCCTACTTTGTCACTGGGTGAAATCATGCAAGATTGGACCCAAAGCTAAGCACCTCTCCAATTGCAAGAAAAACCAATCTAGTTGGTCAACCGAACCGATAGTTCAGAGAGAAATATAGAGATACCAAATCATGCATATAAGAATTCAGAGAAGATTCAAATAATATTCACAGAAGCTGATTATAAATCCACAATTCATCGAATCTCGACAAACACACCGCAAAAGAAGATTACATCGGATAGATCTCCAAGAACATCGAGGAGAACATGGTATTGAGAATCAAAGAGAGAGAAAAGGCCGTCTAGCTACTAGCTATGGACCCGTAGGTTTATGGTAAACTACTCACACTTCATCGGAAGGTCAGTAGGGTTGATGTAGATGCCCTCCGTGATCAAATCCCCCTCCGGCGGGATGCCAGAAAAGGCCCCAAGATGGGATCTCACGGGAACAAAAGGTTGTGGTGGTGGAAAAGTGTTTTCATGGATTCTTCTGGTGGTTCTGGAATATATATAAATATATAGGAGGAAGAGCTAGGCCAGAAGGTCACCGAGGGGCCCACAAGGTAGGGGGTGCCTCCTAGGGCGTGCCCTCCACCTTGCCGCCACCTCGTGGCTCTTCCGACTTGCACTCCAAGTCCCCTGGGTGTCTTCTGGTCCAAGAAAAATCATTGTGAAGTTTTATTCCGTTTGGTATTCCTTTTCTGCGAAGCTCAAAAACAAGGAAAAAACAGAACTGGCACTGGGCTTTAGGTTAATAGGTTAGTCCCAAAAATAATACTCCCTCCATTTACTTTTGTAAGTCATTTCAGACAACTCTAAATAGGTTGTTTTGCACATTGTCTGAAATGTCTTCAAGGTCTTATAAAAGTGAACAGAGGGACTATAAAATAGCATATTAATGCATATAAAACATCCAAAACAGATAATATAATAGCATGGAACAATCAAAAGTTATAGATACGTTGGAGATGTATCACAACCCAAGAAGCACCCTTTGCCGCACGTCGCACCGACGACGCCCGTGCCTGAGCCCAGGAGGCCCTACACGACGCTGTCCCAGAAGCCGTCACTGGCGCTCCCGGAGCCCGCCAAGCCATCGGCCACGGCGCCGCCCCCCTCGTCCCTTCCGAGAATCCCTTCCCCAACTGCAGGCCATCGCTGCCCTGCAAGCCGGCGGACATTCCCGCACCGGCTAGGTAGGCGCCTCACGTGCTGGCACCAGCGCCGGAGTTGGAGTCCTAGAAGAAGCACGACAGAGCCGCTGCCATCGCGAGGACCGAGCTGCCCGCATTCCCGAAGCCGACGGGGGAGTGGGTGAGAGAGGAGGCCCGCGCCGGCTAGGCGGGCACCTCCCGTGCTGGCACCAACACCGGAGTTGGAGTCCTAGAAGAAGCACGACCGAGCCGCTGCCATCGTGAGCACCAAGCTGCCCACTGCTACCTCTTGAGAATTGCATTGGTTTTCCCTTGAAGAGGAAAGGGTGATGCAGCAGAGCAGCGTAAGTATTTCCCTCAGTTTTTGAGAACCAAGGTATCAATCCAGTAGGAGGCCACGCACGAGTCCCTCGCAGCTACACAAACAAATAAACTCCTCGCAACAAACGCAATAAAGGGGTTGTCAATCCCTTCATGGTCACCTACGAGAGTGAGATCTGATAGATATGATAAGATAATATTTTTGGTATTTTTATGATAAAGAGAAACAAAGATGCAACTAAAATAAATGGCAAAGGAAATAACTAAGTATTGGAAGATTAATATGATGGAAAATAAACCCAAGGCCATAGGTTTCACTAGAGGCTTCTCTCGAGAGCATAAGTATTACGGTGGGTGAACAAATTACTGTTGAGCAATTGACAAAATTGAGCATAGTTATGAGAATATCTAGGTATGATCATGTATATGGGCATCACGTCCAAGACAAGTAGATCGACTCCTGCCTGCATCTACTACTATTACTGCACACATCGACCGCTATCCAGCATGCATCTAGAGTATTAAGTTCAAGAGAACAGAGTAACACTTTAAGGAAGATGACATGATGTAGAGGGATAAACTCATGCAATATGATATAAACCCCATCTTGTTATCCTCGATGGCAACAATACAATACGTGCCTTGCTGCCCTTACTGTCACTGGGAAAGGACACCGCAAGATTGAACCCAAAGCTAAGCACTTCTCCCATTGCAAGAAAGATCAATCTAGTAGGCCAAACCAAACTGATAATTCGAAGAGACTTGCAAAGATAACCAATCATACATAAAAGAATTTAGAGAAGATTCAAATATTGTTCATAGATAAACTTGATCTAAACCCACAATTCATCGGTCTCAACAAACACACCGCAAAAGAAGATTACATCGAATAGATCTCTACAAGAGAGGGGGAGAACTTTGTTTGAGATCTAGAAAGAGATAAGAAGTCATCTAGCTAATAACTATGGACCCGAAGGTCTGAAGTAAACTACTCACACTTCATCGGAGAGGCTATGGTGCTGATGTAGAAGCTCTCCGTGATCGATACCCGCTCCGGCAGAGCTCCAAAAAGGCCCCAAGATGGGATCTCGTGGATACAAAAAATTACGGCCGTGGAATTAGGGTTTTGGCTCCGTATCTAGTAGTTTGGGGGTACGTAGGTATATATAGGAGGAAGGAGTATGTCGGTGGAGCAACATGGGCCCCACGAGGGTGGAAGGCGCACCTGGGGGGGGGGGGGTAGGCGCGCCCCCTATCTCGTGCCTTCCTGGTTGATGTCTTGACGTAGGGTCCAAGTCCTCTGGATCACGTTCGTTCCGAAAATCACGTTCCCGAAGGTTTCATTCCGTTTGGACTCCGTTTGATATTCTTTTTCTGCGAAACTCTGAAATAGGCAAAAAATAGCAATTCTGGGCTGGGCCTCCGGTTAATAGGTTAGTCCCAAAAATAATATAAAAGTGTATAATAAAGCCCAATAAGGTCTAAAACAGGATATAATATAGCATGGAACAATAAAAAATTATAGATACGTTGGAGACGTATCAAGCATCCCCAAGCTTAATTCCTGCTCGTCCTCGAGTAGGTACATGATAAAAAACAGAATTTTTGATGTGGAATGCTACTTGGCATAATTTCAATGCAATTCTCTCAATTGTTGTATGAATATTCAGATCCGAAAGATTCAAGACAAAAGTTCAATATTTACATAGAAATAATAATACTTCGAACGTACTAACTAAGCAATTATGTCTCTTCAAAATAACATGGCCAAAGAAAGTTATCCCTACAAAATCATATAGTCTGGCTATGCTCCATCTTCACCACACAAAGTATTTAAATTATGCACAACCCCGATGACAAGCCAAGCAATTGTTTCATACTTTTGGTGTTCTCATACTTTTTCAATCTTCACGCAATACATGAGCGTGAGCCATGGACATAGCACTATATGTGGAATAGAATGGTGGTTGTGGAGAAGACAAAAAGGGAGAAGATAGTCTCACATCAACTAGGCGTATCAACGGGCTATGGAGATGCCCATTAATAGATATCAATGTGAGTGAGTAGGGATTGCCATGCAACGGATGCACTAGAGCTATAAGTATATGAAAGCTCAACAAAAAGAACTAAGTGGGTGTGCATCCAACTTGCTTGATCACGAAGACCTAGGGCATTTTGAGGAAGCTCATCGTTGGAATATACAAGCCAAGTTCTATAATGAAAAATTCCCACTAGTATATGGAAGTGATAGCATAGGAGACTCTCTATCATGAAGATCATGGTGCTACTTTGAAGCACAAGTGTGGAAAAAAGGATAGTAGTATTGCCCCTTTTTATTTATTTATTTATTCTTTTTTTGGGCCTTCTTTTTTTTTGGCCTTTCTCCCCTTTTTTTATTGGGACAATACTCTATGAATGATGATCATCACACTTCTATTTATTTACATCTCAATGATTACAACTCGATACTAGAACAAAGTATGACTCTATATGAATGCCTCCAGCAGTATACGGGATAGGAATGATGCATGAGTGACTTATATGAAAGAATTATGAACGGTGGCTTTGCCACAATTAAAATGTCAACTACATGATCATGCGAAGCAAATATGACAATGATGGAGCGTGTCATAGTAAACGGAACGGTGGAAAGTTGCATGGCTATATATCTCGGAATGGCTATGGAAATGCCATGATAGGTAGGTATGGTGGTTGTTTTGAGGAAGGTATATGGTGGGTGTATGATACCGGCGAAAGGTGCGCGGTATTAGAGAGGCTAGCAATGGTGGAAGGGTGAGAGTGCGTATAATCCATGGACTCAACATTAGTCATAAAGAACTCACATACTTATTGCAAAAATCTATTAGTTATCGAAGCAAAGTACTACGCGCATGCTCCTAGGGGGATAGATTGGTAGGAAAAGACCACCGCTCGTCCCCGACCGCCACTCATAAGGAGGACAATCAATAAATACATCATGCTCCAACTTCTTAACATAACGGTTCACCATACGTGCATGCTACAGGAATCAAAAAATTCAACACAAGCATTTCTCAAATTCACAACTACTCAACTAGCACAACTCTAATATCACCATCTCCATATCTCAAAACAATTATCAAGTTTCAAACTTCTCATAGTATTCAACACACTCATAAGAAATTTTTATTATTAATCTTGAATGCCTAAAATAATTGAAGCAAATTACCATGCTGTTTTGTAGGACTCTCAAAATAATCTAAGTGAATCATGAGAGAGCAAAAGTTTCTATAAAACAAATCCACCATCGTGCTCTAAAATATATAAGTGAAGCACTAGAGCAAAAACTATATAACTCAAAAGATATAAGTGAAGCACATAGAGTATTCTAACAATTTCTGAATCATGTGTCTCTCTCTCAAAAAGGTGTGTGCATAAAGGATTATTGTGGAAAAATAACAAATAAAGACTCAAATAATACAAGACGCTCCAAGCAAAACACATATCATGTGGTAAATAAAAATATAGCTCCAAGTAAAGTTACCGATAGAAGTAGACGAAAGAGGGGATGCCTTCCGGGGCATCCCCAAGCTTTGGATTTTATGTGCACTTAGATTATCTTGGAGTTCCATGGGCATACCCAAGCTTAGGATCTTGCCACTCCTTGTTCCATAATCCATCAAATCTTTTACCCAAAACTTGAAAACTTCACAACACAAAACTTAAAGTAGAAAATCTCGTGAGCTCCGTTAGCGAAAGAAAACAAAACACCACTTCAAGGTACTGTAAAGAACTCATTATTTATTTATATTGGTGTTAAACCTACTGTATTACAACTTCACTATGGTTTATAAACTATTTTACTATCCATAGATTCATCAAAATAAGCAAACAACACACGGAAAACAGAATCTGTCAAAAACAGAACAGTCTGTAGTAATCTGTAACTAACGCAAGATCTTGAACCCCAAAAATTCTAAAATAAATTGCTGGACGTGAGGAATTTATCTATTAATAATCTTCAAAAATAATTAACTAAATATCACTTTCCAAATAAAAATGGCAGCAGTTCTCGTGAGCGCTAAAGTTTCTGTTTTTTACAGCAAGATTAAAAAGACTTTCCCCAAGTCTTCCCAACGGTTCTACTTGGCACAAACACTAATTAAACACAAAAAACACAACCAAAACAGAGGCTAGATAAATTATTTATTACTAAACAGGAGCAAAAATCAAGGAATAAAAATAAAATTGGGTTGCCTCCCAACAAGCGCTATCGTTTAACGCCCCTAGCTAGGCATGAAAGCAAGGATAGATCTATGTATTGCCATCTTTGGAAGGCAATCCATAAGTGGCTCTCATAATAGATTCATAAGGTAATTTAATTTTCTTTCTAGGGAAGTGTTCCATGCCTTTCCTTAACGGAAATTGGAATCTAATATTCCCTTCCTTCATATCAATAATTGCACCAATCGTTCTAAGGAAAGGTCTACCAAGAATAATAGGACATGAAGGATTGCAATCTATGTCAAGAACTATAAAATCCATGGGCACATAATTCCTATTTGCAACAATAAGAACATCATTAATTCTTCCCGTAGGTTTCTTAATAGTGGAATCCGCAAGGTGCAAGTTTAAAGAGCAATCATCAAAATCACGGAAACCTAGCAAATCACACAAAGTTTTTGGAATCATGGAAACACTAGCACCCAAATCACACAAAGCATAACATTCATGATCTTTAATCTTAATTTTAATAGTAGGTTCCCACTCATCATAAAGTTTTCTAGGGATAGAAACTTCCAATTCAATTTTTTCTTCATAAGATTGCATCAAAGCATCAACGATATGTTTGGTAAAGGCTTTATTTTGACTAGAAGCATGAGGAGAATTTAGCATGGATTGCAACGAGGAAATACAATCTATCAAAGAGCAATTATCATAATTAGATTCCTTGAAATCCAAAATAGTGGGTTCATTAATATTTAAAGTTTTGACTTCTTCAATACCACTTTTAACAATTTTAGCATCAAGATATAAAGACTCCAAATTTTTGGAATGCCTTTTAGGTAAAGGTGGATCATATTCAGTCCCATCATTATCAAAATTAATATTGCAAAACAAAGATTTAATAGGGGACACATCAATAACTTTTAGATCTTCATCTTTATTATCATGGAAACTAGAAGAACACACTTTTATAAAGCAATATTTCTTAGCACGCATCCTAGCGGTTCTTTCTTTGCACTTATTCCATGAATCAATACTATTTTTAGGCAAAGACGAGAACCAAGCTTTAGCACGGTCTATAAGCAAAAATATCTTCAATTTAACAATATCATTGTCCACATCTTTCTTCTTTTGCATATCACACAGATCAACAAAGTTGTTTAGATGGGTAGCGACATCTTCACTAGGAAGGCCGGAAAATGGATCTTTCATGACAAGATTCAGCAAAGCAGCATTTATTTCACAAGACTTAGCATCGGTAAGAGGAGCAATCAGAGTGCTAATAAAATCATTGTTGTTGGTATTGGTAAAGTCACATAATTTGGTATTATCTTGATCCATCGTGACAAGCAAGCAATCCGACACACAAGCAAACAAGAAAAGGGTAAAAAGAGGAGAATAGAGAAAGAGAGGGAGGATGGAGAGAGAGAGAGTGCGAATAAAACGGCAAGGGTGAAGTGGGGGGAGAGGAAAACGAGAGGCAAATGGCAAATAATGTAATGCGGGAGATAAGGGTTTGTGATGTGTACTTGGTATGTTGACTTTTGCATAGACTCCCCGGCAATGGCGCCAGAAATCCTTCTTGCTACCTCTTGAGCACTGTGTTGGTTTTCCCTTGAAGAGGAAAGGGTGATGCAGCAGAGCAGCGTAAGTATTTCCCTCAGTTTTTGAGAACCAAGGTATCAATCCAGTAGGAGGCCACACACGAGTCCCTCGCACCTACACAAACAAATAAACTCCTTGCAACCAACGCGATAAAGGGGTTGTCAATCCCTTCACGGTCACCTACGAGAGTGAGATCTGATAGATATGATAAGATAATATTTTTGGTATTTTTATGATAAAGAGAAATAAAGATGCAAGTAAAATAAATGGCAAAGGAAATAACTAAGTATTGGAAGATTAATATGATGGAAAATAGACCCGGGGGCCATAGGTTTCACTAGAGGCTTCTCTCGAGAGCATAAGTATTACTGTGGGTGAACAAATTACCGTTGAGCAATTGACAGAATTGAGCATAGTTATGAGAATATCTAGGTATGATCATGTATATAGGCATCACGTCCAAGAAAAGTAGACCGACTCCTGCCTGCATCTGCTACTATTACTCCACACATCGACCGCTATCCAGCATGCATCTAGAGTATTAAGCTCAAGAGAACAGAGTAACGCTTTAAGCAAGATGACATGATGTAGAGGGATAAACTCATGCAATATGATATAAACCCCATCTTGTTATCCTCGATGACAACAATACAATACGTGCCTTGCTGCCCTTACTGTCACTGGGAAAGGACACTGCAAGATTGAACCCAAAGCTAAGCACTTCTCCCATTGCAAGAAAGATCAATTTAGTAGGCAAAACTAAACTAATAATTCGAAGAGACTTGCAAAGATAACCAATCATACATAAAAGAATTCAGAGAAGATTCAAATATTGTTCATAGATAAACTTGATCATAAACCCACAATTCATCGGTCTCAACAAACACATCACAAAATAAGATTACATCGAATAGATCTCCACAAGAGAGGGGGAGAACTTTGTATTGAGATCCAAAAAGAGAGAAGAAGCCATCTAGCTAATAACTATGGACCCGAAGGTCTGAAGTAAACTACTCACACTTCATTGAAGAGGCTATGGTGTTGACGTAGAAGCCCTCCGTGATCGATACCCCCTCCGGCGGAGCTACGAAAAGGGCCCAAGATGGGATCTCGTGGATACATAAAGTTATGGCGGTGGAATTAGGGTTTTGGCTCTGTATCTGGTAGTTTGGGGGTACGTAGGTATATATAGGAGGAAGGAGTACGTCGGTGGAGCAACGTGGGCCCCATGAGGGTGGAGGGAGCGCCTAGGGGGGGGGGGTAGGCGCGCCCCTACCTCGTGCCTTCCTGGTTGATGTCTTGACGTAGGGTCCAAGTCCTCTGGATCACGTTCGTTCCAAAAATCACGTTCCCGAAGGTTTCATTCTGCTTGGACTCCGTTTGATATTCTTTTTCTACGACACTCTGAAATAGGCAAAAAACAACAATTCTGGGCTGGGCCTCCAGTTAATAGGTTAGTCCCAAAAATAATATAAAAGTGTATAATAAAGCCCAATAATGTCCAAAACAGGATATAATATAGCATGGAACAATTAAAATTTGTATATATGTTGGAGACGTATCACCCGCGTTCCCGAAGCCGACGGGGGAGTGGGTGAGAGAGGAGGCTATTAAAATGTTATTCGACCATTTCATTATTTGTAAATAAACCATCTTATTAGATGATATGAAGATGTTATTAAAATCAAAATATATTAAAACTTTTAATCGTATCTTATTAAAATGCTATGATTGTATTATTATGTTTTAGAGTCATACCAGATGATAATAAAAATAAAAATAGTTCAAGCTTAAATACGGACATTAAAATGTTTTTGCCCTTATTATTATATTTTAAGTTTTAATCTGGTAATAATGAAATATTTGATTACTAATTATTTGAAATGTAAATATGGATGTTCGTTAGGTACTATGGAAAATTTGTTACTGTTCTATGGGGATGTCGTACGTGACGACCCTTCCAGGGTCGATGTGTCCATGTGTAGGTGGAAGACAGTGGTAGCGAGAGACATGGTCAAAGTAGGTTATGCGGCAGTCAGAAGATGCATCCGAGCGGCGTTTGGCCTTGAGTTGCATGGAAAGAAAATGACCATGGAGGTCTTTGTCGTTGTTGGACGTAATGATGGTATAGTTGCCCGTTGGGTCTGCGGCCTGTCATAGGAGAAAACTCGTGGGGATCGTACATGAGGTTTGCAAGCAATCCTAATTGCTCTATGTTTGGACAATGGATGGTGTATGTGGAGTTCATTTCTATCAGTGATGATGCCGGATGCAGTAGTGGCGGTGGTGAGGTCGAGTTGGCCATCATAGTAGCCCCTACCGCTGGTCCAATGGAACCGACAGGCCGCAACCAAGTGTATGACACGGGATATTGGTATGCGACCATTGACTTGAGCAAACACATGGAGGAATTGCCGGAGGCGATAGATGATGATGATGACTGTCATTCTTCTGCCTCTTCGGACTCAGGCGAAGAAGTTGTTACTCCTCAGAGGGTGGTCACGGCACCACTGGAACCTGGGTTTTTATAGGTTACGAGTGTTGGGGAACGCAGTAATTTCAAAAAAAAATCCTACGCACACGCAAGATCTATCATGGTGATGCATAGCAACGATAGGGGAAGAGTGTTGTCCTCGTACCCTCATAGACCGTAAGGGGAAGCGCTATGACAACGCGGTTGATGTAGTCGAACATCTTCACGATCCGACTGATCCTAGCACCAAAAGTACGGCACCTCCACGATCTGCACACATTCGGCTCGGTGACGTCCCACGAACTCTTGATCCAACTGAGTGTCGAGGAAGAGCTTCGTCAGCACGACGACATGATGACGGTGATGATGAAGCTACCGGAACAGGGCTTCGCCTAAGCACTACAACGATATGACCGAGGTGGATTATGGTGGAGGGGGGCACCGCACACGGCTAAGACAATAGTCAACTTGTGTGTTTATGGGGTGCCCCCTCCCCCGTATATAAAGGAGTGGAGGAGGGGGAGGGCCGGCCCTCTATGGCGCGCCCTGGAGGAGTCCTACTCCCATCGGGAGTAGGATCCCCCTTCCCTAGTTGGACTAGGAGATGAAGGAAGGGGAAGGAAGGAGGAAGGAAAGGGGGGCCGGCCCCCCACCCAATTCAGATTGGGCTGGGGGGGGGGGGTCCCTCCTAGGCTTCCTTCTCCTCTCTCCCACTAAGGCCCAATAAAGGCCATATACTTCCCGGGGGGTTCTGGTAACCTCCTGGTACTCCGGTATATTCCCGAACTCACCCGGAACCATTCTGATGTCCAAACATAGGCTTCCAATATATCGATCTTTATGTCTCAACCATTTCGAGACTCCTTGTCATGCCCGTGATCACATCCGGGACTTTGAACAACCTTCGCTAAATCAAAACACATAAACTCATAATACCGATCGTCACCGAACGTTAAGCGTGCGGACCCTACGGGTTCAAGAACTATGTAGACATGAACGAGACTCATCTCCGGTCAATAACCAATAGCGGAACCTGGATGCTCATATTGGTTCCTACATATTCTACGAAGATCTTTATCGGTCAAACCGCATAACAACATATGTTGTTCCCTTTGTCATCGGTATGTTACTTGCCCAAGATTTGATCGTCATTATCTTAATTCCTAGTTCAATCCCGTTACCGGCAAGTCTCTTTACTCGTTCCGTGATGCTACATCCCATAAATAACTCATTAGTCACATTGCTTGCAAGGCTTATAGTGATGTGCATTACCGAGAGGGCCCAGAGATACCTCTCCGATACACGGAGTGACAAATCCTAATCTCGATCTATGCCAACTCAACAAACACCATCAGAGACACTTGTAGAGCATCTTTATAGTCACCCAGTTACGTTCTGACATTTGATAGCACACTAAGTCTTCCTCCGGTATTCAGGAGTTGCATAATCTCATAGTCATAGGAACATGTATAAGTTATGGAGAAAGCAATAGCAGTAAACTAAACGATCATCGTGCTAAGCTAACAGATGGGTCAAGTCAATCACATCATTCTCTAATGATGTGATCCCGTTTATCAAATGACAACTCTTTGTCCATGGCTAGGAAACTTAACCATCTGTGATCAACAAGCTAGTCAAGTAGAGGCATACTAGTGACACTCTGTTTGTCTATGTATTCACACATGCACTAAGTTTCCGGTTAATATAATTCTAGCATGAATAATAAACATTTATCATGATATAAGTAAATATAAATAACAACTTTATTATTGCCTCTAGGGCATATTTCCTTCAGTCTCCCACTTGCACTAGAGTCAATAATCTAGTTCACATCGTTATGTGATTTCACACCAATAGTTCACATCTTCATGTGACTAATACGCAACGGGTTTACTAGATTCAATAATCTAGTTCACATCACTATGTGATTAACACCCAAAGAGTGATCATGTTTTTCTTGTGAGAGAAGTTTAGTCTACGGGTCTGCAACATTCAGATTCATATGTATTTTGCAAATTTCTATGTCTACAATACTCTGCACGGAGCTACTCTAGCTAATTGCTCCCACTTTCAATATGTATCTAGATCGAGACTTAGAGTCATCTAGATCGGTGTAAAAAGCTTGCATCGACGTAACTCTTTTCGACGAACTCTTTTATCACCTCCATAACGGAGAAATATTTCCTTAGTCCTCTAAGAATAATTTTGACCGCTGTCCACTGATCTACTCCTAGATCACTATTGCACTCCCTTGCCAAAATCATGCTAAAGTATACAATAGGTCTGGTACACAGCATAGCATACTTTATAGAACCTATGACTGAGGCATAGGGAATGGCTTTTCATTCTCTTTCTATCTTCTACCGTGGTCGGGTTTTGAGTCTTTACTCAACTTCACACCTTGCAACATAGGCAAGAACTCTTTCTTTGACTGATCCATTTTGAACTCCTTCAAAATCTTGTCAAGGTATGTACTCATTGAAAAAACTTATCAAGCATCTTGATCTATATCTATAGATCTTGATGCTCACTATAGAAGCAGCTTTACCGAGGTCTTTCTTTGAAAAAATCCTTTCAAATACTCCTTTATGCTTTCCAGAAAATTCTACATCATTTCCGATCAACAATATGTCATACACATATACTTATCAAAAAGGCTGTAGTGCTCCCACTCACTTTCTTGTAAATACAGGCTTCTCCAAAAGTCTGTATAAAACCATATGCTTTGATCACACTATCAAACCGTATATTCCAACTCCGAGAGGCTTGCACCAGTCCATAAACGGTTCGCCGGAGCTTGCACACTTTGTTACACCTTTTGGATCGACAAAACCTTCTGGTTGCATCATATACAACTCTTCTTTAAGATATCCATTAAGGAATGCAGTTTTGACGTCCATTTGCCAAATTTCATAATCATAAAATGCGGCAATTGCTAACATGATTCAGACGGACTTAAGCATCACTACGGGTGACAAGGTATCATCGTAGTCAACTCCTTGAACTTGTCGAAAACCTTTTGCAACAAGTCGAACTTTGTAGACAGTAACATTACCGTCAGCGTCCGTCTTCTTCTTGAAGATCCATTTATTCTCTATGGCTTGCCGATCATCGGGCAAGTCAACCAAAGTCCATACTTTGTTCTCATACATGGATCCCATCTCAGATTTCACGGCCTCAAGCCATTTTGCGGAATCTGGGCTCATCATCGCTTCCTCATAGTTCGTAGGTTCGTCATGGTCAAGTAACATGACTTCCAGAATAGGATTACCGTACCACTCTGGTGCGGATCTTACTCTGGTTGACCTACGAGGTTCGGTAGTAACTTGATCAGAAGTTTCATGATCATCATCATTAGCTTCCTCACTTACTGGTGTAGGAATCATTGGAACTGATTTTAGTGATGAACTACTTTCCAATAAGGGAGCAAGTACTGTTACCTCATCAAGTTCTACTTTCCTCCCACTCACTTCTTTCAAGAGAAATTCTTCTCTAGAAAGGATCCATTCTTAACAACGAATATCTTGCCTTCGGATCTGTGATAGAAGGTGTACCCAACAGTCTCCTTTGGGTATCCTATGAAGACACATTTCTCCGATTTGGGTTTGAGCTTATCAGGTTGAAGCTTTTCACATAAGCATCGCAGCCCCAAACTTTAAGAAACGACAACTTGGGTTTCTTGCCAAACCATAGTTCATAAGGTGTCATCTCAACGGATTTTGATGGTGCCCTATTTAACGTGAATGCAGCTGTCTCTAAAGCATAACCCCAAAACGACAGCGGTAAATCAGTGACAGACATCATAGATCGCACCATATCTAATAAAGTGCGGTTACAACGTTCGGACACTTCATTACATTGTGGTGTTCCAGGTGGCGTGAGTTGCAAAACTATTCTGCATTGTTTTAAATGAAGACCAAACTCGTAACTCAAATATTTGTTTCCGCGATCAGATCGTAGAAACTTTATTTTCTTATTACGATGATTTTCCACTTCACTCTGAAATTCTTTGAACTTTTCAAATGTTTCAGACTTATGTTTCATCAAGTAGATATACCCATATCTGCTCAAATCATCTGTGAAGGTCAGAAAATAACGATACCCGCCATGAGCCTCAACACTCATTGGATCGCACACATCAGTATGTATTATTTTGAACAAGTCTATTGCTTGCTCCATTGTTCTGAACAACGGAGTCTTAGTCATCTTGCCCATGAGGCATGGTTCGCAAGCATCAAGTGATTCCAAAAGTCCATCAACATGGAATTTCTTCATGCGCTTTACACCAATATGACCTAAATGGCAGTGCCACATATAAGTTGCACTATCATTATTAACTTTGCATCTTTTGGCATCAATATTATGAATATGTGTATCACTATGATCGAGATTCAATAAACCATTTATATTGAGTGTATGACCATAGAAGGTTTTATTCATGTAAATAGAACAACAATTATTCTTTGACTTAAATGAATAACTGTATTGCAGTAAACATGATCCAATCATATCCATGCTCAACGCAAACACCAAAAAACTTTTATTTTAGGTTCAACACTAATCCCGAAGGTAAAGGGAGTGTGTGATGGTGATCTTATCAACCTTGGAATCACTTCCAACTCACATCATCACCTCGCCCTTAACTAGTCTCTGTTTATTTTGCAACTCCCGTTTCGAGTTACTACTCTTAGCAACTGAACCAGTATCAAATACTGAGGGGTTTCTATAAACACTAGTAAAGTACACATCAATAACATGTATATCAAATATACCTTTGTTCACTTTGCCATCCTTCTTATCCACCAAGTATCTATGGCAGTTCCATTCCCAGTGACCATTTCCTTTGTAGTAGAAGCACTCAGTTTCAGGCTTGGGTCTAGATTTGGTTTTTTTTCATGGGAGTGGCAACTTGCTTGCCATTCTTCTTGTAGTTCCCTTTCTTTCCCTTGCCCTTTTACTTGAAACTAATTGTCTTGTCAACCATCAACACTTGATGTTTTTCTTGATTTCTACCTTCGCTGATTTCAGCACCGCGAAGAGCTCGGGGATTGTTTTCGTCATCCCTTACATATTATAGCTCATCACAATGTTCTAGTAACTTGGTGATAGTGACTAGAGAACTCTGTCAATCACTATCTTATCTAGAAGATTAACTCCCACTCGATTCAAGCGATTGTAGTACTCAGACATTCTGAGCACATGCTCACTGGTTGAGCTATTCTCCTCCATCTTGTAGGCAAAGTACTTGCCAGAGGTCTCATACCTCTCGACTCGGGCATGAGTATGAAATACCAATTTTAGCTCTTGGAACATCTTATATGCTCCATGGCGTTCAAAACGTTTTTGAATTCCTGGTTCTAAGCCGTAAAGCATGGTGCACTAAACTATCAAGTAGTCATCATACCGAGCTTTGCCAAACGTTCATAACGTCTGCATCTGCTCCTGCAATAGGTCCGTCACCTAGCGGTGCATCAAGGACATAATTCTTCTATGGAGCAATGAGGATAATCCTCGGATCAGGGAGCTAGTCCGCATCATTGCTACTAACATCTTTCAACATAGTTTTCTCTAGGAACATATCATAAATAAAACGGGGAAGCTATACGCGAGCAATTGATCTACAACATAGGTATGCAAATACTATCAGGACTAAGTTCATGATAAATTTAAGTTCAATTAATCATATTACTTAAGAACTCTCACTTAGATAGACATCCCTCTAATCATCTAAGTGATCACGCGATCCATATCAACTAAACCATGTCTGATTATCACATGAGATGGAGTAGTTTTCAATGGTGAACATCACTATGTTGATCATATCTACTATATGATTCACGCTCGACCTTTCGGTCTCAGTGTTCCGAGGCCATATCTGCATATGCTAGGCTCGTCGAGTTTAACCTGAGTATTCTGCGTATGCAAAACTGGCTTGCACCTGTTGTATGTGAACGTAGAGCTTATCACACCCTATCATCACGTGGTGTCTCGGCACAACGAACTGTAGCAAAGGTGCATACTCAGGGAGAACACTTATACCTTGAAATTTAGTGAGAGATCATCTTATAATGGTACCGTAGAACTAAGCAAAATAAGGTGCATAAAGGATAAATATCACATGCAATCAATATAAGTGATATGATATGGCCATCATCATCTTGTGCCTTTGATCTCCATCTCCAAAGCACCGTCATGATCACCATCATCACCGGCTTGACACCTTGATCTCCATCGAGGCATCGTTGTCGTCTCTCCAACTATTGCTTCTACGACTATCACTACCGCTTAGTGATAAAGTAAAGCAATTACATGGCGATTGCATTTCATACAATAAAGCGACAACCATATGGCTCATGCCAGTTGCCGATAACTCTATTACAAAACATGATCATCTCATACAATAAAATTTAGCATCATGTCTTGACCATATCACATCACAACTTGCCCTGCAAAAACAAGTTAGACATCCTCTACTTTGTTGTTGCAAGTTTTACGTGGCTGCTACGGGCTGAGCAATAACAGTTCTTACCTACGCATCAAAAACCACAACGCGGTATAGTGATTGATTTTTGATCTTCAGAAAGAACCTTGTTCATTGAATCCGATTCAACTAAAGTTGGAGAAAGTGACACCCACCGGCCACCTGTGTGCGAAGCACGTTGGTAGAACCAGTCTCGCATAAGCGTACACGTAATGTCGGTCTGAGCCGCTTCATCCAACAATACCGTTGATTCAAGAATCAACTAGTGACGGCAAGCAATATGTATATACCCACGCCCACAACTCCTTTGTGTTCTACTCGTGCATATAACATCTACTCATAGACCTGGCTCGGATGCCACTATTGGGGAACGCAGTAATTTCAAAAAAATTCCTATGCACACGCAAGATCTATCATGGTGATGCATAGCAATGAGAGGGGAAGAGTTTTGTCCACGTACCCTCGTAGACCGTAAGCAGAAGTGTTATGACAATGCGGTTGATGTAGTTGAACGTCTTCACGATCCGACCTATCCTAGCACCAAAAGTACGGCACCTCTGCGATCTGCACACGTTCGGCTCGGTGACGTCTCACAAACTCTTGATCCATCGGAGTGTCGAGGGAGAGCTTCGTCAGCACGACGGCGTGATGACGATGAAGCTACCGGAACAGGGCTTCGCCTAAGCACTGCAACGATATGACCGAGGTGTATTATGGTGGAGGGGGACACCGTACACGGCTAAGACAATAGTCAACTTGTGTGTCTATGGGGTGCCCCCTCCCCCGTATATAAAGGAGTGGAGGAGGGGGAGGGACGACCCTCTATGGCGCGCCTTGGAGGAGTCCTACTCCCACCAAGAGTAGGATTCCCCCCTTCCCTAGTTTGACTAGGAGAGAAAGGAAGGGGAAGGAAGGAGGAAGGAAAGGGGGGGCCGCCCCACCCAATTCGGATTGGGCTTGGGGGGGGGGGGCTCCTAGGCTTCCTTCTCCTCTCTCCCACTAAGGACCATATACTTCCCGGGGGAATTCCAGTAACCTCCCGGTACTCCGGTATATTCCCGAACTCACCCGGAACCATTTCAATGTCCAAACATAGGTTTCCAATATATCGATCTTATGTCTCGACCATTTAGAGACTCCTCGTCATGCCCGTGATCACATCCGGGACTGGAACAACCTTCGGTAGATCAAAACACATAAACTCATAATACCGATCGTCACCGAATGTTAAGCGTGCGGACCCTATGAGTTCGAGAACTATGTAAACATGATCGAGACTTATCTCCGGTCAATAACCAATAGCGGAACCTGGATGCTCATATTGGTTCCTACATATTCTACGAAGATCTTTATCAGTAAACCGCATAACAACATACGTTGTTAACTTTGTCATCGGTATGTGCTACCTATTGAGCATGCGTTGGTTTTCCTTGAAGAGGAAAGGGTGATGCAACATAGTAGCGTAAGTATTTCCCTCAGTTTTTGAGAACCAAGGTACCAATCCAGTAGGAGGTAACACACAAGTCACCTAGTACCAGCACAAACAAACAAGAACCTCACAACCAACGCGATAAAGGGGTTGTCAATCCCTTCACGGTCACTTACGAAAGTGAGATCTGATAAAGATAATAAGATAAATATTTTTTGGTATTTTTATGATATAGATTGGAAAATAAAGATTGCAAAATAAATGGTAATAGAAATAGCAAATTGATATGGAAATAATATGATGGAAGATAGACTCGGGGGCCATAGGTTTCACTAGTGGCTTCTCTCAAGATAGCAAATTCTACGGTGGGCGAACAAATTACTGTCGAGCAATTGATAAAAAGCAAATACTTATGATAATATCTAGGCATGATCTTGTATATAGGCATCACGTCCGCAAAAAGTAGACCGAAACGATTCTGCATCTACTACTGTTACTCCACACATCGACCGCTATCCAGCATGCATCTAGAGTATTAAGTTCATAAGAACAGAGTAACGCATTAGGCAAGATGACATGATGTAGAGGGATAAACTCAAGCAATATGATATAAACCCCATCTTTTTATCCTCGATGTCAACAATACAATACGTGCCTTGCTGCCCCTGCTGTCATTGGGAAAGGACACCGCAAGATTGAACCCAAAGCTAAGCACTTCTCCCATTGCAAGAACGATCAATCTAGTAGGCCAAACCAAACTGATAATTCGAAGAGACTTGCAAAGATATTTAAATCATGCATAAAAGATTTCAGGGAAGAATCAAATATTGTTCATAGATAATCTTGATCATAAACCCACAATTCATCGGATCTCGACAAACACACCGCAAAAAGAACTACATCGAATAGATCTCCAAGAGAATCGAGGAGAACTTTGTATTGAGATCCAAAGAGATAGAGAGAGAGAGAAGAAGCCATCTAGCTAATAACTATGGACCCGAAGGTCTGTGGTAAACTACTCACACATCATCGGAGAGGCTAGGGTGTTGATGTAGAAGCCCTCCGTGATCGATTCCCCCTCCGGCAGAGCGCCGAAAAAGGCCCCAAGATGGGATCTCACGGGTATAGAAGGTTGCGACGGTGGAAATAGGGTTTCGTGGTGCTCCCGGATGTTTTCAGGGTATATGAGTATATATAGGAGGAAGAAGTACAATGGTGGAGCTGCGAGGGGCCCATGAGGGTGGGGGGCGCGCCTACCCCCCTGCCTCGTGGCCTCCTCGCTTCTTTCTTGACGTCCACTCCAAGTCTCCTGGATCACGTTTGTTACAAAAATAACTCTCCCGAAGGTTTCATTCCGTTTGGATTCCGTTTGATATTCCTTTTCTGTGAAACACTGAAATAGGCAAAAAACAATTTGCACTAGGCCTTTGGTTAGTAGGTTAGTCCCAAAAATAATATAAAAGGTAAATTAAAGCCCATTAAACATCCAAAACAGATAATATAATAGCATGGAACAATCAAAAATTATAAATACATTGGAGACTTATCAAGCATCCCCAAGCTTAATTCCTGCTCGTCCTCGAGTAGGTAATTGATAAAAACAAATTTTTTGATGTGGAATGCTACCTAGCATAATTCTCAATGTAATTTTATTTATTGTGGCATGAATGCTCAGATCCGAAAGATTCAAGACAAAAGTTTAATATTGACATAAAAATAATAATACTTCAAGCATACTAAGTAATTGTGTCTTCTCAAAATATCATGGCAAAAGGAAGTTATCCCTACAAAATCATATAGTGTCGCTATGCTTTATCTTCACCACACAAAGTATTTAAATCATGCACAACCTCGATGGCAAGCCAAGCAATTGTTTCATACTTTTGATGTTCTCAAAGTTTTTCAATCTTCACGCAATATATGAGCGTGAGCCATGGACATAGCACTATAGGTGGAGTAGAATGGTGGTTGTGGAGAAAACAAAAGGAGAAGATAGTCTCACATCAACTAGGTGTATCAACGGGCTATGGAGATGCCCATTGAGGGAGTCCTGGATTAGGGGGTCTCCGGACAGCCGAACTATATCCTTTGGCCGGACTGTTGGACTATGAAGATACGAGATTGAAGACTTCGTCCCGTGTCTGGATGGGACTCTACTTGGTGTGGAAGCCAAGCTAGGCAATATGGATATGCATATCTCCTCCTTTGTAACCGACCTTGTGTAACCCTAGCCTTCTCCGATGTCTATATAAACCGGAGGGTTTTAGTCCGTAGGACAACAGACAATCATACCATAGGCTAGCTTCTAGGGTTTAGCCTCTCCGATCTCATGGTAGATCAACTCTTGTACTACTCATATTATCAAGAATAATCAAGCATGACGTAGGGTTTTACCTCCATCAAGAGGGCCCGAACCTGGGTAAAACATCGTGTCTCCTGCCTCCTGTTACCATACGCCTTAGACGCACAGTTCGGGACCCCCTACCCGAGACCCGCCGATTTTGACACCGCCCCGTCCAGTTTAGACCGTATACTCGACCGCTCGTGTCAAATACACGGCACCCTGACAAGCGAGCCAACCACACCAACAGGGATTATTGGGTGTTCAAGCAGGCCGGCAAGTTAAATGCCGAAAACAAAGATAAGGGGTCACATAGCGATGACGAGGAGGAGCCCCGGCAGCCGAACACCGGAGGACAGAAGAGGTCCCCCCCACAAGTGCGGATGGTGAACATGATATACGCAACCCACATCGCCAAGAGGGAGCGGAAGCATGTGCTAAGGGACGTATATGTGTTGGAGCCAGTCACCCCAAAGTTCAACCCATGGTCCTCTTGTCCGATCACCTTCGATCGCAGGGACCACCCCACTAGTATCTGTCATGGCGGATTCGCCGCACTGGTCCTAGACCCAATCATTGACGGATTTCACCTCACTCGAGTCCTTATGGATGGCGGAAGCAGCCTGAACCTGCTTTATCAGGACATAGTGCGCAAAATGGGTATAGACCCCTCAAGGATCAAACCCACAAAAACGACCTTCAAAGGCGTCATACCAGGTGTAGAGGCCCATTGCACAAGCTTAGTCACACTGGAAGTGGTCTTCGAATCCCCGGATAACTTCCGAAGCGAGGAGTTAATCTTTGATATAGTCCCGTTCCGCAGTGGCTATCATGCACTTCTCGGGTGAACCACATTTGCAAGATTCAATACGGTACCGCATTATGCATACCTCAAGCTCAAGATGCTAGGACCTCGGGGGGTCATCACAGGTAATGGAAACACAGAGCACTCTCTCCGCACGGAGGAGCACACCGTGGCCCTCACAGCAGAAGCGCAAAGCAGCCTCTTAAGGCAATCCACCAGTTCGGCGATTAAAGACCCAGACACCTTCAAGCGCGCCCGGCGTAATCGGCAACAAGACCGCCTGGCATGTTCCGAGCTCGCATAGCAATGCGGCCCCCGCCCCAGCCCCAGCCAAACGGCGAAATTCATGCCACGCGTACACAATTACGCATTGAAAATACCATGGGCACAGGTGGGGAGGGGGGCACGACTATGGCACGCCCCAAGACGCGGCTCAACCGCACTAGGGGCTTCTCGCTTTGTTATTTTTCTCTCTTTCAGGACTTTAATCTCTGGAAACCCTGTCCGGCAGTATGATTGCCGGACACATGATGCAGCAACCAAGGAGGCAGAAAGCTACGTCGCACCACTGAACTCCCAGGTGGATTCCGATAACGAGTGAAATACTTGCTTTAAATACCATTCCTCAGCTTGCCCTTGGAGGGGACATGTCAAATAGTCCTACTTTCTGCTTATCACGCTACTTGTATCATTCTGCTTTAATGCACCTTTTTGAATAAACAGTGCATAGCACTAGACTATTATCGCATTCTCTATTCTTCTTTATATATATATATATATATATATATATATATATTCATTCATTCATAACATCTAGCACCCGTACACTCTGGTACGGCCAGTACGCTAGGGACTTAAGCATACCCCATAATACTGCGTGAGAAGTCCGAACACTTTCAACAGTGCAGCACCCCGAACTTATAGCATTATATGCATCAGCTCCGAATCATGTCTTGGGTCAATAGTTGGGTTTGCCCGGCTCCCATGTTTTGGTACCTTACGTTCCGCTATATCGGCTAAGGTAGCACTGGGAGAACTACTGCGATTGTGCCCCGGTTCAGCTGGGCTAAGCACCTCAGTAGAGAAAGCTAAATCTGACTATCATGATAAGACGAGAGCTGGTCGCTGTTCGAGAGGTTTCGAGTCCCTAAAGACTTATGCCGCTTAGAGCGAGGAGCCGGCTTTGTCCGGCTTAAGGCGTGTATAGCGCCCCGAATTCGGCCTTCCGAATACTTGGGGCTTCACCAAAATTTAAAATTATAGAATTCTATGGCTAAGTGAGAGTGATAAAGCATTATAGTCCGATTTCCTTGTTCGTTGTGCTGAGAACCTCCCTCGAAGGACCCAAAAATGGGAAAAAGAGTGCTCAGGTTTATCCCGAACACCCCAGCACTCGTGGCATGGGGGCAGAAGCCGACGACTAGCCATCTCTCAGATTTGATAAACAGCCGAACAGAAGGTAATATTTTAAATTCAAACAAGCGTTGCATAGCGCATATGAACAAGTTTTCATAATACAGGATCACACAAGCAAGTTCATTCAAATATTACATCTTTCGCACACTCGTCTGCCACAAGACGGGCACCCTTCAGGACACCCTCATAATACATCTCGGGGTGGCGATGCTCCTTGCCCTGCGGCGGCCCCTCCTTCACCAGCTTCTCGGCATCCATCTTGGCCCAGTGCACCTTTGCACGGGAAAAAGCCCAGCGGGCACCTTCGATACAGACGGATCGCTTGATGACTTACAGCCATGGGCAGGCACCCACAAGCCGCCTCACCAGGCCGAAGTAGCTGTTGGGAAGGGAGTCGCTAGGCCACATCCGGACTATAAAGCCCTTCATGGCCTGTTCGGCCGCCTTGTGCAGCTCGACCAGTTGCTTCAGCTGGTCGCTCATAGGCATCAGGTGTTCGGTCCCAGTATACTGAGACCAGAACAACTTCTCCATCGAGCTTCCCTCCTCGGCCTGGTAATACTTCGCGGCATCCGACACGCTGCAGGGCAAATCTGAATGCTCCTGGAGAGCTCCGGACTCGGGTAAGTAACAAGTAATTCACTTTCACATGCTTGCTTTGCATATTGAATGCCTTACCGCCGCTATCTTCCTCATCGCCTCAATTTCCTAGAGGGCCTTTTGGGCTTCGGCCTTGGCATGCTTTGTGCTCCCAAGGGCCGCGGCAAGCTCGGACTCTCGCGTCTTCGAGTCAAGCTCCAAAGCCTCGTGCTTCTTCACGAGAGCCTGGAGCTCTTGCTGCACCTCGCCCACCCATGCCTCTTGCCTTTCCCGCTCGGTGCGCTCCTTGGCCGCTTAATTTGTCTTCGGCCTTGGACAGCGCTTGCTTCAGGGTCACCACTTCGGTCGTGGCCCCTGGCACATTCATGATGATCCTGTCATTTCGCAACCACATTTTCTTTTATATATAGACAAGGTATTACTTACCTTTGTTCTCCTCGAGCTGCCTCTTGGCAAGGCTGAGCTCTTTCCTGGACCCCTCAAGGTCCTGCTTTAGTGCGGCGACCTCCGCAGTCAGTGCGGCAGAGGGCAGCAGCGAAGCCTGCGTACGCATACAGACATACTTATATTAGACTCCTACATATATTATTGATCCTCTATTCGGCTTTTCTTTGTGAACACCAAACAGAGCATCAGGGGCTACTATCTATGCGGTAATATTTTTCCTATATTTTAAATACTTACCTCAAAGCCTGTTAGAAGGCTGGCACATGCTTCAGTCAGTCCGCTCTTGGCGGACTGAACCTTCTTGATCACCGCACTCATAATAGTGCGGTGCTCTTCATCGATGGAAGCGCCGTGAAGCGCTCCCAACAGGTTGTCCGGTGCCTTTGGATGGATATAGGTCACCGGCACGGGCGTCTTTCCCCTTTTGGAAGGGGCCGCCTGCTCGAGTTCGGAACCACTGGAGGTTCCGGCGCGGTGTTCGGCTGAGAGCCGAACTTGGAGCCCCCGGGAGGCTTGCTCCCTTTGCTCCTGGAGTCCGGAAGGTCGCCTTGAGGCGCCTCCAGGACTGTCTCCCCCCTGCTCGGTGCCCCTTGAGACAATACCTCAGCATTGTCCGTAGGGCAAGGGAAGGAGGCGGTTGGAAGTGTATCACTATTCATGTCCGACGAGTCCAAGGAACCGTCCGACGATGATACATCGATACGGGCTTGGGGCGGACTACATAATCATATTTGACGTTAGGAGAAGCAGTGCGACAAAGGTATACTATGAGTTACTCTAGTATCCGAATACTTTCGACTTCGCCAAGGGCTTGGCCCTGAGCAGCCACTCGTCTTCGCCGTCGGCGGCGGTGGTGGAGCAATCCGGAAGGAGAGTCCTTCCCTTCTTGGACCCTTCGGCCTCTCCGGTTGGGGAGACCTTCCTTTTCTTGTCTCCCCCGGCTGGAGGGGGAGAATCTTCATCATCCTTCTCCTCGTTTTCACGGGAGGAGGGTGTCTCGGTGTTATCGGACGATGTCCGATACCACCTGGCACCGGGAACACTTTCGGGTTCCCTTGGCCTTCTTCTTGGTCTTGTCCGACACCTCATAAGGAGCTGGAGTCTGCATCTCCGTCAGGAGAGTGTCCGCAGGGTCTTCAGGCAGAGAGGCCGGACAGTTGATCTGCTCCGATGTCTCCACCCAGTCCTGTCAAAGGCATGGGAGCTCAGACCCCGCACATGGTTAAGCTATGGGAAATAAATACCCTGCCAGATGTACAGAACTTACCAGATTCACATGGCGCTTCGCGCTTAGCCCGCGGTCCTCGGTAAGAGAAGGAGGGACCTCGGCGCCCTTGAACAGCACCCTCCAGACGTCTTTATGCGTCGTGTCGAAGAGCTCGCTGAGAGTCTGGTGCTGGGCTGGGTCGAACTCCCATAAGTTGAAGTCCCGTTGTTGACACGGGAGGATCCAGCGGAAGAGCATGACCTGGACTATGTTGACAAGCTTAAGTTTCTTGCTTGTCATGTTCCGGATACACTTCTAGAGTCCGTCCAGCTCCACCGATGAACCCCAGGACAGGACCTTCTCCTTCCAGGAAGTGAGCCGTGTGGGGATTCCGGATCAAAACTCGGGGGCCTCCACCCAGTTGGTGTCGCGCGGCTCGGTGATGTAGAACCACCCCGATTGCCACCCCTTTATGGTCTCCACGAAGGAGCCCTCGAGCCATATAACGTTGGGCATCTTGCCCACCATGGCTCCGCCGCATTCCACTTGTTGGCCGCCCACCACCTTCGGCTTGATATTGAAGGTCTTCAGCCACAGGCCGAAGTGGGGCCGGATGCGGAGGAAGGCCTCGCACACGACGATGAACACCAGATGTTGAAGATTAAGTTCGGGGCCAGATCATGAAAGTACAGCCCATAATAGAACATGAGGCCGTGGACAAAATGGATGGAGGGGAAACCCTAGTCCGCGGACTAAGTGGGGGAGGAAAACCACCCTTTCGTGAGGTTCTGGGGTAGGGATGACCTGCCCTGCGGCTGGCAGCCGGTGCGCGATATCCGCAACTAAGTATCCGGCTCCACGTAGCTTTTTGATGAGTCCCTCCGTGACGGAGGAGGCCATCCACTTGCCTCCCGCTCCAGACATGTTTGGAGAGAGTTGAGGAGAAGGATGTGGACTTGGGCGTTGGAGCTCGAGTGCGCGAGAATGGATGAGCAAGGAGGAAGAAGGCGTGGGAAGAAAAAAGGTGAGATCTTATCCCTTTATAAGGGCGGACTAAACTATGCGCCCCCACTAGCCTGGTAAAACTCGCTTATCCCCCAAGCGCCGTAATCGATGGCGCGGTTGGGTTACTCACATTTGTATTGATGAGAATCCCGTAATAAGGGGAACACGATCTCTACTTTGACAAGACATGTCAAGAAACCTCCTCGCGTTATGTGCGGGGCTGGTTAAAGAAAAACGGTTCGAATAATTACCGGGCCATGGCATGATGTCATGCTGCCAAAACGTGTCAGCAGATTAGATTTGTGGAAATATTATTCTCTCTATGGTGGTATGTGGAACTTATTTTGCAGGATCGGACACTATCCTTGTATTCAAACTCTTCTGTGGTGTATTCGGAGGAGGAACTCGCCTTGCAATGCCGAAGACAACACTGTGCACCGGACTCATCGTCCTTGAAGCCTGGTTCAGGGGCTACTGAGGGAGTCCTGGATTAGGGGTTCTCCAGACAGCCGAACTATATCCTTTGGCCGGACTGTTGGACTATGAAGATACGAGATTGAAGACTTCGTCCCGTGTCCGGATGGGACTCTACTTGGTGTGGAAGCCAAGCTAGGCAATACGGATATGTATATCTCCTCCTTTGTAACCGACCTTGTGTAACCCTAGCCCCTCCGGTGTCTATATAAACCGGAGGGTTTTAGCCCGTAGGACAACAGACAATCATACCATAGGCTAGCTTCTAGGGTTTAGCCTCTCCGATCTCATGGTAGATCAACTCTTGTACTACTCATATTATCAAGAATAATCAAGCAGGACGTAGGGTTTTACCTCCATCAAGAGGGCCCGAACCTGGGTAAAACATTGTGTCTCCTGCCTCACGTTACCATCCGCCTTAGACGCACAGTTCGGGACCCCCTACCTGAGATCCGCCGGTTTTGACACCGACACCCATCAATAGATATCAATGTGAGTGAGTAGGGATTGCCATGCAATGGATGCATTAGAGCTATAAGTGTATGAAAGCTCAAAAAGAAACTAAGTGGGTGTGCATCCAACTCGCTTGCTCAAGAAGACCTAGGGTATTTTGAGGAAGCCCATCATTGGAATATACAAGCCAAGTTCTATAATGTAAAATTCCCACTAGTATATGAAAGTGACAACATAGGAGACTCTCTATCATGAAGACCATGGTGCTACTTTGAAGCACAAGTGTGGTAAAAGGATAGTAACATTGTCCCTTCTATCTTTTTCTCTCATTTTTTTATTTTTTTTATTTGGGCCTTTTCTCTTTTCTTTTTTTATATGGCCTCTTTTTTTCTTCTTTTTTATTTTTCGTCCGAAGTCTCATCCCGACTTGTGGGGGAGTCATAGTCTTCATCATCCTTTCCTCAATGGCACAATGCTCTAATAATGTTGATCATCACACTTTTATTTACTTACAACTCAAGAATTACAACTCGATACTTAGAACAAAATATGACTCTATGTGAATGCCTCTTATGGTGTACCAGGGTGTGCAATGAATCAAGAGTGACATGTATGAAAAATTATGAATGGTGGCTTTGCCACAAATACGATGTAAACTGCATGATCATGCAAAGCAATATAAAAATGATGGAGCGTGTCATGATAAACAAAATGGTGGAAAGTTGCATGGCGATATATTTCGGAATGGCTATGGAAACGCCATAATAGGTAGGTATGGTGGCTTTTTTGAGGAAGGTATGGTGGGTTTATGGTACTGGCTAAAGTTGCGTGGTACTAGAGAGGCTAGCAATGGTGGAAGGGTGAGAGTGCGTATAATACATGGACTCAACATTAGTAATAAAGAACTCACATACTTATTGCAAAAATCTATTAGTTATCGAAACAAAGCATTATGCGCATGCTCCTAGGGGGACAGATTGGTAGGAAAAGACCATCACTCGTCCCCGACCGCCACTCATAAGGAAGACAATCAAAATATAAATCATGCTCCGACTTCATCACATAACGGTTCACCATACGTGCATGCTACGGGAATCACAAACTTTAACACAAGTATCTCTCAAATTCACAACTACTCAATTAGCATGACTCTAATATCACCATCTTCATATCTCAAAACAATCATCAAGAATCAACTTCTCATAGTATTCAATGCACTCTATATGAAAGTTTTTATTATACCCTTCTTGGATGCCTATCATATTAGGACTAATTTCTTAACCAAAGTAACGGCGCCAGAAATCCTTCTTGCTACCTCTTGAGCCTGCGTTGGTTTTCCCTTGAAGAGAAAAGGGTGATGCAGCACAGTAGCATAAGTATTTCCCTCAGTTTTTGAGAACCAAGGTATCAATCCAGTTGGAGGTAACACACAAGTCACCTAGTACCAGCACAAACAAACAAGAACCTCACAACCAATGCGATAAAGGGGTTGTCAATCCCTTCACGGTGACTTACGAAAGTGAGATCTGATAAAGATAATAAGGTAAATATTTTTTGGTATTTTATGGTATAAATTGGAAAATAAAGATCGCAAAATAAATGGTAATAGAAATAGCAAATTGATATGGAAATAATATGATGGAAGATAGACCCAGGGGCCATAGGTTTCACTAGTGGCTTCTCTCAAGATAGCAAATTCTAGGGTGGGTGAACAAATTACTGTCAAGCAATTGATAAAAAAGCGAATACTTATGAGAATATCTAGGCATGATCATGTATATAGGCATCACGTCCGCGACAAGTAGACCGAAATGATTCTGCATCTACTACTATTACTCCACACATCGACCGCTATCCAGCATGCATCTAGAGTATTATGTTCATAAGAACAGAGTAACACATTAGGAAAGATGGCATGATGTAGAGGGATAAACTCAAGAAATATGATATAAACCCCATATTTTTATCCTCGATGGCAACAATACAATAGGTGCCTTGCTGCCCCTGCTGTCACTAGGAAAGGACACCGCAAGATTGAACCCAAAGCTAAGCACTTCTCCCATTGCAAGAACGATCAATCTAGTAGGCCAAACCAAACTGATAATTCGAAGAGACTTGCAAAGATATTTAAATCATGCATAAAAGATTTCAGAGAAGAATCAAATATTGTTCATAGATAATCTTGGTCATAAACCCACAATTCATCGGATCTCGACAAACACACCGCAAAAAGAATTACATCGAATAGATCTCCAAGAGAATCGAGGAGAACTTTGTATTGAGATCCAAAGAGAGAGAAGAAGCCATCTAGCTAATAACTATGTACGTGAAGGTCTGTGGTAAACTACTCACACATCATCGGAGAGGCCAGGGCGTTGATGTAGAAGCCCTCCGTGATCGATTCCCCCTTCGGTAGAGCGCCGGAAAAGTCCCCAAGATGGGATCTCACGGGTACAGAAGGTTGCAGCGGTGTAAATAGGGTTTCATGGTGCTCCTGGATGTTTTCGGGGTATATGGGTATATATAGGAGGAAGAAGTACGTAGGTGGAGCTGCGAGGGGCCCACAAGGGTGGGGGCGCGCCTACCCCCCTGGGCGCGCCTCCCTGCCTCGTGTCCTCCTCGCTTCTTTCTTGACGTCCAATCCAAGTCTTCTGGATCACGTTTGTTCCAAAAATAACTCTCCCGAATGTTTCATTCCATTTGGATTCCGTTTGATATTCCTTTTCTGCGAAACACTTAAAAGGCAAAAAACAACAATTTGCACTGGGGCTTTGGTTAGTAGGTTAGTCCCAAAATTAATATAAAAGGTAAATGAAAGCCCATTAAACATTCAAAATAGATAATATAATAGTATGGAACAATCAAAAATTATAGATACGATCATCATTTAAGGGTACTGTAATGAACTCATTCTTTATTTTTATTGGTGTTAAACCTATTTATTCCAACTTCTCTATGGTTCATACCCCCCGATACTAGCCATAGATTCGTAAAAATAAGCGAACAACACACGAAAAACAGAATCTGTCAAAAACAGAACAGTCTGTAGTAATCTGTAAGTTTGGAATACTTATGTAACACCAAAAATCCTGAGAAATTAGGACATCCTAAATAATTTGTATATTGATCTACTGCAGTTGGAATCATTATTTTATCGCTCTCTGGTAAAAAAATGAAAATTATTCCCGTGAGCGCATACTTTCTGTTTTTTTCCAGCAAGTTCAAACAACAATCTAAAGGCTTTACTTGGCACAAACACTAATCTCTACTCCTACTGTCTTAGTTGGTAGTCTCCGTTTCAGGTTTATTTTCATCCCATTTATGTTGGTTTTTTGGGTACCTCCTCCCGCCTTCGCAGGTTTTTTTTCATAGATTTTTTTGTCTCCTCCCCCCACTTCATCGGTTTATTTTCGCGTCACCCTTTCACACAACGAAAACAGAACTGATCAGAACTTTCCATACTGACGCAAATTATTCAGTAATGTCTTTATGTAAAAGAATAAATCACAATTGATCTCTAAAGATCAAATCTAAATTAATTAATCTTTATAACATTTGTTTCCTTTCAAATCACGTCCATAACTTACCTTCCTTGTTTGGGCAGAAACTGTTTGGTAGCAGAGATTAGGAAGCTTCCTATGAGCGTAGTAATAGGAAGTATTCTTTTTCTTGATGATTCGTTTCCATGCATGATGATAGTAAATTAGACCAGCATTCACCACTATTTATCAATGTCATCAATCGTATCCATTCCTACCTTAAGGGAATCCGCTTGCTATGTCTTTTTTAAGGGGATCTGCTCGCTACGTCGTCGTCGCACATTATTTTCACAAGAAACTCCCCTAAAAAAACATAGCGCCCTACCTCGACTTCCCTACCTGGACGCCGCCGCCGCCCATCGATCTCGCCGCCTCTCGGCGATCCCCTCCTCCCTCCCGCAGCTCGAACGACCCACTTTTTTGGCCATGAGCACCGCCCGCCTCTTCTCCCATGCGTCGCCCCTCCTCTTCACCATAGCCACGAGCACCATCCGAGGCGGAGCCGCGGCGCCTCCACAGATGCGGCGGAGACACCATATCAAGTGGAGACGGCGGTGTAAATCTTCTCCCACTCTGCTCCTTCCCCTGGTTACCAGCCTACTCCACCTCCCCTCTACTTCATGTGGATCTGCTCATGTGCAGCAGTAAACTTTATTTAGGTAGAACTATTCTTCTAGGCCTTTTTTTGTTACTTACAAATTAACTTTTTGAGCCAATGCTTACGGCATGAAGTATTACCTAGAGTTCCTTAATCAATCTGCTTGTCCATCGTTTCACTTGGTTCAATTACTATCAACAAGAATGCATTGTGAAACTGTTAGCTTATGAATGTGTGCTCTTCGTGCAATAATAACATTTGCAATGTAAGGGCCGAGGCACACCCATGCATCAGGATGATGTGCACCATGTGGGAAGTAATACTAATATGGCCTAAGTGGATAATGAAATATCCAAAGATACACTTGACTTGATCAATTTTTTTCTCTGGAATTGTTCCTCATGATGCGCAGATGTAGATGCTATATTTTTAAAATTTCAAATTACCTATGCATGCCAATGTGATTCTTATCCTTTTCATTAGACAATGTGTTCCCATCAATCCATCCATGCACTGAACCAATTTTTTTTACTCTGTTCAGGTTGCAATTACAAACGAGTAGCATATGTATGCACTGAACTACTTGCATAAGACAGTGAAATACTTCTTACTCGCGTGAGTGGAATTTTGGAATAGAGAAAGAACATCCAACAGAGATCACGTAATTAATTGATTACATAAACCGAGATCACATAAAACAAGTTTGATAGGTCCGTTGCATCGCACGGGCATTTTTGCTATATGTACTAACATGTTCTATTTATTTCCTTTGATCGGTCAACACTCATATGTCTTATCTAGGTAAGAAGGAAAGAAAACCTAACGGTACAGCTGGCAAAACAGTCAACAGCGAGCTTCATTGCCGCATACGCGTCATAGTACCTGGCCATCACCGGCTGGGGCATTGAGGACTTAATGCTAGTGAAGAAGGCGTGGGTATTGGTAGAGATCCAAGAAGCTGCCCTTCATCCTGCCCGCCATCTTCACCATCGTCCCCGGGTGACCACCCTGGAACTCGGCGACGCTACCAAGGCGACACAGTCCGGGTTGGTTCGGTCCCTCATCGAGCCACCATTTGGACCGGCCAACCACCACCGGTGTCAACGTTCTGGGGCAGTGGCGAGGTGGGCTGCGTGTGCGGGTGCTATGGCAAGGTGGTGGACATGCGGGAGCACCAGCGATGTGGTCGGTGATGTGCCACGGCAAGTGCGCGGTTGTTAGCCATGAACCTTTCATAGCAGTTTTTTTCATGAGCCCATGTTTTTTTTGTGTTCGGTCCTTGCCATAATTAGAGGATTAACCACGAAAAAAACATGACGTTCAGTTTGTTGTCAAATGGTGCCGTGATTTTCGGATCAAGCCATGTTTCTCATGTACTTCCTATTTCCTGTTCGACTGAATAGAAGTGCAGAAAGTGAACACACCAACACGACTGAAAGCAGTCATATTCAGTTATAGAGGTATAGATTTATACAAGATATACCAGGCATGTGCGGCCAGTAACCCAACTAACTCCTGAGCTGACCTTGCTAATCCTTTACTCGCGATAAAGACGCAGACGATATGGAAAGGTTGTTACGGAGAGAGCAATGGGAGAGAGAGAATCATGACAGAAAATGGGCTTTTCGTCCTGGGCGGGCCGGAGACGCAGCTGCATGACATTCTTTGGGCCGTCCATGACAGAAAAAACCGTGGTAGAAGCGAGGGGGAGGAAAATTTTGGGGAGTTCCCGGTTACGGTGGGAGGTCGGGGGCTGAGCGATGCGTGTTTCTCTCGTACATGTACGCGCGTGTGTGCAAGGCGTTGGCTCTAACTGAACCCGAGCGAGGCGTTGGGCTCTAACTGAACCCGAAGGATTGCACTGCAGGCTACGCATTACTGAACCCGAGCGATCGATCGATGGCTGTTAACTGAACCTGATCGAGCGATTCCTTCCCTACTGCTGCTAACTGAAGCCGATCGATGCCTCCTCCGGGATGAACAGTGAGTGTTGCGGGGGGGGGGGGGGGGGTTGGATGAACAATGAGCGGTGGTGTTTCCTCTGGATGAACAGGACTGAAAGTGCAACTATCCCTAGGTGGTTTTGGTAATTCA
Organism: Triticum aestivum; assembly: GCF_018294505.1. Classification (NCBI taxonomy): domain Eukaryota; kingdom Viridiplantae; phylum Streptophyta; class Magnoliopsida; order Poales; family Poaceae; genus Triticum; species Triticum aestivum. Next base: position 444,021,533 of record NC_057794.1, read on the forward strand.
TAACAACATATAGCTCATTGAGCTAATGCTATTCCAAGATGACTATTTCAGGAAAGCTCAATGATTGGCATGGCATGGATGTGAAAGTGGAACCCTCAAAATGCTAAGGACAAAGGATTGGCTCAAGCTCAAAAGCTCAAGACTCTTCATTTTATATTTTAGTGATCCAAGATCACATTGAGTCTTTAGGAAAAGCCAATACTATCAAGGAGGGATGAGGTGCTGCTTAATGAGCCTCTTGCTTCATGTGCTTAATGATATGCTCCAAAACCCTCAACTACTTTCCCATATCCACATATGACCTAAACCCTAAGCCAAACTCGGTCATACCGATTCTTTCTATCCGGCGCCACCGAGTTTCACTTGTCATAAGCCACTGCCAAACCCTAGCAATTCGGTTCTACCGATAGGGATCTCGGTCTCACCGAGATGGGATTGCAAACTCTCTGTTTCCCTTTCGTAACTTTTTGGTCTCACCGAAAGAGCGAATTGGTCCCACCGAGATTGCAATGTAAACTCCTTGTTTCCTTTTGTAACTTTTCGGTCTCACCGAAAGAGCAAATCGGTCCCACCGAGTTTGCCTGACCAACTCTCTGGTTAGCTTATCACCAAACTCGGTCTCACCGAGTTTGTGTAATCGGTCTCACCGAGATTACGTTATGCCCAAACCCTAACCATATCAGTCCTACCGAGTTGCATGTCAGTCCCACCAAAAATCTCTAACGGTCACTAGGTTTACCTTTTCGGTCCGACCGAGTTTGTTGATTAGGTCCCACCGAGATTGGAAAACTGTGTGTAACGGTTGGATTTTGTGTGGAGACTATATATACCCCTCCACCTCCTCTTTATTCGTGGAGAGAGCCATCAGAACACATACACAATTCCAACTCATATGTTCTGAGGGAGAACCACCTACTCATGTGTTGAGACCAAGATATTCCATTCCTACCATATGAATTTTGATCTCTAGCCTTCCCCAAGTTGCTTTCCACTCAAATCTTCTTTCCACAAAATCCAAATCCTATGAGAGAGAGTTGAGTGTTGGGGACACTATCATTTGAAGCACAAGAGCAAGGAGTTCATTACCTACACACCATTTGCTACTTCTTGGAGAGTGGTGTCTCCTAGGTTGGCTAGGTGTTACTTGGGAACCTCCAACTAGATTGTGGAGTTGAACCAAGGAGTTTGTAAGGGAAAGGAGATCGCCTACTTCGTGAAGATCTACCGCTAGTGAGGCAAGTCCTTCGTGGGCGATGGCCATGGTGGGATAGACAAGGTTGCTTCTTCATGGACCCTTCGTGGGTGGTTGCTTCTTCGTGGACCCTTCGTGGGTGGAGCCCTCCGTGGACTCGCGCAACCGTTACCCTTCGTGGGTGGAGCCCTCCGTGGACTCGCACAACCGTTACTCTTTGTGGGTTGAAGTCTCCATCAACGTGGATGTAGGATAGCACCACCTATCCGAACCACAGGAAAAACATCCGTGTCTCCAATTGCCTTTGAATTCTCCAAACCCTTCCCTTTACATTCTTGCAAGTTGCATGCTTTACTTTCCGCTGCCAATATACTCTTTGCATGCTTGCTTGAATTGTGTGATGATTGCTTGACTTGTCCTACAATAGCTAAAATCTGCCAAGAACTAAAATTGGGAAAAGGTTAAGTTTTTATTAGGTCAAGTAGTCTAATCACCCCCCCTCTAGACATACTTTCGATCCTACAAGTGGTATCAGAGCTTTGGTCTCCATTTGCTTTGACCTCCATAGCTTTTGGTGGTCATAGCCTTGGTTTCACAACCTAGGAGAGTATGGCGTCTAGCGAGGGAAATTATCACCGTAGAGGTCCTTACTTTGATGGTACTAATTTTGCTAGTTGGAAGCATAAAATGAAAATGCATATTCTTGGACATAACCCCACCGTTTGGGATATTGTGTGTGTTGGTTTGCAAGGTGACTTCTTTGATGGGAAAGAACCAAACCGTGAAGCTACCGCGGATGAGTTGAAGATGTTGCAATACAATGCTCAAGCTTGTGATATTCTCTTCAACGGATTGTGCCCCGAAGAATTCAACAAAATCAGCCGTCTTGAGAATGCAAAGGAAATTTGGGACACTTTGATTGATATGCACGAAGGTACCGACTCCGTCAAGGAATCCCAGTTGGATGTGCTTCAAAGTCAACTTGACAAGTTCAAAATGAAGGATGGTGAAGGTGTCGCTGAAATGTACTCTAGGCTTGCTCTCATCACAAATGAGATTGCCGGCTTAGGAAGTGAAGAGATGACCGATAGATTCATCATCAAGAAGATTCTAAGAGCCTTGGATGGAAAATATGATACCGTGTGCACATTGATCCAAATGATGCCCAATTACAAAGATCTCAAGCCAACAGAGGTGATTGGAAGAATTGTTGCTCATGAGATGTCACTTAAGGATAAAGAGGAACTTCACAACAAATCAAGTGGTGCCTACAAAGCCTCATGTGAAGCCCCTACATCATCAAGTGAGAAACAAAACTTCAATGAAGAATTGAGCTTAATGGTGAAGAACTTCAACAAGTTCTACAAGAGTAGAAGCAAAGATAGAAGCTTCAAGTCAAGGTCCTACAATGACAAAAGATCTTCTAGTCAAGAGCGAAACTGCTACAGTTGTGGAAGACCCGGACACTATTCCAATGAGTGTACGGCTCCCTACAAGAGAAGAGAAGATTCTCCAAAAAGAAGAAGCAAAGAATCACCACCAAGAGAGAGAAGGAGTAGAGATGATCGTTATGAACGAAGATACTCACGGAGAAGCAAGGATTCGGAAAGGAAGGAAAAATCATCAAGGAGCTACACAAAACGAAGACATCAAGCTCATGTTGGTGAATGGGTATCCGGCTCCGACTCCGACAGCCACTCCGAGAGAAGTTATCACTCCGACTCCGAAGATACTCAAGATGAAGGTGTTGCCGGTCTAGCACTTGTGTCAACCAACTCCTACGACATATTTGACTCACCAAATGAAGGAATTGGAAGATGCTTCATGGCCAAAGGTCCTAAGGTAACACACCCCGAGTATGTTGATTTCAATAGTGATGAAGATGACTTGTTAGGTGATGATTTGCTTGTTGACAACTCTAGTGATGAATACTATGATGAAACGTCAATTAATCATGCTAATCAAGATAAAACGAATGACAATGATAAGGAGAAGATTGAGGCTCTAACTAAAGAACTAAACACTCTTAAGTTAGCTCATGAAACTATCTTCGAAGATCATCGAGAACTTTTAAGAGCTCATGAGAAATTACGCTTTGAAAAGCTCAATCTTGAGCAAGAGCATGAGTTCTTAAAAGCAATCAATGATGATCTCCGCAAGAAAAGTTCTTCTTACATTGCCAAGCGTTTACTCTTATCCACTTACATGCCTCAAGTCAAGTCTAGTAACAAGAACAAGAAAGATTCTTCCTCTAGCAGTAACAATGATCATGCTAAATCCAATATTGTTGCTTCTAGTAGTTCTCTTGATTCCACTAATGATTCTCTTAGCCAAGTTACACTTGAGCAAGAAAATAGCTTATTGAAGGGAATTATAGAGAAAGGAGTGTACAAAAGCCTTGCCGGGAGTAAGCAATTCAAGGAAATTGTGCGCAAGCAAGGAATGCACCGGAAGAATCAAGGTGTTGGTTTTGAACAAAAGTTCAATGCCAATGGAGTTGAGTGGGAAGAAGATCAATACCCCAAGACAAAGTTTGTTCCTCAACAAGAGAAGTATGATACTTCTTTCAAGGGGACACAAGCTCAAGATGATCTTCCACCACAAGACTACAAGCAAAAAGGCAAGGACAAGCTTCAAGAGGAAATTGATGCATTTGAAGAAGCTCCTAAGACCTTAGTCAAGTGGATTCCCAAGACTACTTCAAGTTCCACTTCATCAAGTACGACTACAACTCCAAGGATTCCCATCAAGATGGTGTGGATCCAAAAGAAGAAGAACTAGAGAGTTCTTGAGGGTGACTCCGTCAACATACTTCACTCTTATCATTTTGGCAAGAACAAGTGCAATCAACTTCCACATCTTGCACTAGTTCAAGGAGTCACAAACCCTCTTGTTGGTAAGACAAGGGACAAGGTAACCTAAAAGTTTTCATGGACATCATCTTGTGTGTGCATCACTCTATGTCTATGGATATCCTTGTTTGTTCCTTGTGGGACTAACCCATGTAGGTATTGAAAGTGCAATTCACTCAAGTGGATAGCTCCAAGTGATCTACATCAACATTGAGCATCCACATCTTCAACATCTACATGAAGTCATCATCGACAAAACCCGAGGTTAGTTCATCCCTCTAAGCGGGATATCACATCTAGGGGGAGCTTTACTCTAAGACTTGAGCTAAAGCAACTCTAAAGATGTGAACACAACAATGCTTTATGTAAAAGTGGTAACCCCACTTGAGCTTAAACGATGAGTATGACCTATGATCAAGTGTTCTCACTTGACTCCTAAGTCAATATACTCATATATAGATGACCTTGTCATCGCAAATTGCTTGATAGACGCTAGAATTGGTTGTGCATGCCTTGTCACATATTTCATTTGCCATCTTATTGTGTGAGCATGCTGGTTGCATATTTTACTCATTCGAGGACATCCACTTGTTGTTTTGATTGTTTGGTTTTATTTCCTTTTGCCAAGTGGATGGACAAGAATGCCTAAGAACCTCCTCTAGCTATCTATGCTTTTCTCATCTCAAACTCTATTCATGCTACATCACAAAATTTGATCAAGTCAGATTCGAACCACTCTGTGTGAGGAGCACTCGGAGTCCCTGATTCGTCATAGACTTAAACTTCCAAAACCTCTTTATGATTCTCGGTCTGACCGATACCCCACTTTCGGTCCTACCGAGATCATTAAGTTGATCTAGGTTTTCGATCTCGGTGCAACCGATTTGAACCATTCGGTCACACCGAGTTGCAACAACTGTATACAGTTTTGCATCTCGGTGCCACCGAGTTGTTCCACTCGGTCACACCGACAGGGTCGGGCTATATATAGTCACGGGCAAAAAATTGGAAATTTCTCCGAACCCCTTCGCCCGTGCGATAGCCTGCTCTGCCAACTTGATCTCCGGATCGTCTCCTCGCCGCCAGCCGCCTCCAGTCGCTGGTCTCCGTCGCCGTCAACGGAAATTCAACCCCGCCGTTGCCGCCGTAGCGAGTCTCCGCCGAACTAGGGTATGGACTCGATCTTTGTGTTATTCCCCAATCCGATTCTTAGCACATTGTGATCATCATGATTCTTGCCACGTTTGTTAAACTTCTATCAAGTCAATGAACTCGTAGATTAGGTTTAATTCGAAAATGTTAGGGTTAGGTTTCCGCCGAAACCATCTCGGACCCACCGAGTTGAAAAACTCGGTCCCACCAATTTGGCTTATGCCATTGCACAAGTGAGACTCGGTCTGACCGAGAATTACTTATCGGTGTGACCGATTTTGGAACTCTGTGAAACCCTAGCAGTCTCGGTGCCACCGAACTGTGACTCGGTCTGACCGAGTTCACTAGTTTAGGTGCCGAAACTACTTTGGTATCACCGAGTTTAGAAATCGGTAGATCCGAGATGCTTTCAGTGGGAAACTAAAACTAAGTTTTTGAATTATTCTTTTGCAAAAATCTCTGCATTTTGTGATGCTTATCCACTCTATCTCATCTATAACCTATTCACAGGGTCAGCAGTCAGAGCTTGCATCATGTCAGACCAAAGTGATAGCCAGAACTTGTCAGAGCAGCAAGTGCAGATGAGTGAGGGCACTAGTCCCTCAAGTTCCTCAGATGATGGCAGCAGGAGCACCCCTAGCAATCTGCCTAAAGCTACCACAAGACAGAGAAAGAAGAGAACCTCAGACTCAGAAGATGAGGATTATGTGGCAGAAGAGGAAGCAACTTCCAAGAGAGTTGAGCCAGCACAGGGCATAAAACCAGGGATGAAGATCAAAAGGCCAGCAGGCAGGCAACCTATGTCAAAGGCTAGAGCTTCAACTGAGAAGCCCACTCTCATTGAGCCAGTTGCTGCTGAAGGCAAGAAGAGGAAAGAAAGGGTGAAGAAAACTGTAGCCAGAGTGCTTGGCAAGGCTTCCATCATGGAAGATGAGGAGGAAGAAGAAGAGGTAGCTGCACCAGCACCTAAGGCACCCAAGCTAATGGGTGATGCCATAAGAACAGGGGCAGCTGCTTCCAAGGCCAAGCCAGCTCCAAAGCCAAAGCCAAAGAGGAACACAAGAAGCATCCCAGCTACTGAGAAGAACAAGGCCCCAGTACCTGAAGCTGCAGAAGAAGAAGAGAATGTTCTTAGAAAGCTCAAGCCCAAGATCCCAGACCACAACGATGCTCATCCTGTGGCTGAGGATATGAAACTCAGGAGAGATTCAGGGCTCCGGAAGTGAAGAGAAGCAGACCCGTATGCTTCAAGGAGAAGGACTGTAATTGACTACAGGTTTCACACCAAGGAGCAGCAAGACTTTTATGAGACAGTGCTGCTAGACAAGAAGCCAATTGTCTGTGATATGAGATGGGTTGATTGGCAATACATCAAGGACAACGAAGAGTACTACCCTGGAGTGCAGGACAGCTTCAAGGCATGTGGAGTAGAGGACTTTGTTGGGCAGAAGCTCACAAAGTGGAACGAGGAACTCATCATGCAGTTCTACTCCACAGCCCATTTCTATCCAGATGGCAGGATTGTATGGATGTCAGAGGGTACGAGGTACCAGTCTACAGTTGCTGAAAGGGCTCAGCTGATTAATGCCCCAGAAGAGCATGACGATGACTTGGACATTTATGCCAAGAAGAAGATGGACCACAACTCAATGTCAAACATGTACAAGGAGATTCCAAATGAAGCACTTGATACATTCAAGTTTGGCTCACTACACTATCATCTGTCAGGGCTGCCAACCATCAACTGGATTCTTAGGCACACCCTATTGCCCAAGTCTGGAGATCACAAGATGATCAGGGGCCACGCGATCAACTTGCTTCATATCTTTGACGTGCCATAGAAATTCAAAGTCATGAGCCTTATGATTGAAACAATCAAGAGGACAACAGCAGACCAGAAGAGGAGCTGTGGATATGCCCCACAGATTCAGGAGCTCATCAACTCTAAGATGGGCACGGACATATATTTATTGGACAAGGAACACCTGCCCATCCGTCCATACTTTGAAGATAATCAAGTGGTCATGACTGAGAATGAGCCATCATCTGCCCAAGCACAAGCCAAGAAGGAGAAGGCGAGGAAGGAGAAAGCTGCCAAGATGCCTACTCAAGAGGAGGCATATGAATATTTCCTGAAAACCAAACAAGAGCAGCTTGGTTACTTGATTGCATCCACCCTGCGGATTGAGCAAGGACTAGCCACCCTAACTCAGAACCAGGCAAGCTTAGAGAGGATCACGGAACAAAAGTTCTATGACTTGGATGTCAAAGTGACAGAGATTCAGACTTCAGTGGAGCAGCTCCAGGATGACATGCAGGAGAGGAGAGGCAAGACTACAACTGATGCCTTTACCAGAGTGCCATGAGGTCCGAGGTCGTCTGTAGTGCCAGTTGCTGACCCTAGAGCCACCACGTCTGCACCAGCTACAACCTCAGTTCCACCAGCTCCAGCGTCCACTTCAGCCTCGACTCCGACCACGTCTACAGAAGGCTTCATCCTTGGAGTGCTCCGGACTCCACCACCACCTGAAGATCAAGCCTGAGTGTTGACTTAGCACTATGCATTTTCTAGGAACTTTTTGGTAACTTGTTGCCAAAGGGGGAGAAAATGTATAGATCATAGGCTTTGAGAGAGAGTGTTGCTTTTATTCTCTCTTGTTTTATTAGGTGGTTTTTTGAACTTTGTTTGCTTTTGTGTGAGATACTATGTCATTGCTCGTGAGACATTGATGATCATGTGTTTGCTTTAAGGGGATCCGCTCGCTACGTCGTCATCGCACATTATTTTCACAAGAAACTCCCCTCAAAAAACACAGCGCCCTACCTCGACTTCCCTACCTAGACGCCGCCGCCGCCCATCGATCTCGCTGCCTCTCGGCGATCCCCTCCTCCCTCCCGCAGCTCGAACGACCCACTTTTTTGGCCACGAGCACCGCCCGCCTCTTCGCCCATGCGTCGCACCTCCTCTTCACCATAGCCACGAGCACCATCCGAGGCGGAGCCGCGGCGCCTCCACAGATGCGGCAGAGACACCATATCGAGTGGAGACGGCGGTGTAAATCTTCTCCCACTCTGCTCCTTCCCCTGGTTACCGGCCTACTCCACCTCCCCTCTACTTCGTGTGGATCTGCTCATGTGCAGTAGTAAACTTTATTTAGGTAGAACTATTCTTCTAGGCCTTTTTTTGTTACTTACAAATTAACTTTTTGAGCCAATGCTTACGGCATGAAGTATTACCTAGAGTTCCTTAATCAATCTGCTTGTCCATAGTTTCATTTGGTTCAATTACTATCAGCAAGAACGCATTGTGAAACTGTTATCTTATGAATGTGTGCTCTTCGTGCAATAATAACATTTGCAATGTAAGGGCCGAGGCACACCCATGCATCAGGATGATGTGCACCACGTGGGAAGTAATACTAATATGGCCTAAGTGGATAATGAAATATCCAAAGATACACTTGACTTGATCAATTTTTTTTCTCTGGAATTGTTCCTCATGATGCGCAGATGTAGATGCTATATTTTTAAAATTTCAAATTACCTATGCATGCCAATGTGATTCTTATCCTTTTCATTAGACAGTGTGTTCCCATCAATCCATCCATGCACTGAACCAATTTTTTTTACTCTGTTCAGGTTGCAATTACAAACGAGTAGCATATGTATGCACTGAACTACTTGCATAAGACAGTGAAATACTTCTTACTCGCGTGAGTGGAATTTTGGAATAGAGAAAGAACATCCAACAGAGATCACGTAATTAATTGATTACATAAACCGAGATCACGTAAAACAAGTTTGATAGGTCCGTTGCATCGCACGGGCATTTTTGCTATATGTACTAACAGGTTCTATTTATTTCCTTTGATCGGTCAACACTCATATGTCCTATCTAGGTAAGAAGGAAAGAAAACCTAACGGTATAGCTGGCAAAACAGTCAACGGCGAGCTTCATTGCTGCGTACGCGTCATAGTACCTGGCCATCACCGGCTGGGGCATTGAGGACTTAACGCTGGTGAAGAAGGCATGGGTATTGGTAGAGATCCAAGAAGTTGCCCTTCATCCTGCCCGCCATCTTCACCATCGTCCCCGGGTGACCACCCTGGAACTCGGCGACACTACCAAGGCGACACAGTCCGGGTTGGTTCGGTCCCTCATCGAGCCACCATTTGGACCGGCCAACCACCACCGGTGTCAACGTGCTGGGGTAGTGGCGAGGTGGGCTGCGTGTGCTGGTGCTATGGCGAGGTGGTGGACATGCGGGAGCGCCAGCAATGTGGTCGGTGATGTGCCGCGGCAAGTGCGCGGTTGTTAGCCATGAACCTTTCATAGCAGTTTTTTTCATGAGCCCATGTTTTTTTTGTGTTCGGTCCTTGCCATAATTAGAGGATTAACCACGAAAAAAACATGACGTTCAGTTTGTTGTCAAATGGTGCCGTGATTTTCGGATCAAGCCATGTTTCTCATGTACTTCCTATTTCCTGTTCGACTGAATAGAAGTGCAGAAAGTGAACACACCAACACGACTGAAAGCAGTCATATTCAGTTATAGAGGTATAGATTTATACAAGATATACACAGGCATGTGCGGCCAGTAACCCAACTAACTCCTGATCTGACCTTGCTAATCCTTTACTCGCGATAAAGACGCAGACGATATGGAAAGGTTGTTATGGAGAGAGCAATGGGAGAGAGAGAATCACGTGGCGGCAGGTGGACCTGAACATATGCTTCAACAAAGAAAACAGCAGCGTAGGATCATGGTGCGTGATTATAGGCGAAGGCTATTAAATCTCACACAGAAATCACGGCTGAGTGATTCTCGCACGATCCGAAGTTCACACCCAATCGACCGTTTTCCCCAGTTGATGGCCTGCATGTGTGCTGTGCTAAAATGGTCGCTGCCATGGCAGAGAAACCTACAGCTAGAACGTTGCCAGCGCCAAGTTGAGAACTCGAGATCATCAGTGGTGCATGCACGACAGCGGCGGCGAGAGGCTATGGTGCATGGGGAGGAGAGAAAAGAAGGAGGGGAAGCTTGGGGACATGGTAGTTTACCCGGGGGTTGCCGGTCGGCATGCTGAGAATGAATGGCGGTGGCAGTGACATTTTTTCTCAGTCCTCTTGGTCGGACCGGTTGAAGACCAGACCGTATCGGACCGACAATTTTCCAGGCCAATTTTAGCAGACCAGATCCTCCATTTTCTCTAACAAGCCAGGACCGAGCGTGTCAAACCCCGATTGAGCCACGAGCGATACGTCTAGCCCTGCCCACCGTCGAAGCGAAGCTCCTACTCCACGTGAAGTTGATCGCGCTGTTGCACTTGTACGGTAGGAGCCACGGGCACGACATGGTGAAGGGCTAAAGTTCTGATCGAGGGTGAGACCCGGATGCTGGTGGCGCAGCTGACCATGGACGAGATCTTCACCTGCACCAAAAAGTTCAAGCGGGAGGTGTTCAACAGCGTGCAGAAGGAGCTGGACCAATTCGTCCTCTTCATCTACAATGCCACCGTGAAGCAGCTGGTGGATGTGCCGGGGCATGAGTACTTCTCCTACCTCGGCGAGAAGACACAACAGGAGGCAGCGAGCAGGGCCAAGGTGGATGTTTGTGGAGCGGGATGGCCTCACATGCCAGAACACCGCCAAGGTGGACGCCGAGAACAAGGTGCTCTCTGTGCGGCAGTAGGCACTACAAAAAAAGACACATCCGTGACATTTTGGGCCGAACGAAATTTTTTCTGTCATACATATGACACTTCTATGATGATAATTGTGACAAAACCCGATATCATCATAGATGTGGTGGGCTCCTACTTCTATGACAAAAAATCATGACAGAAAATGGGCTTTTCGTCCTGGGCGGGCCGGAGACGCAGCTGCATGACATTCTTTGGGCCGTCCATGATAGAAAAAACCGTGGTAGAAGTGAGGGGGAGGAAAATTTTGGGGAGTTCCCGGTTACGGTGGGAGGTCGGGGGCTGAGCGATGCGCGTTTCTCTCATACACGTACGCGTGTGTGTGCAAGGCATTGGCTCTAACTGAACCCGAGCGAGGCGTTGGGCTGTAACTGAACCCGAAGGATTGCACTGCAGGCTACGCGTTACTGAACCCGAGCGATCGATCGATGGCTATTAACTGAACCCGATCGAGCGATTCCTTCCCTACTGCTGCTAACTGAAACCGATCGATGCCTCCTCCGGGATGAACAGTGAGTGTTGCAGGGGGGGTGGATGAACAGTGAGCGGCGGTGTTGCCTCTGGATGAACAGGACTGAAAGTGCAACTATCCCTAGGTGGTTTTGGTAATTCATAACAACATATAGCTCATTGAGCTAATGCTATTCCAAGATGACTATTTCAGGAAAGCTCAATGATTGGCATGGCATGGATGCGAAAGTGGAACCCTCAAAATGCTAAGGACAAAGGATTGGCTCAAGCTCAAAAGCTCAAGACTCTTCATTTTATATTTTAGTGATCCAAGATCACATTGAGTCTTTAGGAAAAGCCAATACTATCAAGGAGGGATGAGGTGCTGCTTAATGAGCCTCTTGCTTCATGTGCTAATGATATGCTCCAAAACCCTCAACTACTTTCCCATATCCACATATGACCTAAACCCTAAGCCAAAATCGGTCATACCGATTCTTTCTATCCGGCGCCACCGAGTTTCACTTGTCATAAGCCACTGCCAAACCCTAGCAATTCGGTTCTACCGATAGGGATCTCGGTCTCACCGAGATGGGATTGCAAACTCTCTGTTTCCCTTTCATAACTTTTTGGTCTCACCGAAAGAGCGAATCGGTCCCACCGAGATTGCAATGTAAACTCCTTGTTTCCCTTTTGTAACTTTTCGGTCTCACCGAAAGAGCAAATCGGTCCCACCGAGTTTGCCTGACCAACTCTCTGGTTAGCTTATTACCAAACTCGGTCTCACCGAGTTTGTGTAATCGGTCTCACCGAGATTACGTTATGCCCAAACCCTAACCATATCGGTCCTACTGAGTTGCATGTCAGTCCCACCGAAAAACTCTAACGATCACTAGGTTTACCTTTTCGGTCCGACCGAGTTTGTTGATTCGGTCCCACCGAGATTGGAAAACTGTGTGTAACGGTTGGATTTTGTGTGGAGGCTATATATACCCCTCCAGCTCCTCCTCATTCGTGGAGAGAGCCATCAGAACACATACACAATTCCAACTCATATGTTCTGAGAGAGAACCACCTACTCATGTGCTGAGACCAAGATATTCCATTCCTACCATATGAATCTTGATCTCTAGCCTTCCCCAAGTTGCTTTCCACTCAAATCTTCTTTCCACAAAATCCAAATCCTATGAGAGAGAGTTGAGTGTTGGGGAGACTATCATTTGAAGCACAAGAGCAAGGAGTTCATTACCTACACACCATTTGTTACTTCTTGGAGAGTGGTGTCTCCTAGATTGGCTAGGTGTTACTTGGGAGCCTCCGACAAGATTGTGGAGTTGAACCAAGGAGTTTGTAAGGGCAAGGAGATCGCCTACTTCGTGAAGATCTACCGCTAGTGAGGCAAGTCCTCCGTGGGCGATGGCCATGGTGGGATAGACAAGGTTGCTTCTTCGTGGACCCTTCGTGGGTGGTTGCTTCTTCGTGGACCCTTCGTGGGTGGAGCCCTCCGTGGACTCGCGCAACCATTACCCTTCGTGGTGGAGCCCTCCGTGGACTCGCGCAACCGTTACCCTTCATGGGTTGAAGTCTCCATCAACGTGGATGTAGGATGGCACCACCTATCCGAACCAAGGGAAAAACATCCGTGTCTCCAATTGCGTTTGAATTCTCCAAACCCTTCCCTTTACATTCTTGCAAGTTGCATGCTTTACTTTCCGCTGCCAATACACTCTTTGCATGCTTGCTTGAATTGTGTGATGATTGCTTGACTTGTCTACAATAGCTAAAATCTGCCAAGAACTAAAATTGGGAAAAGGTTAAGTTTTTATTTGGTCAAGTAGTCTAATCACCCCCCCTCTAGACATACTTTCGATCCTACAAGGACCCCGTGGTGTGCTGGAGGGCTGGATGAACAGTAGACGGTGGAGGGGTGCCTGTGGAGGGGTGGTTGAACAGGACCCTGTGGTGTGGAGGGCTGGATGAACAGTAGACGGTGGAGGGGTGCCCGTGGAGGGGTGGTTGAGTAGTAGCCGGTGGAGTAGCGCACGGTGGAGGCTGGATGAACAGGAGCCCGTGGAGGCTGGAGGAGGTCGACGGTAGCCTGTGGAGGCTGGAGGAGGTCGACGGTGGAGATGAACAGTATCCCGTGGAGTCCCGTTGCGGTACGCACACCCGTCCCGATGAACATGACCCCGTTTCGACTGTAGCGCTCCAACACAAGTCCGTTTCCTCCGTTTTGCGATATGCCACACCCCTCCCGATCAATAGGACCCCCGTTTCGACCGTAGGAGGTCCGTTTCGTCCCTTTTGCGGTACGCAATACCCTTCCTGATCAACAGGACCCCCGTTTCGATCGTAGGAGGTCAGTTTCCTCTGTTTTGTGGTACGCCAGACCCCTCCCGATCAACAGGACCCCGTTCCGAACGTAGGAGGTCCGTTTCCTCCGTTGTGCGGTACGCCAGGCCTCGTTTCCATCGCCTGTTCCGTCCAAGCCCTCCTGATGAACACGACCACACATTCCGTTCCGACCTAGTCGGTTGGCTCCCACGCGTTCCATTGCCTCCCGATGAACATGACGCATTCCGTTGCCTCCCCATGAACACGACGCATTCCGTTGCCTCCCCATGAACACGACAATGACGTTGTTTCTTCGTTCCGACCCAACCATGTACACGAGCCCTGACCGTACGTATGCGCGAGTAGGCGTTCGAGACCCCGCCCGTATGTACACATACGTGGCCGTATTTTCTTTCTTGCACCCTGGCCGATGTACGTACGTGTACATGCTACATGAACGCCTCTACTAAGACACGTACGTGCCTCTACTACGACACGTGCGCACCTCTACATCCACCAGTATATATGTACGTACATGTTCGCGACCAGAATGACAACGCTACATACGCTTCAACCAGGTGGGTCCTGACTGTCAGGTACTTCCTTGCATGCGAAGATGTTGCTGGTGGGTCCCAGCAGTCTGGGGGGCGAATCGTTTTTTTTGCCCGGACGCACTTCCTTGCCTGCGAAGATGTAGCTGGTGGGTCCCAGCAGTCAGGGGGGCGAATCGTTTTTTTGCCCGGACGCACTTCCTTCGTGCGAAGATGTGGCTGGTGGGTCCCAACAGTCAGGGGAAACATTTTTTTGTGAAATACGGTGGCCCGTACGGTGGGTCCCCGCTGTCAGGTGGAGGAATCATTATTTTGCGCGTAATAAGGAGGCACTTCCTTGCTGCGGCCATGGACCCAGCTGTTAGTCTCTCCACGTACAGTCCACGTCCGATGGAAGTCGTTCCTTGACCACGCCACGCCGAGAGCACCACGGCGGTGGATGACGGCGAGGACTAGGAAGGGGACGACTCGGAGCCAGGGAAGACGCAGCAGTGGATGCCCATGCGAAAAGGAGTACGAGGGTTCAGTGGTTCGGCTGCGGTGTGAGGCTGCTGTGGCCGTAGAATAACAGGGGGTGTGGGTGAGTAGAGGGATGGCCTGGCCAGCGGTGGGAGTAGTAGGGGCGATGAGGCCTCCGCGGCATCACAGCCGGCCACGGGAGGCAGGAGCACGTGGCACGACCGGCGCTGGTTTGGGCGGCTGGAGCAAGAAGACCAGAGGTTGAAGAAGCACTACGGCCGTTGGATGAACATCATACGGTAACAGGAGCTAGAATCGTTCATATTGACTAAGTTGACAAAGCCCTCCGTCCCCGTCAACTTGGTAGGCCCACAAGTCAGCCTCCCACTATGCTGGGTTCCAGTTGGTAGGGGGAATATTCATTTTTTTGTGCGTAATAAGGAGGCACTTCCTTGCGTGCGAAGATAGTTGGTGGGTCCAACATGTCAGCGGGGGGCACGTTATTTTCACGAAATACAGAGGCCCTTCTGGTGGGTCCCAGATGTCAGGTGGAGGAATTATTATTTTGCGCGTAATAAGGAGGCATTTCCTTGTGTGCGGCCATGGACCCAGCTGTCAGCCTCTCCACGCACAGTCTACTTCCGATGGTGTCGTTCGTTGACCACGTTGACCACGCCGCGCCGAGCGCATCCAAGGTGGTGGATGACAGCGAGGCCCCGGACAGCAACGAGCCGGAGATGGGAAGACGCGGGAGTAGAGTCACAGACGGAGAGGTGTACGAGGGTTAACTGGTTCTAGTGCGGTGTGGTTCGGCAGTCGGTGGAGAAGAACAGGAGGTGTCGAGGGGTGGAGGGATGGCTTGGCCAATGGTGGAGTAGCGCTTCATAGTGAAGCGTGCTAAGTAGAGCTGCTAGCAGCAGGAGGCGGGAGGTGGTCCCGGCGGCGCTGGAGGAAGAAGACGAGAGATTGAAGATGGATGCCAGTCGTTGGATGTAAATCCAACGGCTAACATGTCAGAATCATTTGTTGACTAAATTGACAACGACTTGCGTTGGCTTTGACCTATTGGCCCACATTTCAGCCTCCAAAAATGTGGCACGTATTCAACCCATTTTTTTTCCAGAAAGTACAGTCTTTTTTTGCGCGGTAGAATTTACAGTCAATTTGATCTTTTTTTGAATTACAGCCATTAGCTGGGCTGGGTGAACAAATAATGTAGCGTCCATGTGGCCCATTTATTTTATTTCCTAAAAAATTACAGGCCGTTTGCACTTTCTCGAAATACACGATTTTGCTGGGTTGATTCTAATTATAATGTTGGGTTGGGCCAGCAATGTTATCAAAAAATAAAAAGGGGCTGAGCATTTTGTTATAAATATATTTAAATAATAAGTGATATTATTACATTCGTCCTTAAATCTTACCAAGCTTTTGTACACAATCACTAGGATTTTCGTGCCAAAATAATCCAGGATTTTATTTGTTAAGAAATTATTTTTATAAGTTAATAAGATGTGGGATATTGTTTTCTTACATATGTAAGTATCTGTTAAATATATGATGACAATAAAAATAATATATAATAACATATAAAATAATTTAAATATATATAATATAGTTAGAAGGGAAACATAAGTTGGACCTGGCGTTCCTATTCTTATATAGAAAAACAGAACAGACCTCTGTGTTTTCTTCAAAAAAATACATAAATTGGGCTGCCAAAAATAAAACCTCGGATGGGAGGTCCATAGGCCGGTCGATACATGACGGCCCTAAGAAAATACAAACAGGCCTATAGACCTCCCATCCGAGGTCGTGGGTTGCGCATGTTAAAAATGAAAGCCTAGACGGGGCAGCCCAAAACCACATCCAACACTTGCCAAAACTTCGTCCCTCGTTTTCTGTGTGTTTCGCACACTCGACATTGTGTGGGCATTTTGACTGTGCATCATATGAAGATGTGCTATGCATGAATGTTGATCAGCATGATGTTAACTAGCTGGTAGTTCCATTTTCGACCATGAATAAAACTTCCAATATGATGTTAACCCTGTTTGAAAAGGCCGTGTTAATATAAATGCTCTGCCTCTGAAAGTTGCAGTTTCTTATCTGAAACTGAACTTGCAGTTTCTTATCTAAAATTGAAACTTGCAGTTTCTTCTCTGAGAATCACATTGTCTGCACTTTTATACTCCTATGAAACTACATTTTTAAGTTCTAAAAATAGATCTCTAGAATTCATAAAATACTTCATATGCTCAATACTGCAAATCTGAAATTCAAAAGACATTCATATCTGAAAGTACTCTCAAAATACACAACACAAAACACAATTCAAAACCTGCAAATACTGACAACCCTAAGCTCCTCCTAACAATTCACAACATGTTCGCCTATTGGGCTGGGAGGGGGGCAGCCCCCTCCTATTCCTCAGCGACAGACAGCCGCCCCGTGAGACGACGTGAATGGCGAGGGAGACGATGGCGGGGAAGTGTCGTCGGGCCAACTGCTTTTCTCCTCTTGCAGTTGGGTTCGATCGACGAAGACTCCACCGGCTCGCTCTGGCAGGACACCCTCACAAACGACACCCTGTAGATGCTCGATCCTTCAATCTCTGGTGGATGCTCCATCTGGGATCGATACTCCCACCACCGCTCCCTCACGATTGGATTCAATGAATATGTTTGCTCCATGGCCCAGAGGAGCAGCTCTATGTACTCCGGCGCGACTCCCTCCGGGAGTATCGCCGCCTTTTCGCTCTATTGCAGATATTTGGCCATGGATGTCGCCGTCGCCGCTAGTTGGTCCTTGTTGTCAAACCAAGACTGTATCTCCAACATTCTAGCTAGCTTCACAGGGTCGCCGTCTGCAATCCTCATGTATCGATTGTACTCCTCCATCGATCTACTTCTCCATAGCACCTTCACTCACCGGCGATGGTTTTTGAATGGAAGAGGAGAGGAGTAGCACTGGTTTTGGATTAGAACAGGAGAGGAGCGACGTTGGTTTTAGACTGGAACGGGAGAGGAGGAGCGGTGGTTTTGAAATGGAAGAGAGGAGCGGTGCTGCATTTAGATTGGAATAGGAGAGGAGCGGCGGTGGTTTAAGAGGAGAAGAGCGGAAGATCGGCGCTGGTCTTGGAAGTATCTTTTTGTTGTTTTGTGTATTTTGGGTCAAAGTTTGACCACGTACTGTATTTGACAAGCAAAATGTGAATGCATGTCACCAACAATTGTATCGTTTGGTTCGTATCTGAATGTACTTTCAAATTATATTATTTTTGCAATGTATAACATATATTTTATGTGCGAAAATCATGGTCAATTATGACCCAGAATAAAAGGGAGACTAGTTAATGTGGGGTCGCTTTCTTAATTGAAGGGTAAATTGATTTTGATTTTGATCTAGTCACAGCGCGCCGACCCTCTCGTCCAATCCTAAATCGCTTCCGCATGCTCCTCTCCCTCTTCTCCATTGCAAAACCACCTTCTCTCCTCTCCATCATCTCCATTCCAAAACCACCGTCTCGCCTCTCCCTCTTCTGATCTTCTCCATTGCAAAACCACCTCCTCTCCTCTCCATCATCTCCATTCCAAAACTACCGCCTCGCCTCTCCCTCTTCTGATCTTCTCCATTGCAAAACCACCTCCTCATGCACGTGGCCCGGAGGCGCAGTTGTTGTCATTTTGATCTGAAGCGCCGGATTATAACATATAACACAAAAAATGCCACATGACAAGAAATCATAACCTCACTGCCCAAAGGAGACAACATGAATCCCGACGGACAAACTAGATGAGGAACAAAGCTCAAATTAAAGATAAGCTCGTAGAAAAGGGATCCGTCGATAGATGTCCTAATTAACATAGCCGGCTTGACCTAGATGGCAGCCGAGTAGTCACTGTTCGTGCATGTGCCCCCAATGACTAGCCCAACTCAGTTGTCGCTGTTTAACCCTTGTAGTGATCCGAAGCACATGACACCTAATTTTGCGAGATGACAAGAAACCTTTTTTGGATTTCTCACCACAACTACAGCCATGTACAACACAGCCTGCACGATATGTAGACGATAGCCAATCCAGGCATGTCTGCTGGAGTCTGGTCACATGCATGGACAAACTGATCTTCCGTGTCTTGCAGGGATCGTCCAGGCACCAACGTAGTATAACACTTCTCTAGTACTATTGCTCGTCTCGCTCTTCTATTAAGTCACCCGACTTGCGAGGCCGGGGAGTGTGCCTATGGTCGGTTCTCAATTGCCTTCCCACATGTGTGTGCAAACGCAATATGACGCGCGTTCCATTCGGAGAGCAGCGTGCCAGACCGACCGACCGTCTGGGGTGCGACATGAACACGAGGGTGTGCTATATACTCCGTACATGTGTAGCGCCGTTTTCTAGACGCTTTGCTCCATGGCGCGGGTGCAATCCATGAATACAAAAGTAGTATAGTGTATACTACTTAAAAGTCGAGGAAGGGCTTTTCCTGCGCGGTAGGCAGCGGGGCAGTTCCGCCTAGTCGGTTCGACAGAGACGCGAGAAGACGAGGGAGTAGGCTGCTGCAAACGTAGGGCTGTGTGATTTGATAGCGAGTTACTGCTGGACAGGTGGGGCCCCGTGATTTGACTTGCCATTATCATTTTAATTGCGGTGCTACGACCGGCGTGAGTCTCCCGATTCCTGATCACCTCCATTACAAAGAAAGAGATAGAGAGGAGTAAAAAATACACTTATAGCCAACCTTGTTGTAGTATGAGTGACTAAGTGATGACTATGTATGACATGCCAACATCAGATAGCCTAACACACCGTGTTAAATCTCCAAGGGCGCGACCGCGCGAGCGACGCGACGGTCGTGGTAGGCGCGACCATGATACGGGCTGCTGGCAGCCCTTGGATCTGAGATCAAACGGTCGCATGCTAAGTTGCTGAAAATTTGCAGAATAACCCTCCAGGATAGGATATTCACCCATAGGTCTAGAATCACGCCATGCAACCGTTCGATCTCAGATCCAAGGGCTCTCGGAAGCCCGTATCATGGGAGAATGGAAAGCCACTACCCTGCCGTTCGCACGCTGGCAGTTCGCTCCTACTCGTCCCCGCACGTCCTTCAATACTATGTTGGTTCGCTCCTAGTCGCCCCGTCCATTCACATTACGGCAGTTCCACTAATCCTAACCCTCCTACCAAATCCATGGCGTCCCAAATCTCCACGATCGGCGGTGAGTACAAGGTTAGAACCATCACCGGCGATGAGTTCGATGTCATCTACACCCGTTCTTCTACGATGGTGAAAGGATGCCTTTCTCGCTTCAGACGCATGTTCGAAAACTCAGATGATGAGTGGGTCGCTGGGCTAGATGTTGAGTACACCACAGTCCTGGGACCAGAGAAGGATCTAAAGGACGAAGAGAGGAAGAAGCCCGCCGTGATCCAAGTTTGCGTACATAACGTTTGCTTGGTCTACCACATATGCCATGCCGACGTTGAGTGCCAGGATTTTAAGAACTTCCTCAAGGACAAGACAGTGAAATTCGTTACTGTAGACTTTAAGAATGACAGGGATGTCCTACGTCGGATAGGTCTCGTTGTAGGCAACCCCTTCGACCTCTAGAAGAATCGGCTGGTGTCCTCTCGTCAGCCTTCAATGCTGACCCTGGCAGGAGCCATGGTTCATCCTTCGTACGGTAAACTGGAGAAACCTCCATACACATTTCATCGTCATGCATGGCAGCGGAATGTACCAGATATAGACCACATCCACTATGCTGCAATGGATGGCTACCTTTGCTTCAATATCTACAAGGGTTGGATGAAGAGAAACAGCCAAGTGTGCGGTTCAAGCAAAGAATTATCGGCCAAGAGGAAGAGGGACAAGGACGAAGTCCAGGACATGGACGAGGACTCCGAGTAAGGTGGCAGTGTCGTTGCTCATGGTGGTTCTAATGCAGTGTCTACCGGAATAGTTGTAAAGTTTAATTTCAGGTGTGCTTAATTTAATTTGAGGGGCGTGTTGTGCTGAGCCCCCAGCAGAACTATATTATGTTTATTCTTGTTACTTTAACTCTTCAGTACATACATACTAGTATTTCTTACATTTCATCTTTTAGTTGGTATAGTACTAACACTTGTTTCTTCACATTATATACGTACAATATATATATGGCCAACATCATATAGCCAGCAGTTTAGTTGTCAAAGAATTTCAGGGTGCTTAGTTTTGTCAAAGAATTCCAGGATGCTTAGAGGGTGCTTGGATCCAAGGGACTTATTTTAGTCTGACTAAAAATAGTCTCTTTAAGAGGCTAAAGTTCCAAGCACCCCTGACTAAAGAGGGGCTAAAATTTTTTAGTCAGGGGTACCCCTACTAAAATGTGGATTACTCCTCTCTCTACTCATTTAACTCCTCTCCTTTAACACAGGCGAGTTCTGGATTGGAGGGTTTGGAGGATAATAAATGCTCATTAAGTTGATTTTAGCCTTTTTAGTATTTGGATCCAAGCATGGGTGAGGCTAGCATGTTTTAGTCCCACTACTTTTAGTCATGGGACTAAAACGTATCCATGCACCCTCTTAGTTTTATTTGAGGGGTGGGTTGTGCTGGACACCATTATTGTGACTAGCCTTTTTAATAGTACTATATGCATAATTTGGCGACGAGCGCTCTCTATATGTACCACCTTTTTTTAATTTCAAGTTTTGCTCCATGGCGCAATCCATCGATACTACTAGTGTACAAAAGTATACATTTTTTAAAAGGCTAGAGGGCGGGGCAGTCTAGCTTGGTCGGTTTCATGAGAGGCGAGGGCCTTTGTGATTTGACGGCTCATTACTGCTGGAAGGCGGGGCCTTGTGATTTGACTGCTTGTATAAATGCGCCGACGACCTGATCGAGGAGGAGCAAAGAACCGTGGGGTATACTCAAGTTTTCCACTGGAGTAGTACTGCGATGGAGGAGCACGAAACACGGCAACCCAGTGCCATATGGCGATAAAAAATGATCTAATTTGCTAGTCATCTCATTGTTAGCATTGTTCTATTCATTCCCTAAAAAAACCATTGTTCTATTCATGCCTCGCAGAGAACGTGACATGTGCAGCGAAACACCTGAAGCAAAAGATGAAACACAGGAGCAAAAGAAGAAGGAAGATTATCACCCCAAATGATCTAATTCGCCACGGAGTCGTAACTGCTTCTTCATGGCCTCCACGACCTCCATCTCCTTGCGCGTCTCCTCCGCCATCTTCTTCATTCTGTCCATGACGCGAGATTTCTCGATGCGAGCCTTCATCATCTGTTCCACGGCCGCATTACCTACATTGACAGCAGCCGGGTGCTCGATGCGGAGCTTCGCCAACTCCTCCTTCTGTTCCATGACAAGGGCCTGCAACATCTTCATCGAGGAACTACTATTCTCATGCAGCTTCTTCCAGTCGGTGTTCTTCTCCTTCAACAGATCGATCTCATGGTAGAGCTTCGCCTTGTCCTCCTGAAGTCGCAGGATTTCGCCGGTCGCCTTCTTCTCCGAGGCAATGCTCTTCTTCAGCAGCATCACCAAGCCGGCGGTCAACTCCCCCTGCTGATTGAGCTCAGCGGGCATGTCGTCGAGGCTCTTCTTCAGCAACTCCATCAAGCCTTGGATGAACTCCTTCTGCTTATTGAGGTGCTTATTGAGCTGATCGGGCATGCCGCCGAGGGATAACGACTCCAGCTCCGCCGGCTCGGCATGTTCGCCTCCACGGCTAGGGCGCTCCTGGGAGCCATCGCCTGCCCGTGAGAGATCTTTCGAGGTCTCTGCGTGGCGGCGAGCCCTCTTTTTTTTTCCGCAGCCTTGGTTGCCGCTCCCTTGTTACGAGTAGTTCTTGACCTAGAGCTCTTCTCACTGGCCATGGCAACAACGGACGAAGAAGAAGCACTTATGAGGAGGAAAGGTAGAGTAATTTTTGGTTAGGTAGTTCCCCTTTTTATAACCTAAGTACTAGCACTAGTACTAATACCTGCATAGTGGGAACACGTTCAGGTTTGGTACGTACTAGTAGGTGTGAGCAGGCTTTCGAACGTGATGGGAACAAGGTAAAGATTAATTGATGGTTTTGGTTTCGAGGCCTGAAACGGCTCCCAATGAGTTTAGCGGAACATAAATTTCAAGTACTACACTGCTCAAATGCATAAATATTATATTACTGTCAAAAATTGGCACAAAATACGAAGGAGACCAATGGAAGTACTACTAGCAACCCATGATTTAACTACTCGCACGCGCGCAGTGGAGTAATAATGTCTTTCTTCCGCCCTCATGTCCACTCAATTTGCATGCGCTGTATTAATTGACCATCAATGAAGTGAACGACTTTACACGCGTCAAATTATCACATGGGGTGGATCTTGGTACAAAATTGTGTCTGCCCGTGTACCCGCGTGTGCGTGCGAGGGAATGAGTGCGTGCGTGGCGTGCGTGCACATCTTCGCTTCATGCATGTACCGCCAGTATGGCTCAGGGAGGACGAGTACATTCTTCTAGAACCAGCAGCACGTCACTGTGATCAATCCACGCAAGGAGGTCGTGACAACGCCTCCACATGTGCCACGTGGCTTCATGAACTGTAAGAGAGACACTGTGTAGCGTGCCATTGGTATTCTAATTTACGTGTTTTGCACATACTCGAAGTACTAGTAAGGTACACGTGCATTGCACGCATCAGATTTTGCAACCAAATTGTGAATAAATACCACACTATAGCATGTAAGCTCTGAGTCATATATGCTTGATGTAGCCCTTCGTTTAATTATTATAGTTCATCTCATTCAAAATCAATTAGTTTTTATAAAAAAGCTAAGAACGCGAGAATAGGAAAAACATGGGATTATAGTGGAATGTCATCTTGAATCCTACAGGATTGTACGAGTGTTTGATTGTGCATAGAAAAAATGCAAAATTCTTTCAAAGAGGTTTGAGTGGATGGGATGTTTCCTATGAAATCTAGTGCAAATGAATCATATGGAAAAAATTCCTATGGTTTACAATCCTACGAATCAAACAACCAAGACAGGAAAAATTCCTAATGATTAGAATCCTCCAAAATTCCTTTGAGAATCCTTTGAATCAAAGAAGCCCTTAATCTATTTTATGATTCATGGAATTGTGCGTTATAAAGCATAAAGTAAAAACAAATAATGGCAATTCAACTAGAAAAAAAGTTTGGGCAGTTATGATACGAAAGATTCTAGAACAAAAGAGAACCACTGTTGTTTTGAGGTTTGTGCATTATGCTTAAGTTCAACCATGGAGTCTGCTAGATTGTACATGTGGCAAAATCCGGTGGGGGGCTAGAAGATGGTGTGAGGGGCTGAGTGGAGGGAGACTATGAAGGAATGCACAAGTGCGAGATCGATATTTAGAGAGAGGGGGCGAACACGTGCGCTATTGCGCGTAGTGGCGGAACCATGAAAAATAAATGAGCTAGGGGGCCAAGCATTGCTAATCCTTTACGAGGAGGGTCAATTCATGAACTTAAACCATTTTAGCAACAATTGTCTAATGATCACATTTATATTAGCCTCGATATATAGTGATGTTAGGGGGGAAGGGGGCAGGGCCCTTACTGCCCCCTGTCTTCGCCATTGTGCACGCGTCTGAGAGATGAAGCGGAAGGCATGGATGATGAGAGGGGGACGTTGGATATATAATTAATGTGGGTGTATTAGCTATATATTTTAATCCTATATAGAGAGGTATAGATTGATCGATGTGGACGTGGGAAAGAGGGTGAGACCTCACTGGATATATCGATTGATTGGTTTGTGTGGAAAACTATGAAAGACCTAGCTATATACACACATACATAGAGGAACATCGATCGTTGCGCATGCACGCGTGAGAGATAAAGAATGCCCGATATGATGGAGAGGGGGATGTGTGTGGGTGTGTGCCTTCATGGGAGACCGACCTGAAGAAAAAGATTGCATGCGTGCGATGGATAATGCCGACTGGTAGTGTGTGTGCATGCATGCACGAGAGAAAGTTAGTGGTACAATTATAAAGAGAAGACTACTGTGTGGGTGTAAAAGAATAGGTGAGGTCATAATCAATGTAAAGTTGAATTCAAATATTTGAATAAGAGATCCTGATGTTTGAAACCCATGCATGCATGAATATAACGAAGATCTGCGCGGTGTGGTTTGGAAACAAGCATGTTGTAATGTATACACATTGAACAAGGTCAGACTGATTTGAATTCGAGATACCGATGGAAGACATCATTTGGCCACGCCGCATCTGTGCATGGACACACTATTCTAATTGGAGAGATGGGCGGCTTTCGCATCACATATTTATATCTATACCCCTATATATTATATTATATTGTGTGCGGGTAACTTTAACTTTGAAAGATGGTCGTTGGATGAGGCGAATCCGATGGTCCAAAGATGGCAAATTTGAGCACTACTGGTCGTTGGATATCATCTAGATTCCACCAGATTTTGCCACATGTATAATCTAGAAGACTCCATGGTTGAACTTAAGCATAATGCACAAACATCAAAACACAAGCACTTTTTATTTGTTCTAGAATCTTCCGTATCAGAATTGCCCAAATGTTTTTCTACATGATTTGCCATTATTTGTTTTTACTTTATGTCTTACGACACACAATTCCATGAATCTTAAAATAGATTAGCTTTCTTATAAAAACTAGATGATTTTGAATGAAATGAACTATAAGAATTAAACGAACATATACATCATGCATATATGACTCAAAGCTTGCATGCTATAATGTGGTATTTATTCATAATTTGGTTGCCAAATCTCATGCGTGCAATGCACGTGTACCTTACTCTAGTCTAAATGGTGTTTGTGTGTGTGTTGTGCGTGTTGAGGTGCAAATTGTTTTTTTGGGTACACGTTAAGCTTGTTCTTCCGAAATTTCAAGCCGCGCCTTGTTATGCCGAAAATTCAAGCTAGCGTCTCTGTCTATCATGCTGCGAAACTCCCGCCTCTTCAACCCGCGCCTTGTTAGCCCGAAATATTTAAGATATATCTTTGTCTCGTTGTGCTCCGACAACTCCCTCCATCTCAACCCGCGCCTTGCTATTCCGAAATTACAACGCGCGCGAAAACTCCCACCTCCTGTGAAATCCCGACACACGAAATGCCTGTGGTACCCCTGAACCGAAAGAACCGCCTCAAATCGGTGGGGGTACTTTCGTAACTTACCCCACATTTCGGACAAGCGCGTCTCTAAGCCATGGTTCCCCACTGCCATCCCATCCGCCCACCCATTCGTACACCGAGGCCGCGAAAACCTGCGATGAAACCCCACACCCTGCTCCGTCCGCCACCCAGCCAGAGCCTCTTCCCTGACGACGTCGTCCACAGCAACACCTCGACGTCCCTCATCCATCGTACCGGATGAGGATCCGTCGTCGATCTCATCATCCCCCCGGTTCAGCCACCCCGTCCTCCACCTCCAAGGAGCTGCCCCGATGTTCCCCTCGTCTTTCGCGCCACCTCCATTCCCATACCGCCGTCTTCACCTGCACCACCGGAAGAGCATCATCATCACCGTTTCCTCGGATGAAGCTGCAGCCTAATCGACGCCACCAAAGAGGTTGTACACTAATCGCCTCATTTTCTTCTTGATTCGATCTCACGGTGTTGCCGGCGCTCAGTCTCGAGGCGACACGGCGCGGCTCCATCCACGGCGGCATCACCAGCCACTTCCTCCACAGCGTCACTCCCTCGGTGGTGTTGTCCACATCAGTAGGAGCTTCTGCTTTAGCCCTCGCTCGCGCTGCTGCTCTGCCCTTGCTCTCGGTCCCCTGCCTGGTCTGCTCTTGCTATTGCTCTTGCTCTTGCTGCTGCTCTCGCTCTTGCTCTTGCTTGCGATGCTGCTCCGATTTAGCTACACTTCAGTCGACTAAATCAACTTTTGGGCAGTCGATTTTCAGGGGGTGGGGGGGGGGGGGATCGCCAGGGTGAAGGAAGAACCAGCCGCAGCGGGGAGGGGGGCTCGCCAGAGAGGTACCCCACTATCTATCTTAGGGTTCAGGATGGGGGCGGTGGTCGCCGGCGGTGGCAGGGCGTTGGCGGGGCGGTGGCGTGGGAATCGCCGGAGAAAAAGCTCGGCACGGGGGGGGGGGCTAGAGGGATGGCCGGGGCGGCGGCGGACCGGCGGTGCGGAGTGTTTTTGGGGCGGGCGGGGCGGTGCACCGCCGGTCGCGGGCGGCGGGGGGCTGCTGTTTGGCCGGTGGTGGCTGGGGGCTCAAGGGGGTGGAGGTTGAAGATGAACCATAGGCCCTTGATTTCGTGTCCAATGGCTGCAAAATCGACTGACCAGAGATGAAAAAGTCAGTCGACCGGCATGTAGCCTCACCTTGCTAGTGCGTTCAGTTTCGACAGCAAAATTCAGTTTCGACAGCAAAACTCAGTTTCGACAGTTAAGTTTAGTTTCGACAGTTAAGTTCAGTTTCAACAGTTAAATTTAGTTTCGCTAGTTAAGTTCAGAGATGAGCGGCTGATGTATTTTACATCTAGCACTTTGTACACTTAGCTATCCAAAGAGGTCGACATGGCTTCGCCAAAGAGGTTGTACACTTGTTGCATCTATTTTTTTACTCTACATGTTATATATATTGTCCACTGAGCACTCGTAGTAACGGGAAATACGATTATTTTATCCTACTATATGACAAGCAGTGAGGTACCAGGCAACTTAGCTATCCGTGATGGACTCTCTTGAACGCCATCATTATTTATCTCTACGCTTTTGAGCTGTGCATTTGTCGATGGGCCTGGGAGTTGAGCTAGTATGGCAGTGGCCTGGGTCCAAAGTAATAGAAGTAGCACAAAACATTTTTTTAGTGTAGGATTTTACTTGCTCAAGCCTGCCTACTAGAATCGCCAGTGCTTGAAAGGAAAAGTGAATGAAAAACATCGGAATTGGAAAGTTTCCTATGGTACTACTTTTCATGAATTTGGTGCAAAGGAATGGAGCAAAGGAAAACTGTAGGATTTGTTCCTTTAGTGTCTCCTTGAAACAAAAACCGTAGGAATTCTAATTTCCACTTCTCCTCCTTTTCATATTCCTATTCATCTAGCACAAGACTAAGGGATAGTACCATAATAGCATTATAACCGTACATTTTCTTGTGGTTTGACTTAATCTCACCATGCTTTTTTGCATCCTGTGATCTTCCAATTGTTGTGAATCAAACACCCAGATAGGCAGAAATCCTGTGTTTTTAAATTCTCTATTTTGCACGTGCATTCCTATCCTATTCCTGTCTATTTCCTATCCCTACACTGTTAGAATCCTCAAATTCAAACAAGCCCTTACTCAATTACTTGTGTTACAGATATGTGTCAAAGAAAACCTTGTGTGGTTTGTTCTGCTCCTGCGGCGCTATGTTCCACCCCAGCTCAGCTGCTCCAACGATGGAAGGGTTCACCACAGTAGGGATCCGCTCTCCAGACTGTCTTTCACCGCCTCAGATCTTCTTCCCTGCCGCCGGCAGCCATGGCAACTTCATTACCATCATCAACTGAGCAGATGACCTTGAGGACTACACGGGTCCACAAGAGAGGTCACACTCTTCCGTGTCTTCTTACGTTATGCGTCGCTTAATATGATGACATGCTACATTATCATCGTGTTCACCTATTAGACTCCGAGTCAGGTCCAAACTAATGCTGAAACTTGAGTTTTTAAATGGTTGTGGGGTACATATTGGGGCAACAATCAGTACTATCTGTCTACTATCTGGTTAATCTCCGGTGTCTACTATGAGTTTCATGTTGGGTGCAAACAAACATTAAAGGAGCCATTATCTGTATTTTTTAACTAAAGCTATTATCTGCCTGTTATCATTGGTTTTGGGTCTATCCACAGTTTGCTACCATTACTCTGGATTTGTGCATGCACTCCTTACATAATCTCACTATGTTTTATTCCTATGCATGTCAGTTATTGTACACAATGGAACTGATCATGTAGAGTAAAGGAGACGAGCCTTGCATGGCAATAAAATTTCATGCAGACGTCGTTGCATGGTGGGCGCAAAGGCAGCCCCCCTCCACCCATTTCAGATCGTAATCAAGAGGAAGATAACTGTTCTGAGGGGGATTCAGAAGGAGAAGACCACTCCTATATACCCCATGAGGTCTTCGCTCTAACTTGGCATGCTGATGTTGGTAATATCATGCATATGGTGCCTTGCATTGCTTACTGTATACATTAAAGATGTCATCTGCTTAGTTTAGACATGCTTTGTGTCAATGCCATCTGTTTAGTTTCTTTATCGTATATGTAAATCATGCAATGCCATCTTGTCTAGCCAGACATCATATATGTGAATTTTGCAATGCCACCCTGGTTAGCCAGTCATCTTATATGTGAATTATATCATGCCATCAATTTTTATTACGTGTTAAATTTGTCAACAATTTTAGTACATTCAATTACTCTTCCTGTGCATCAGGCATTTGGCACGGTCATGGAGAAATCTGGAGTGGAAACAAGGTCTTCAGAGCAGACAATGCTATATGACGAAGCGCATGTCTTGCTGGTTACCAATAGCTCCTTAGAGGAGGATTCAGAGACAGATGACCAGTCATATTTCCCCCCGAGGTGCATGCCCTAACTCGGCAAGGTTATGTTGCTCATCTCGTGCGTATGGTATCTTGCATTGCTATGTCATTTGCTTAGTTTAGACATGCTTTGTGTGAATGCCACCTGTTTAGTGTCTAATTACCATATATGTGAATTATGTAATGCCATCTTCTTGCAAGACATTATATATGTGAATTATGAAATGTTATCTTGTTGCAAGGCATTATGTATGTGAATTATGCAATGCCATGTGAGGGAGTCCTGGATTAGGGGGTCTGCGGACAGTCGGACTATATTCTTTGGCCGGACTGTTGGACTATGAAGATACAAGATTGAAGACTTCGTCTCGTGTCCAGATGGGACTCTACTTGGCGTGGAAGGCAAGCTAGGTAGTACGGATATGGATATCTCCTCCTTTGTAACCGACCTTGTGTAACCCTAACCCTCTCCGGTGTCTATATAAACCGGAGGGTTTTAGTCCGTAGGACAACAACAATAACATACAATCATACCATAGGCTAGCTTCTAGGGTTTAGCCTCTCTGATCTCATGGTAGATCTACTCTTGTACTACCCATATCATCAATATTAATCAAGCAGGACGTAGGTTTTTACCTCCGTCAAGAGGGCCCGAACCTGGGTAAAACTTCGTGTCCCCTGCCTCCTGTTACCATCCGCCTAGATGCACAGTTCGGGACCCACCTACCCGAGATCCGCCGGGTTTGACACTGACATTGGTGCTTTCATTGAAAGTTCCTCTGTGTCGTCGCCGTTAGGCTTGATGGCTCCTACTATCATCGATAGCGATGCAGTCCAGGGTGAGACTTTCCTCCCCGGACAGATCTTTGTGTTCGGCGGCTTTGCACTGTGGGCCAATTCACTTGGCCATCTGGAGCAGATTGAAAGCTACGCCCCTGGCCATCAGGTCAGGTTTGGAAGCTTGAACTACACGGCCGATATCTGCGGAGACTTGATCTTCGACGGATTCGAGCCTCTGCCTTGTGCGTCACGCGGTCACGATGAGTACGATTTAGCTCTACCATCAGACAGTGTTCAAGAAATCGCACCGATAGCCGCTCCGACCCTCAATTCGGAGCCAGTTGTGCCTTCCGTGGACGGGTGGATGGACCCCGCCACGGAGGCCTTACCCTCAGCGGTGATCGAGCCGAACATCGACCTTACCTTGCACGAGAGCCGTATTGTTAAACTGCCGGATCTTTCTCCGGCCACGGACTCCGAACCGCCTGCACCCGATCCTATTGAATCCGATTGGGCGCCGATCATGGAGTTTACCTCCACGGATATTTTTTAGCACTCGCCCCTTGGCGACATACTGAACACACTAAGGTCCCTCTCCTTGTCAGGAGGATCCTGGCCGAACTATGACCGGCAGGATTGGGATGCGGATGACGAAGAAATTCGCCGCCCACCCACCACCCACTTAGTAGCCACTGTCGATGACTTAACCGACATGCTCAACCTCGACTCCGAAGACATCAACGGTATGGACGACGATGCAGGAGACGAACAGGAACCACTGCCCACAGGGCATTGGACGCCCACTTCATCACACAACGTATACATGGTGAACACACCAAAAGAAAATGACGACGAGGAACGGAAGGACGCAACGAAGGGTTGTCCCCTCGAGAAGCAGTCAAAGTGGCGGCGTAAGCGCCGCTCCAAATCCCGCCTCGACAGAAACAACGATCATATAGACCCAGCGTTAGAGCAGGGTGAAGCATCACCGGATCACGGCAATACAGAGAATCAAACCGAACAACCTGACTCTGTCAAAGATAATAGTCCGGACGACCTCACACCGGACAGACACCCGGAGCAATAGAATGCCCGTCAAAGGCTTGTTTCCACAGCGAGGAGTCTATAAAAGCAGAAGCAAAGACTCAAGGCTGCACAAGACACACTTGGAATCAGATGGAGCAAAGTACTCAACGCAGCAGCGAAGTATGGCGATAATCGCCCCACCAAGAGCTACCCAAAGCGGAAGTTGCTACCCGAATTCGATGATGAGGCCTTGGATCCCCCGCAACCAAAAATTGAAACGGCCATCTAGCCGGATAGACGTCCTCACGACCAACATAGAGCGGCAAACAATGCCACACATAAGCCAATACGCGATCCACGCGAAGGCTCGCATCAAAAGGACGGCGCAACCAGATCCATCTACGGACCACGGTACACCCAGATACAGGGGTGCCGCACACCCCCTATGTTTCACCGATGAGGTGCTGGACCATGAATTTCTAGAGGGATTCAAACCCGTAAACATAGAGGCATACGACGGAACAACAGACCCTGGGGTCTGGATTGAGGACTATATCCTCCATATACATATGGCTCGAGGAGATGATCACCACGCCATCAAGTACTTACCCCTCAAGCTCAAAGGGCCAGCTCGGCACTGGCTTAAAAGCCTCCCCGAAAACTCCATTGGAAGCTGGGAAGAGCTCGAAGATGCTTTTCGGGCAAATTTTCAAGGGACTTATGTCCGAACTCCGGATGCGGATGATTCGAGTCATATAACTCAACAGCCCGGAGAGTCAGCCCGAAAGCTTTGGAACAAGTTTCTTACTAAAAAGAACCAAATAGTTGACTGTCCGGACACTGAAGCCTTGGCAGCTTTTAAGCATAGCGTCCGCGGCGAATGGCTTGCCAGACACCTCGGCCAAGAAAAGCCGAGAACAATGGCAGCATTAACAAGCCTCATGACCCACTTTTGCGCAGGTGAGGACAGCTGGCTAGCCAGATGCAGCACCAACGACCCAAGTACATCCGAAGTTAGAGATGAAAACAGGAAATCACGATGCAGCAAAAATAATAAGCGTCAAAATAAAGAAGACAGCCCGAAGAGCACGGCGGTAAATGCCGAATTCAGAAGCTCTCGGCCAGGTCAGCAAAAGCCGCCCTCTAAAGGCGCCAGAGATGAACTGTCCAGCCTCAACAAAATTCTGGACCAAATATGTCAGATCCATAGCACCCCGGGTAAACCCGCTAATCACACCCACAGAGAATGTTGGGTCTTCAAGCAGTCTGGCAAGCTCAATGCCGTACACAAGGGGGAGGATACACCAAGCGAAGACGAGGATGAGCCTCTGAAGCAAGACACTGGGGAACAAAAGAAATTTCCACCAGAAGTCAAAACAGTCAACGTGTTACACGTGATCAAGGGGAGAAACAGAGCGGCACTCCCAGATAAATATGCCCAAGGGCCTATCACCGCGGAGCCCTACCACTGGTCGTTTCAACCGATCACTTTTGACCATTGGGATTACTCAGCAAGTATCCGGCGTGCAGGATGGGCTGCCTTGGTATTAGACCCAATAATTGATGGATACCACTTCACACGAGTCCTGATGGACGGTGGCAGCAGTCTAAACTTGATATATTAGGACACAATCCACAAAATGGGGATAGACCCAACGAAAATTTGCCTCAGCAATACTACCGTTAAAGGAGTAACGCTAGGCCCAGGGGCTCATTGCACGGGCTCCCTGCTACTAGAAGTTATATTCGGCTTCCTCGATAACTTCCGTAGCGAAAATTTAACCTTCCACATTGCTCCGTTCCAAAGTGGCTATCAAGCACTACTTGGACACGAAGCTTTCGCTCGCTTTAATGCAATACCGCATTACACTTCCCTCACGCTTAAGATGCCCGGTCCATGTGGCATCATTATAGTAAATGGAAATATTGAGCGATCCCTGCGCGTCGAGGAGGGTGCGGCTGCCGCTAAAACGGCCTCACCAACTAAAGTACTCGATAGGTCGTCAAGACCACGGACATGGTTAGATGAGTCCGGCGCAGCTATATGAAATTCGTACAGGTTTGATGGCCACACCCCTCTCATAAACACAAGGGGCTCAACGTGCGCAGACAAGTGGCAATTTTTATTCATCTTGAAATTTACATGGTTTCTTTAAAACCTACCTTTTTGCACGACAACTTTTCACCTAAGTTCCTCTCTTTTACAGATGACCACAGTGCTACACCTGTCTAGGATACGCCACAACGGAGACACAGGCGCAGACGTGCAGCAGGGACCCATCCCAAGGATTCTTTTTAGATTAAGACCCTGTGTCAACCTTTTTTACTGTCTCTTGTTGATACACATCCCTCAGATTCTCAATACAATTGAGAAGGATGCTGGCGTCTTGGCATGTGGCCACATCAGAATAATGCACGTACCTGGACACCAGGGGCTTCTTACGAAGGGCACTATTTAGGCCCGGTTTATACCATAAAGACCGAATACCTTAGGGAGTGTTCGGCGTCGCGAGTTTGGCCTTATATGCATCAGCTCCAAATCATGTCTTTGGTAAAATGTCGGGTTTGCCTGGCTCCTATGTTTTGGTACCTTACGTTCAGCTCTATCGGCTAAGATAGCACTAGGAGAACTACTGCGATTGTGCCCCGGGTCATCCGGACGAGCACCTCAGTAGAGAAAGCCGAAAACTGACTGTCATGATATAGCGTGAGACTGGTCAACCACTCGATGACCTATCGGAATGTTAGAATTCCTCCTCCTTAACGAAGGGCTGTTTCCCGGCCAGGCATGTACGCACACCGAATTCGGGAGAGTGCGGAGCCAACATGGGCTATATAGTAGCCCCACCATCAAACTCCTATGGCTAAGTGAAAGTGTTAAAGCATTATAGTCTAGTTGCCTCGTTCGCTGCGCTATCACCTCCTTAATAGGACCAAGACGTTGGGTTAAGTGTGAACACATGTCTTCTGCGAACACCTCCGCATTATATGCGTGGGGGCTGAAGCCGACGACTGCAATCTTTCAGGTTATACACATGTATACATAAACGGCCGCACAGGAGGCATCATATTACTTTCAGGCAAAAGTATAAACACAACCATAATAAATTTCATAAAAACATTGTGTTTACAATGGGAATACATGTCACTCAAACATAATATTCTTCGAGCACTGGGCCCCTATCAAACAAGCACCCTCGAGAACCTCTTCGAAATAGTGCTCGGCAGCCACTCGGCCTATGGCCGAACCCTGCACCGCAACAGTGGTAGCATCCATCTCTGCCCAGTATGCTTTAATACGGGCAAGGGCCATCCGCGAGCCTTCTATGCACGCCGACCTCTTCATCGCATTGATGCGCAGCACCGCACCAAGGAACTGCCGCACTAAGCTGAAATAGCTGTTCGACTTCGGCTTTTCCGGCCACAGCTGATCCACGACAAACCTCATGGCGAGTCCGGACAACCTATTTAGTTCGGCCCATTCGGCTAGCTGATCAGTCAATGGAAGAGGACGCTCTAGAATGTTGAATTGCGACCAGAACAGCTTGTCCACTTCACGATCTGTTTGACCTTGGAAGTATTTGGCCGCATCGACAGCGCTCGCCTCCAAGTCCATATATGCGTCTGCCGAACTCCACAGCCGATCCAGAGGGGCATACCGTGGATCTCCAAACTTCCTCCACAGCATGAAGGGCTTCCCAGCCACAATATCCCCAGCTTGATGCAGCTCCTCCTTCGCTCTCATAGCAGAGCGGGTGTCTTTGTTCGCCATCGTGGCCTTTTCAAGGTCCGTTGCCTTCACTCGGTTTTCTTTTTCAAGGAACTGGCAACGGTCGGCAGTGTCTTTTAACTTTACGACCATCTTGGCCATCTTCTCTTTGCTCTCGCAATGCGCGGCCTTCTCGGCTTTCAACTCTTCGGCCGCCTTCAAAGCAGCCACATTACTAATCCTTGCTTGTTCTTTGGCTCGGGCAAGTTCCGCCCGCAGGGTTTCCACGGTGGCAGCTCCATCTGCAGTCACAACATATTAAAGATACTGGCATCATGCTGCTCTTACTATGTGGCATTCACCAGAAAATAACACTTACCCTGTGCCTCGTCAAGCCTCTTGTTAACAAGCTCGATGTCGGCATCCGCCGCATCCAGTTGCTGCTTCAGTTCGGCAAACTCATGAGTCCGGGTAGCCACCGGAGCTCCCACTACCTGCACATTAAAGCGGTATGGTTATTGCCTAGGACTACGATCCTCTGTTTGCCGCCGTTCTCAGTGACAACCAGAGTCTCAGGGGCTACTATCTACATAGGGCACACCTAAAAATGTGCGATACCATCACAAATGTACATCATTTTACGTGCCTCAAAGCCCATCAGTAGACTCATAAAGGCATCATGCAACCCGATTTTCGGCGGATGAGATCCTTTCCATCACCGTACCCATCAATGTACGGTGTTCTTCTGAGATGGCCGTTCGCTCCAACAGCTCTCTCAGTACGTCCGACCGCATACCAGACGGTCCCGGACTCTTCTGTTTGCTCTCTTCGAGAGCCAGACGCTGGGGACTTCGGGTGACTATAGGATTATCTTCTGGCCTCACTGGATCCGGAGAGGCCCTCCGTGACGACACTTTAAGGTCGCCCACTTCTTGAGAAGAGGAGTCCGGGGGAGGCGTTTCACTCTCCATCATCTCCGGAAGAAGATCCCCCGAAGACGAGCTCTGCTGAGAAGGGCAAAGATCCGAACTGCAAGATAAATACTTTGGTTATTTTCCTCAGAGTTAAGGTAATATATCTTCACTATTAAAGTACTTTTTAATTACTTACAACTCGTTAGAGGGCTGATCCCCGTGCGGACTTTGTGCGGCAAGAGCACCCTCCAAGGCAGGACCCTCTGGTGGAGATTTCTTCTCCCGCTTCGAAACCTTGGTTTCCGGATCTTTAGAGGTAGTCCTCTTCCTTCCTCGGGGTGAGAGAATGTCCGATTCCTCCCCTCGGTTATCCTCCCTCACGGAGGCGCTCGTTCCCTCGGTCGGAATAGGTAGCGGTGGATGCCCGCTTTCGCCCTCATCATTCCCCCCTTTGCCTTCCTTTGAGGGCTCCGGGCAAGGTGCTAGCTCGAGCATCTTTTCCAGTACTAGATTTTCCAAACCCTCAGGAAGGGGGGCCGAACACCGAATCATCTTCGCCTTTGTTATCCAGTCCTGGTCAAAGAGCGATTTCTCATAATAACGTCATGATAAATGAAAGACGATGTGTTCGGCTAGAGGATAACTTACTTGGTCAGTGGTGCGGTTGCTGCTCAGGCCCACACCCTTGGTAGTATCCGGACACTCTATTTGGGGTCCGAAGAATGATCTATAAATCTCCTCGTGCGGCAGGCCGAGGAAATCCTGAATAGCGCATGGTCCTTCTGGGTTGAACTCCCACATGCGAAGAGGCCAACGTTTGCATGGCTGGATTCGTCGGACCAACATGACTTGCATTACCATAATCAAACTGAAATCTCTTTCGAAGATATTTTGAATGCGGCTTTGCAATACAGGCACGTCCTTGGTGGGACCCTAGCTCAGCCCTCTGCTAATCCATGACATCAGTTGTGGTGGAGGGCCTGAGCGGAAAGCAGGGGCAGCCACCCACTTGGCACTTCTGGGAGCTGTGATGTAAAACCACTCCCGTTGCCATAATCTGGACACCTCTGGAATAGAACCCTTTGGCCATGGAGCTCCGGCAATCCTGCTTATTAATGCGCCTCCGCACGCTACATGCTGCCCCTCGACCATCTTCGGCTTCACGTCAATGGTCTTGAGCCATAGGCCGAAGTGAGGGGTAATGCGGAGGAAGGCCTCACACACAACAATAAATGATGAGATGTGGAGAAAGGAGTCTGGGGCCAGATCGTGGAAATCTTGCCCGTAATAAAACATCAGCCCCCTAACGAAGGGATCCAGCATGAGGCCTAGACCTCGGAGGAAGTGGGAGATGAACACGACGTCTTCGTTGGGTTCAGGAGTAGGGACGACATGCCCTCGAGCAGGCAGCCTATGCGAAACCTCGACGGTCAGGTATCTGGCCTCCCTCAACTTCTTGATGTCTTCTTCCGTAATGGAGGAGGGCATCCACCAGCCTTGAAGGCTAGATACGGACATGATTGAAGATCCGGAGCACCTGACCTGGGCTTTGGGTGTTAGAACTCGAGGCGGGGCAATGATTCGATTGAGCACGGGAGGGAAAAAAGTAAAAGCCTTGTCCCTTTATAAAGAGGGTAAATATCAAGCGTCCTCCCCATAGCCGTTTGGAACTTGCCTATAATCTAGGAGTCCTAGATACGGTTGGGTTATCCACGACCGTATTGATGAGAATCCTGTAATTAGGGGAGCACGATATCTGCTTTGACAAGACGTGTCAAGAAACCGCCTCGCGTTATGTGTGAGGTTGGTTGAAGAAAAATGGTTCGAATAATTACCGGGCCGTGGCATAATGTCGTGTTGCCGAAACATGTCAGCAGATTAGATTTGTGGAAATATTATTTTCTCTACGGTGGTATGTGGAACTTATTTTGCAGGGTCGGACACTATCCTTGTATTCAAATCCTTCCGTGATGTATTCGGAGGAGGAACCCACCTTGCAATGCCGAAGACAATACTGCGCGCCGGACTCATCGTCATTGAAGCCTGGTTCAAGGGCTACTGAGGGAGTCCTGGATTAGGGGGTCTGCGGACAGCCGGACTATATTCTTTGGCCGGACTGTTGGACTATGAAGATACAAGATTGAAGACTTCGTCTCGTGTCCGGATGGGACTCTACTTGGCGTGGAAGGCAAGCTAGGTAGTACGGATATGGATATCTCCTCCTTTGTAACCGACCTTGTGTAACCCTAACCCTCACCAGTGTCTATATAAACCAGAGGGTTTTAGTCCGTAGGACAACAACAATAACATACAATCATACCATAGGCTAGCTTCTAGGGTTTAGCCTCTCTGATCTCATGGTAGATCTACTCTTGTACTACCCATATCATCAATATTAATCAAGCAAGACGTAGGGTTTTACCTCCGTCAAGAGGGCCCGAACCTGGGTAAAACTTCGTGTCCCCTGCCTCCTGTTACCATGTGCCTAGATGCACAGTTCGGGACCCCCTACCCGAGATCCGCCGGTTTTGACACCGACACCATGCTATTTAGGCAAGCGTCATATATGTGAATTATATTATGTCATCCTTTTTTTGTATTTCTCATTGCTTTTGTCGACAATGTTTGTATATTCAACTGCTCTTCCTGTGCATCAGCCATTTGAATTGGTGATGGAGAAATCTGGAGTGAAAACAAGGTCTTCAGAGCAGACAACGCTACCTGCTGAAGCAGATATCTTGCTGGTTACAGATAGCTCTTCAGAGGAGGATTCAGAGGCAAATGACCAGTCCTATTATCCCCCTGAGGTGTATGCTCAAACTTGGCAGGGTTATATTACTCATATAATGCATATGTTGTATTGCAATGCTTAGTTTTTACATCATATACACAATATTGAATGCCATCTCCTTAGTCGACACATCATATATGCGATTGCCCTCTGCTCACTTCCTTAGTATATAAATCATATATTTGAATTATGTCATGCCATGATGTTTACATAGACAGCATGTATCTGAATTATGGCATGCCAACCCATTTTCTAAAGACATAATATAGTTATATCATCTCATTCTGTTTACATAGTCATCATATTTTAAATTATGTCATTCTATCCGTGAATTATATCATGCCATCATGTTTCCATCGACGGCATGTTTGTGATTTATGGCATGCCAACCACTTTAATAGACACATCATATAGTTATATCATGTCATCCTGTTTACATAGTCATCATATTTTGAAATATGTCATTCTATCCTGTTTAGTTAGCCATCATACATGTGAAATTGTGTCATGCTATCCTGTTTAATTAGCCATCATATATGTGAAATTATGTCCTGCTATTCTGTTTTCTTAGACAACATAAATGTGAATTATTTCATGCCCCGTTTTCTTCCCTACTATCCATTGCACATGTCTATCTTACAATGTCTATATATTCAATTACTTTTCTTGTTTATCAGCCATTTCAATTGGAGGGAGTGATGGCAGTATCTGTGGGAGTAAAAACACGGTCTTCAGAAAAGATCGTGCTACTTGTTGATGCAGATAGAACCACAGTTGTACTTTCCCAAGAACTAGCCCCACCACACATAACCCACACTCATGCAGATTGTACCCCTACCCAGTTGGACAGAGAACCAGCTACACACCTTCTAACCCCAACCCCAGCAGATAGACACCCAGTTCCCGTTGACACAGCACCATCTCCACCACAGAGCACCCAAACACGAGAAGTTAGTAAGGCAACTGCAGTGCCCAAATCACGAGGACCACCACTCTGAACCCGAAGTCAACACTTAAAGCAGAAGAAGAATTGTTCTCAGGTCAGGTTCCATAGCTATGGTTCATACTACTTTGCTCTTGCATCACTGTATTTACTGATACCAACTAATTTCAAATTTGAAGGATGCAATTGAAACTCCAATGGCGCAATAGGTATGTTTTAAACCTATTTCTTCAACGTGTTTGGCTGTTTGCTGTTGTAACTTGCTCTATGTTGATTTCAGTTTCAATTGAATAAACAGTTATGTTCTCATGCCATGCACACTACAAGTGTTGTTATTGTTGTGTAGTTTCCCACACTTATATTCTGTCTATGCTGCTTTGTCTTAAATAGATATGATTCGAACTGTATCTATCTTGATTTGGCAACATAAACTAGAATGATATAGACCATACAGTGACCATACTACATAGATATATGTTTGTTTCATGCTGTTATCCTGTCCACCTTACTACTGAACTGGTTTACCAAAATGAGTTTCATATACTACATTGTAAACCTGAGATGTGTTTGTTTGTTTCTCTTTTATAACGCGGATAAAATATTGGAGAAGAGTACCCTGTTATGCAATGGTAAAGGAAGTAATGCAGATAAGGTTCAAGATAGTGAGACATCCCTGTTGGTCTCCAAGAAAGCTGATAAAAACTATACTGAAGATAGTGAGACAACCCCAAAGTCCTGTCTTGATGTAGTGTTTGCATTACTGGCTACCACTGCTGGCACCAGCTCTTCGAACTCATTGCCTGAATCAGTTCGGCTTATTGAGTCTCAACTTCAAGTTGAAAGACATCGATCAGATGTTATGCGACAGGAAGCCGAAGGACTGAGGAAGTCCCTGCAGAATTCAGATGCATACTTTCTGGTGCAACAGCAAGTGCTGGAGGACTTAAGTGCCAAACAAGAGAAAGTTAATAAGCTTGCTAAGCATCTTGCCAGCATTATGGGTACCCAGGATATTGTTTCTTGAGCTCTTCTGAAGTGGTTTCGGTCCTGGACTTGTTTTGCTGCGTCGTTTATATGCTGTTGTGTTCCCTATATTTGCACTGGTGGCGAACTTTGATGCCCAGTGGATGTAATATGTGTAATAGCCATGATAGCCTAGTGTAAGTTGCTTGCTTTTTTATTTCGTTGTTGTCTTGTTTATTTGTTTGCTTGTAGTCAGTGCAGTTCTTTTTCTGCGGTTTGCTAGTGGCTGCAATAACCTATTTTTTAAAACTAGGCCACAATAACCATGGGCTAATATTTACTGTAGTGACACTGGGTCTCCTACGGGCCATAGAAACAGTGGGCCTTCTACGGGCCGTATAAACAGTGGGCCTTCTATGGGACGTAGAAACAATGGGCCTTCTACGGTCCGTATCATCAATGGGCCTTATACGGGCCGTATGATCGATTGGCCAAACATGGGCCAAACAGACCGCATTCTGGCCGTAAACAGGCTAGAGTTCGAATCGTCCGTTTATGGGCTGACCATAACGGGCCATCGTTAATAGGCCGTATTTGATGACGCTATGAAAACGGCCCAACATATTAACGGACCACAAACGGGCCGACTGTAACCACGGGCTGAATTTGGCCCACAAGCAGAAAATGACAGTAACGGGCCGTAAGTAAAAGAATGCTGGAAAATAGCCCAAGAATAAATGGGCTCTGAGAAGGCTGAAAGATAACATGGGCTGGAAACGGCCCAACAGAATAACGGGCCGTTAATGGGTATAAAGTGATACACTGTTCTTTACGGGCCAGTTTCACCACGGGCCGTTAATGGGTGTAAAGTGATACACTATTCATTACGGGCCAGTTTCACCACGGGCCGTTAATAGGCCAAGAGTTACATAGGGCCTCATATGGGCTGAAAGACGTCATGGGCCATACATGGGCCAGAAGTGAAAATAGGCTGGAATCATATTGGATGGACCAGATGACGCTACTGGGCCTAATTCAAATAGGGCGTAACGGGCCTTGGGTTAGTGGGCTGTAAATGTGCTATATGCGAACAGGCCGTTAACATGCTTTCCATGGGCCGGCCCGCCACCTTTTGACCAAGTCAAACGGGCCGGCCTTTTCATAGGAATGGACCTCTATTGGGCCGTGCCACGTGTCGATGTATCATAGGCGCCTTCTGTCCAATGAGTGGATGACATCTGTCCCAGCGATGAGCTGACACGTGTTTCCTCTAGCCAATGATGATTTTACACGTGGAAAATCCCCATTGGTCGGGGCTGTTAACGGGTTATCGGATCCAAAACCTGACCCGATAGCTTAACGACGTTCCGTTATGGTGGATGCCACGTGTCGGTCACCCTTGACGAAAGCACTTCTGTGACGCGCGATTTATCGTCATGGAAGTGGACACTTCTGTGATGATAATTTTGCTAATGTCATGGAACACTTCTACGATAGCACATGTATGACTATCTTGATTCTGTCATAAAATCGTCATGGATGTACATGCATGACAGAAAACGCGACCTACTGTGACACACATATCATCACGGAAGTGTATTTTTTTTGTAGTGAGGGCGAAGCGCTCAAGGAGAAGGCCAAGGTCAAGGCGTAGGTGCGGGTGTTTGAGAACACTAGGAAGGCCGACAATGCCGCCTCAATGACCGACCTCGCCATGAAGTGGAAGGCTGGGACTGGCATGCCAAGGTCATCGAGGTTGAGGCCGCCAAGGCTGTCGCCATCCGCGATGCCGAGCTGCAGATGGAGGTTAAGACGAAGAACGTGCTCTGCCAAACTGACAAGCTCAAGGTCGAGCAGCTCAGCAAGTCCATAGTACACTAGGACACACAGGTTGGTTATGCAATAAGCATGTATAAAATAAAGTACTAGGGACAAGAGAAATTCATACTTATTGACGTCATCATTTTATATTTTGTAGGTTCAAGAATCGAACATGCTCTTGTACAGCTGGCAGAAGGCGGCAGATACGACATTGTATAAGGAGATGAAGGCGGCGGTGAGGTGAAGCAGCTGAGCAGAAACACATGCATATCTCGATATGGGAGGAAAGGGAGGGAGATAAGGTGAGGGTTAGCAGTGCAACATGCCACACGAGGAAAGGGGTGAAGAGATGACCTTGAGGAGGGAAGTGAGCTTGGTCCATGGCATGGGTCAGAGTAGAGGAAGGTTGATCCATGGTTTGGCCAAAGGGGTGATGAGCGAGGGAGAAGTAGAAGGCTCCCTCTCATATCTTGGTGCACGAGCAAGTCTGTCAAGGTGGAAGAAGCCTGTCATTTCATGACGGCGTTGGTGACCTTGGCGTGATGTTGTTCGCCGGTTTGTGGGCAGATCAGGCAACCGTCTGGTGTCTTGATCCCCCCTTCACTAATTCTAGTGAGAAGAGGGGAGGGATGAAAGGGTGGAGGGGTGGGAGATGAGGTCGCCGATTCTGTTGGTTGTGGGGGCAAGGGCGAAGAGAGGAGTGTGAGCGACGCCGGAGAAGTCTATGGATCTAGAGAGGGAGGGGAACAAGAGAGTGAGTGGTGTGGAGAGGGAGTGGATAGAGTGCGGTCGTTCGGGAGAGGATAGCAAGTTGTATAGGAGGGGTATAATGGGAATATCATAAAAATAAAGCTTTATTTATACCTATACACTATATATATTTAGAATAACATAAAATATTTTCTCAATAAATTACTTAAAAATATCCAAGAAATTACGGATGACCCCTTATATAAAGGGGGAATCCGTTCTTTGCTTGTGGAGATATGAAACATAGTTTTTTATGGGCAATATACCACATACCCTAAATAGTAGATATTCGTGAGAATAACCATCAACATGTGATTTAGAGGTGAGCCTAAAATTATTAAAATTGGGATACCACTCAATATAATAGAAACTACTCATTTCTTGGATTTGTCTAATGAATATATATTTTCCATACCACCATCATAAAAAAATTATTCTAATCTTCATTTATATTAGAATACCTTTGTAGGTCATAAAAATTGATGGTTTGATTGTGCTTCGGAGATGTCGACTGACAAAGACCCTGATGTAACGATGATGGAGGGGGCTAAGAATTCAACGAGTTTTACACAACCAAAAGAGGTGCATGCAAATAATTGTTCCTCTTTGTATGTATGTTGCACATGATATAATACTCAAAAGGTATATTTCTATATATATATATATATATATTTAATTTTGTAGGATATGAGAGAGATGGAGATGGATTATGTCAGGGTTCAAAAATAAACCCTTTCAGAGGGTTTTTGGGGCGACGTCATTGGAAGGGGACACAAATTCACCATGTTTTATACAACAAAAACATGTGCAAGTGATGATATCCCACAACAACGACACACTCAAAATAAAGCATACCGGCTGGAATTATGATAAATGTTTATGGCAACATTTATTTCCAACTGGTATTCTGATGAGTAAGTTCAATGATGTTCACATAACTCAAGGAAAATATTTCAAAAGCCCGTAGCAACGCACGGGCATTCTACTAGTTAAAACATAAAAAACACAATCATAACAAAGGATATATGATTTATTTATTACTAAACAGGAACAAAAATCAAGGAACAAAAATAAAATTGGGTTGCCTCCCAATAAGCGCTATCGTTTAACGCCCCTAGCTAGGCATAAAGACAAGAATAGATCTAGGTATTGTCATCTTTGGTATGCAAACCATATGTGGCTCTCATAATAGATTCATAAGGTGATTTAATTTTCCTCCTAGGAAAGTGTTCCATGCCTTTCCTTAATGGAAATTGGAATCTAATATTTCCTTCTTTCATGTCAATAATTGCACCAATCGTTCTAAGGAAAGGTCTACCAAG
The DNA here is from genome assembly GCF_018294505.1 of Triticum aestivum. Classification (NCBI taxonomy): domain Eukaryota; kingdom Viridiplantae; phylum Streptophyta; class Magnoliopsida; order Poales; family Poaceae; genus Triticum; species Triticum aestivum. The sequence goes on from NC_057794.1 coordinate 444,065,836, forward strand.
AATAATAGGACATGTAGGATTGCAATCTATGTCAAGAACAATGAAATCTACGGGCACATAATTCCTATTTGCAACAATAAGAACATCATTAATTCTTCCCATAGGTTTCTTAATGGTGGAATCCGCAGGATGCAAATTTAAAGAGCAATCATCAAATTCACGGAAACCTAACACATCACACAAAGTTTTTGGAATCGTGGAAACACTAGCACCCGAATCACATAAAGCATAGCATTCATGATCTTTAATCTTAATTTTAATAGTAGGTTCCCACTCATCATAAAGTTTTCTAGGGCTAGAAACTTCTAATTCAAGCTTTTCTTCATGGGATTGCATTAAAGCATCAACGATATGTTTGGTAAAAGCTTTGTTTTGATCATAAGCATGAGGATTATTTAACACAGATTGCAAAAAGGAAATACAATGTATTAAAGAGCAATTATCATAATTAAATTCCTTGAAATCCAAAATAGTGGGTTCATTGCTATGTAAAGTTTTGACCTCCTCAATCCCACTTTTACAAATTTTTGCATCAAGATCTAAAAACTCCGAATCATTGGGACACCTTCTAACTAAAGTTGACTCATCTCCAGTCCCATCTTTATAAATATTCATATTGGAAAACAAAGACTTAATAGGAGACACACCAATCACTTTTAGATCTTCATCATTATTATCATGAAAACTAGAAGAACACACTTTCACAAAGCAATCTTTTTTAGCACGCATCCTAGCGGTTCTTTCTTTGCACTCATCAATGGAAATTCTCATGGTTTCGAGAGACTCATTGATATCATGCTTAGGTGGAATAGATCTAAGTTTCAAAGAATCAACATCAAGAGAAATTCTATCCACGTTCCTAGCCAACTCATCAATCTTAAGCAATTTTTCTTCAAGCAAAGCATTGAAATTCTTTTGCGAATTCATAAATTCTTTAACACTAGTCTCAAAATCAGAGGACATATTATTAAAATTTCCATAAGAGTTGTTGTAGGAATTACCATAATTATTAGAGAAATTACTAGGGAATGGCCTAGAATTAAAATTTCCTCTATACGCGTTGTTACCAAAATTGTTCCTACCAACAAAATTCACATCCATAGATTCATTATTATTCTCAATCAAAGTGGACAAAGGCATATCATTAGGATCAGAAGAAGCACTCTTTTCAGCAAACAATTTCATAGTTCATCCATCTTTCCTCTCAAAACATTAATCTCTTCAATAGCTTGAACTTTTTTACTAGCGGACCTTGCGGTGTTCCATTGAGAATAATTAACCATAATATTATCTAGGAGTTTAGTAGCTTCGCCTAAAGTGATTTCCATAAAAGTGCCTCCCGAGGCCGAATTTAAAAGATTTCTAGAAGCAAAATTCAATCCAGCATAAAATTTTTGTATAATCATCCATAAATTCAAACGATGTGTAGGGCAATTACGTATCATTAATTTCATCCTCTCCCAAGCTTGTGCAACATGCTCATGATCAAGTTGCTTAAAATTCATAATATCGTTTCTAAGAGAGATGATCTTCGCGGGAGGAAAATACTTAGAGATAAAAGCATCTTTGCACTTATTCCATGAATCAATACTATTTTTAGGCAAAGAAGAGAACCAAATTTTAGCACGATCTCTAAGCGAAAACGGAAATAGCTTCAATTTAACAATATTATTATCCACATCTTTCTTCATTTGCATATCACACAAATCAACGAAGCTGTTTAGATGGGTAGCGGCATCTTCACTAGGAAGGCCAGAAAATTGATCTTTCATAACAAGATTCAACAAAGCGGTATTGATTTCACAAGATTCAGCATCGGTAGTAGCAGCAATTGGAGTGCTAATAAAATTATTATTGTTGGTATTGGAAAAGTCACACAATTTGGTGTTATCTTGAGCCATCGTGACAAACAATCAATCCAAAACACAAGAAAACAATAGGCAAGCAAAAAGAAGTGAATGGAATAAGGACAAATAAAACAGCAAAGGTGAAGTGGGGGAGAGGCAAATGGCAAATAATGTAATGCGAGGGATAAGAGTTTGTGATGGGTACATCGTATGTCTTGACTTGGCGTAGATCTCCCCGGCAACGGCGCCAGAAATCCTTCTTGCTGCCTCTTGAGCATGCGTTGGTTTTCCCTTGAAGAGGAAAGAGTGATGCAGCAAAGTAGTGTAAGTATTTCCCTCAGTTTTTGAGAACCAAGGTATCAATCCAGTAGGAGACTACACACAAATCTCCTAGTACCTGCACAAACAAATAAGAACCTTGCAACCAATGCATTAAAGGGGTTGTCAATCCCTTCATGGCCACTTGCAAAAGTGATATCTGATAAACATGATAAGATAAATATTTTTGGTATTTTTGTTTTATAGATTGGAAAGTAAAGATTGCAAAATAAACAGCGACAGAAATGGCTAGTTGACGGGAAATTAATATGATGTAAAGTAGACCCGAGGGCCATAGGTTTTACTAGTGGCTTCTCTCTAGATAGCATATATTATGGTGGGTGAACAAATTACTGCCGATCAATTGATAGAAAAGCACATATTTATGAGAATATCTAGGCATGATAATAAACATAGGCATCACATCCGTGTAAAGTAGACCGAAACGATTCTGCATCTACTACTATTACTCCACACATCGACCGCTATCCAACATGCATCTAGAGTATTCAATTCATAAGAACATAGTAACGCATTAGGCAAGATGACATGATGTAGAGGGATAAACTCAAGCAATATGTTATAAACCCCATCTTTTTATCCTCGATGTCAACAATACAATACATGCCTTGCTGCCCCTGCTGTCACTGGGAAAGGACACCGCAAGATTGAACCCAAAGCTAAGCACTTCTCCCATTGTAAGAATGATCAATCTAGTAGGCCAAACCAAACTGATAATTCGAAGAGACTTGCAAAGATATTTAAATCATGCATAAAAGATTTCAGGGAAGAATCAAATATTGTTCATAGATAATCTTGATCATAAACCCACAATTCATCGGATCTCGACAAACACACCGCAAAAAGAATTACATCAAATAGATCTCCAAGAGAATCGAGGAGAACTTTGTATTGAGATCCAAAGAGAGAGAAGAAGCCATCTAGCTAATAACTATGGACCTGAAGGTCTGTGGTAAACTACTCACACATCATCAGAGAGGCTATGGTGTTGATGTAGAAGCCCTCTGTGATCGAATCCCCCTCCGGCAGATCACCGGAAAAGGTCCCCAGATGGGATCTCACGGGTACAGAAGGTTGTGGCGGTGGAAAAGTCGTTTCACGGCTCCCCTGGATGCTTTCAGGGTATAAGTGTATATATAGGGGAAATAAGTAGGTCGGTGGAGCTACGATGGGCCCACGAGGGTGGGGGGCGCGCCTTCCCCCCTAGGCGCGCCGCCCTACCTCGTGGCCGCCTTGTTGCTTCCTTGACCTCCACTCCAAGTCTCCTGGATTGTGTTTGTTCCAAAAAAGATCCTTGCGAAGGTTTCATTTTGTTTGATATTCCTTTTTGCGAAACACTGAAATAAGCAAAAAAACAACAATTTGCACTAGGTCTTCGGTTAATAGGTTAGTCCCAAAAATAATATAAAATTGCATATTAAAGCCCATTAAACATCCACCAGCTAGCCATAGTTACATTGTGTGCAGCATAGTTGTATGGGGGTATGGAATCTATGATACAGGGTCGTCCACTAGGGAGGTATTCCCAGGACCACAACAATAGAAACTCGTAAAAGACACAAAGTAATGGAGCTTTCGACGGGAACGAAGATTTTTGTGTGGCATCACACAACCCTCTATATTTATGAGAAAGCATAGCAGAACTGAAGCTGTATTTTGGATTCTGAGGTAAAGATTCATCTACTATCTTCTCGGCAAAGTAGATGAGACCAGGGAGAAATACGTCACCGTGTGAATTTGGAAACATCATACCAAAAGAGCCACAACAAATACGCAAACATATGTCTCTTCCTCGTCTTAGGATTAGCGCCGCGAGGTATATCCTCAAATTTCTCAAGAAGCCATCCGAGTGGAACACCTCGAGGCGGACCAGGACACTGTGATTGTCCCATTGTCACCCCAAGATAGACTAAGACATCATCTGGACAAGATGATGAGACTCGTGGAGGGGCCAACGGCTCACCTCTAATTGGTAGATTTGTGATCATAGACACATCTTTTAGGATAGGTGCAAGATCTCCACAACGAAAGTGAAAGGTGTGGGTTTCAGGTCTCCACCGGTCAACAAGGGAGGCCAAAGGAAATGGGTCCAAAGTGAATTGGGGTTTGCCAGATGTGAGCATAGCAAAACCAAGTAGTCCATAAGCCTTAAGGTGTGCAATGAAAGAATCATCTATTATCCATTTATTCTTTACGGGTTGAAGCCTGAAAGTCCGAGGAGGATTTTCATGATTTGGGTTTAAGAAAAGGTGGCAACGGTGGCCCTTGTCGTGGTGCCCCTACAAAAGGACTCACAGTTCGGCCATGACCTATACACAGATAGTCATAAAAAATAACACTTAACACCACAAATAAAAATAAAAATTAACACCACAAACACAAATACAAATAAATAGAGCGAGTTCAATTCAAATTAAATATTTGAAGTTAACATCACAATTACAAATGAAATGTAACATAACGAGTACAAATATAACAACATCACGCGGTGTTGTTGCCTCGATACGGGCATTCCCTACGTGAGTGCCTAGGGCACCTAGAAATGCAACATCGCCTTGGTTCTCCCAACTGGCTATGGTCCATGTCATTGTGATGACGCTTAGACTGACGTCGTCCCTTAGGGGTTCTCCTCAACCCCGCGTTCAGAACCTGTTTGGGCCCATATGGCCATACCATTTTGTAGTGCATATCAATGCCTCAGGCCTACAACTCCCTGTTCCAGGTGTTGTATAGATTATACGTGTTGGATTACAGCGATATGTATGGATTGCCATTGATTTTTTGATCTGCAGCTGCCCGGAGGACATGACTACAAAGGTAGTCAAGAAGCTTGGGGTTTTTGCGGGTGTACTCACACGACATTGGGCCGAGGGTGACAACTTGCTTTTTTAGTACTCTGTGGTGACCCTTAACATACTTGGCTCCCACGTTGACTTCCCACTTATTCTTAAGTGTGTCCACTTTCCCGCAACCATGGCTTTGAGACTTCTTTGCATTGTCGCCAGATGTATTTGCATCTTCTTAGACCATGGCTTGCTCAATTCAACCTGTGCCCTGGTGACGCTGGCTCCGTCTGCAAGGTATGGCAGAATCCGGTTCCAACTTTCGTCAACTAGGGTTGTGATAGGTGATAACCCACAAGTATAGGGGATCGCAGCTGTTTTTGAGGGTAGAGCATTCAACCCAAATTTATTGATTCAACACAAGGGGAGCCAAAGAATATTCTCAAGTATTAGCAGTTGAGTTGTCAATTCAACAACACCTGAAAGACTTAATATCTACAACAAAGTATTTAGTAGCAAAGTAGTATGGAAGTAACGGTAATGGTGGCAAAAGTAACAGTAGCCGTTTTTGTAGCAATCGTAATAGTGGCAACGGAAAAGTAACTAAGCAAAGATCAATATGTGAAAAGCTCATAGGCAATGGATCAATGATGGATAATTATGTCGGATGCGATTCCTCATGCAATAGTTATAACATAGGGTGACACAGAACTAGCTCTAGTTCATCAATGTAATGTAGGCATGTATTCCGAATATAGTCATACGTGCTTATGGAAAAGAACTTGCATGGCATCTTTTTTCCTACCCTCCCGTGGCAGCGGGGTCCTATTGGAAACTAAGGGATATTAAGGCCTCCTTTTAATAGAGTACCGGAACAAAGCATTAACACTTAGTGAATACATGAACTCCTAAAACTATGGTCATCACCGGGAGTGGTCCCGATTATTTTCACTTCGGGGTTGCCGGATCAGAACACATAGTGGGTGACTATTGACTTGCAAGATAGGATCAAGAACTCACATAGATTCATGAAAACATAATAGGTTCAGATCTGAAATCATGGCACTCAGGCCCTGGTGACAAGCATTAAGCATAGCAAAGTCATAGCAACATCAATCTTAGAACATAATGGATAATAGGGATCAAACCGTAACAAAACTAACTCGATTACATGGTAAATCTCATCCAACCCATCATCGTCCAGCAAGCCTATGATGGGTTTACTCATGCAAGGCAGTGAGCATCATGAAATTGGTCATGGATGATGGTTGATGATAACGATGGCGACGGATTCCCCTCTCCGAAGCCTCGAACGGACTCCAGACCAGCCCTCCCGAGGAAGATTAGGGCTTGGCGGCAGCTCCGTATCGTAAAACGCGATGAATCCTTCTCTATGATTTTTTCCTCCCCGAAAGTGAATATATGGAGTTGGGGTTGAGGTCGGTGGAGTCCTAGGGGGCCCACGAGGCAGGTGGCACGCCCCCGGGGGGGCCTGCACCCTCGTGGACAGGGTGTGGGCCCCTTGATGTTGATTCTTTTGCCAATATTTTTCATTAATTCCAAAACGTGTCGCCATGGATTTTCAGGTCATTCCGAGAACTTTTATGTCTGCACAAAAATAACACCTTGCAGTTCTGCTGAAAACAGCGTCAGTCTGGGTTAATTCCATTCAAATCATGTAAGTTAGAGTCCAAGACAAGGGCAAAAGTGTTTGGAAAAGTAGATACGTTGGAGACGTATCAACTCCCCCAAGCTTAAAGCTTTGCTTGTCCTCAAGCAATTCAGTTGACAAACTGAAAGTGATAAAGAAAAACTTTTACAAACTCTGTTTGATCTTGTTGTTGCAAATATGTAAAGCCAGCATTCAAGTTTTCAGCAAAGATTATGAACTAACCTTATTCTCAACAACATTTAGGTCTCATGTTTACTCATATCAATGGCATAATCAACTAGTGAGCACTAATAATAAATCTCGGATGACAACACTTTCTCAAAACAATCATAATATGTTATAACAAGATGGTATCTCGTTAGCCCTTTCTGAGACCGCAAAACATAAATGCAGAGCACCCCTGAAGATCAAGGACTGACTAGACATTGTAATTCATGGTAAAAGAGATCCATTCACAGCCATACTCAATGTAAATTTCCCCCGCAAAAAATACTCAATGTAAATTAATAGCAATGCATGCGAATGACGGCGGTGCTCTCCAAATGGTGTTTTTAATAAGAGTATGATGACTCAGCATAAAAGTAAATAGATAGGCCCTTCGCAGAGGGAAGCAGAGATTTGCAGAGGTGCCAGATCTCGAGTTTTTAAATAGAGATAAATAATTTTTTGAGTGGCATACTTTCATTGTCAACATAACAACCAAGAGATCTCGATATCTTCCATGCTACACCCATTATAGGCGGTTCCCATACAGAATGGTAAAGTTTATACTCCCCCACCACCAACAAACATCAATCCATGGCTTGTCTGAAACAACGGGTGTGATACGTCTCCCAACGTATCTACTTTTCCAAACACTTTTGCCCTTGTTTTGGACACAAACTTACATGATTTGAATGGAACTAACCCAGACTGACGATGTTTTCAGTAGAACTATCATGGTGTTATTTTTGTGCAGAAATAGAAGTTCTCGGGATGACCTGAAAATCCACGGAGACACGTTCTGGAATTAATGAAAAATACTGGCAAAAGAATCAGCATCAAGGGGCCCACACCCTGTCCACGAGGGTGCAGGGCGCCCTCCGGGGTGTGCCCCCTGCCTCATGGGCCCCCTAGGACTCCATCGACCTCAACCCCAACTCCATATATTCACTTTCGGGAGGAAAAATTAGAGAGAAGGATTCATCGTGTTTTACGATACATAGCCGCCGCCAAGCCCTAATCTTCCTCGGGAGGGCTGGTCTGGAGTCCGTTCGGGGCTCAAGAGAGGGGAATCCGTCGCCATCGTCATCATCAACCATCCTCCATCACCAATTTCATGATGCTCACCGCCGTGTGTGAGTAATCCCATCGTAGGCTTGCTGGACAGTGATGGGTTGGATGAGATTTACCATGTAATCGCGTTAGTTTTGTTAGGGTTTGATCTCTAGTATCCATTATGTTCTAAGATTGATGTTGCTATAATTTTGCTATGCTTAATTCTTCTCACTAGGGCTCGAGTGCCATGATTTCAGATCTGAACCTATTATGTTTTCATGAACATATGTGAGTTCTTGATCCTATCTTGCAAGTCAATAGTCACCTACTATGTGTTATGATCCGGCAACCCCGAAGTGACAATAATCGGGACCACTCCCGGTGATGACCGTAGTTTGAGGAGTTCATGTACTCACTAAGTGTTAATGATTTGGTCTGGTACTCTATTAAAAGGAGGCCTTAATATCCCTTAGTTTCCAATAGGACCCCGTTGCCACGGGAGGGTAGGACAAAAGATGTCATGCAAGTTCTTTTCCATAAGCACGTATGACTATATTCGGAATACATGCCTACATTACATTGATGAACTGGAGCTAGTTCCGTGTCACCCTATGTTATAACTGTTGCATGAGGAATCGCATCCGATGTAATTATCCATCATTGATCCATTTCCTACGAGATTTTCACATATTGATCTTTCACTACTACAGCGAGCTCCTAAACAAAAGTTTTAAAACCCCTTTCCACGACGACATCTGGAACCGTCGCCAAGTGAGTGTGGGCGATAGGGGGGTTGATGTCTACTACACAACCTTATTCTTGTAGACGTTGTTGGGCCTCCAAGTGCAGAGGTTTGTAGGACAGTAGCAAATTTCCCTCAAGTGGATGACCTAAGGTTTATCAATCCGTGGGAGGCGTAGGATGAAGATGGTCTCTGAGGGAGTTCTGGATTAGGGGGTATCCAGACAGCCGGATTATATCCTTTGGCCGGACTATTGGACTATGAAGATACAAGGTTGAAGACTTCGTCCCGTGTCCGGATGGGACTCTCCTTGTCATGGAAGGAAAGCTTGGCAATACGGATATGTAGATCTCCTTCCTTTTAACCGACTCTGTGTAACCCTAGCCCCCTCCGGTGTCTATATAAACCGGAGGGTTTAGCCCGTAGGACCAACAACAATTATACCATAGGCTAGCTTCGAGGGTTTAGCCTCTCTGATCTCGTGGTAGATCAACTCTTGTACTACTCATATCATCAAGAACAATCAAGCAGGACGTAGGGTTTTACCTCCATCAAGAGGGCCCAAACCTGGGTAAACATCGTGTCCCCTGCCTCCTGTTACCATCTGCCTAGACACATAGTTCGGGACCCCCTACCCAAGATCCGTCGGTTTTGACACCGACATTGGTGCTTTCTTTGAGAGTTCCTTTGTGACATCATCATTAGGCTTGATGGATCCTTCAATCATCGATAGCGATGCAGTCCAGGGTGAGACTTTTCTCCTCGGACAGATCTTTGTATTCGGCGGCTTCGCACTGCGGGCCAACTCGCTTGGCCATCTGGAGCAGATCGAGAGTTACGCCCCTGGCCACCAGGTCAGGTTTGGAAGCATAAACTACACAGCCGATATCCGCGGAGACTTGATCTTCGGATTCGAGCCCCTGCCGAGTGCGCCACACGGTCACGATGAGCATGATTTAGTTCTACCATCGGACAGTGTTCGGGAGATCGCACCGGCAACCGCTCCGACCCTCAATTCGAAGCCAATTGCGCCATCCATCGATGGGTGGATAGACCCCCGCCATGGAGGCCGCATCCTCAGTGGCGATCGAGCCGAGTATCGACCATACCCTTCACGGGAGCCGTGACGCCAAACTGCCGGATTCTTCCCCGGCTACGGACTCTGAACCGCCTACGCCCGTGCCTATCGAATCCGACTGGGCGCCGATCATGGAGTTCACCTCCACGGATATCTTTCAGCATTTGCCCTTTGGCGACATACTGAACTCATTAAGGTCTCTCTCCTTGTCAGGAGAGTCCTGGCTGAACTATGTCCGACAGGACTGGGATGCGGATGACGAAGAAATTCGCCGCCCACCCACCACCCACTTAGTAGCCACTGTCGACAATTTGACCGACATGCTCGACTTCGACTCCGAAGACATCGACGGTATGGACGACGATGCAGGAGACAAATAAGAACCACTGCCCACAGGGCACTGGACAACCACCTCATCATATGATATATATATATGGTGGACACACCCAAAGAAGGCAATGGCGTCGGGACAGCGGAGGATGACCCCTCCAAGAAGCAACCCAAGCGCCGACGTCAGCGGCGCCGATCTAATTCTCGCCAAAGCAAAAGCGGTGAGACCGGCACAGGAGATAATAGCACTCCAGATAGTGCCGAAGATAACGACAATCCCCTTCAGCAAGATTTAGAGCAGGAGGACAGAGAAGCCAGCCCTCCCGAGAGAGCGGCAAATGGAGAGGTGGAGGATGATAATTACATGCCTCCCTCCAAAGACGAGGCAAGCCTCGATGATGATGAATTTGTCGTGCATGAGGATCCCGTCAAGCAAGAGCGCCTCAAGCGCCGGCTTATAGCCAAGGCAAATAGCCTTTAGAAAAAGCAACAGCAGCTTCAAGCTGATCAAGATTTGCTAGATGACAGATGGACTGAAGTCCTTGCGGCCGAGGAATATGAACTCGAACGCCCCTCCAAGAGTCACCCAAAGCGTAGGTTGCTACCCCGACTGGAGGAGGAAGCATTAAAACCTACATCTCCAGCGTATGACGCGGCTGATCGGCCACCCCGTCGCCACGATAGAGAGGCATTTCAGCCAAAAGCTCAGCCCGCACCCCGACGCCACTCAAATAAAAATGTCAAGGCACGGGGAAACACACTAGACCTGCGAGACATATTGAAGGAAAAAGCAAAAAATGCAAGATCGATCTACGGATCACGAGGGCGCGCCACTATGTGAGACGATAACCGTCACACCGGATATAGTAAAAGTAAATCCGGCCGGGCCGAACACAGCGGACAAGACTCATTTGAGCTGCGTTGCGATATAGCCCAGTACAGAGGCGCCGCACACCCCCTATGCTTCACAGATGAAGTAATGGATCACCAAATCCCAGAGGGTTTCAAACACGTAAATATCGAATCATACGACAGCACAACAGATCCTGTGGTATGGATTGAGGACTTCCTCCTGCACATCCACATGGCCCGTGGTGACGATCTACACGCCATCAAATACCTCCCACTCAAACTCAAAGGACCAGCTCGACATTGGCTCAACAGCCTGCCAGCAGAATCCATTGGCTGTTGGGAGGATCTGGAAGCCGCATTCCTCGACAACTTCCAGGGCACTTATGTGTGACCACCAGATGCCGATGACCTGAGCGACATAATTCAGCAGCTAGAGGAATTGGCCAGGCAATTCTGGACACGGTTCCTAAAAAAGAAAAATCAAATCGTTGACTATCCGGATGCAGAGGCCGTAGCAGCTTTTAAGCACAACATCCGCGATGAGTGGCTCGCCCGACACCTAGGCCAGGAAAAGCCGAAATCTATGGCAGCCCTCACGACACTCATGACCCGCTTTTGCTTGGGAGAGGACAGCTGGCTGGCTCGAAGCAATAACATATCAAAGAACCATGGTACTTCGGATACCAAGGATAGCAATGGCAGGTCACGTCGCAACAAACACAAGCGCCGCATCAACAACGACAATACTGAGGATACGGCAGTCAATGCCGGATTCAGAGGCTCTAAACCCGGTCAGCGGAAAAAGCCATTCAAAAGAAGCACTCCGGGCCTGTCCAGTTTGGACCGTATACTCGATCGCTCGTGCCAAATACACGGCACCCCCGACAAGCCAGCCAACCACACCAACAAGGAATGTTGGGTGTTAAAGCAGGTCGAAAAGTTAAATGCCGAAAACAAAGATAAGGGGCTACATAGCGATGATGAGGAGGAGCCCCGACCGCCGAACACCGGAGGACAGAAGAGGTTCCCCCCACAAGTGCGGACGGTGAACATGATATACGCAACCCACATCCCCAAGAGGGAGCGGAAGCGTACGCTAAGAAACGTATATGAATTGGAGCCAGGCGCCCCAAAGTTCAACCCATGGTCCTCCTGTCCGATCACCTTTGATCGCAGGGACCACCCCACTAGTATCCGTCATGGTGGATTTGCCGCACTGGTCCCAATCATCGACGGATTTCACCTCACTCAAGTCCTTATGGACGGCGGTAGCAGCCTGAACCTGCTTTATCAGGACACAGTGCGCAAAATGGGTATAGACCCCTCAAGGATCAAACCCACAAAAACGACCTTCAAAGGCGTCATACCAGGTGTAGAGGCCCATTGCACAGGCTTAGTCACATTGGAAGTGGTCTTTGGATCCCCGGATAACTTCCGAAGTGAGGAGTTAATCTTCTATATAGACCCGTTTCGCAGTGGCTATCATGCACTGCTCGGGCGAACCACATTTGTGAGATTCAATGCGGTACCGCATTATGCATACCTCAAGCTCAAGATGCCAGGACCTCGGGGGGTCATCACAGTCAATGGAAACACAGAGCGCTCTCTCCGCACGGAGGAGCACACTGCGGCCCTCGCAGTAGAAGCACAAAGCAGCCTCTTAAGGCAATCCACCAGTTCGTGATTAAACACCCGGACACCTTCAAGCGCGCCCGGAGTAATCGGCAACAAGACCGCCTGGCACGTTCCGAGCTCGCATAGCAATGCGGCCCCCACCCCAGTCCCAGCCAAACAGCGAAATCCGTGCCACGCGTACATAATTACGCATTGAAAATACCATGGGCATAGGTGGGGAGGGGAGCACGACTACAGCACGCCCCAAGACGCGGCTCAACCGCACTAGGGGCTTCCCGCTTTGTTATTTTTCTCTCTTTCAGGACTTTACTCTTTGGAAACCCCGTCCGGCAGTACGATTGCCAGACACACGATGTAACAACCAAGGAGGAGGAAAGCTACGTCGCACCATGGAACTCCCAGGTGGTCTCTGATAACGAGTGAAATACTTGCTTTAAATACCATTCCTCAGCTTGCCCTTGGAGGGGACATGTCAAATAGTTCTACTTTTTGCTTAGCGCACTACTTGTATCATTCTGCTTCGACGCACCTTTTTGAATAAACAATGCATAGCACTAGACTATTACCGCATTTTCTATTATTTTTTATATATACATTCATTCATGACATTCAGCACCCGTACACTCTGGTACGGCCAATACGCCAGGGGCTTAAGCGTACCCCATAATACAGCGTGAGAAGTCCGAACACTTTCGACAGTGCGGCACCCTGAACTTATAGCATTATATGCATCAGCTCCGAATCATGTCTTGGGTCAATAGTTGGGTTTGCCCGGCTCCCATGTTTGGGTACCTTACGTTCCGCTATATCGGCTAAGGTAGCACTGGGAGAACTACTGCGATTGTGCCCCGGTTCTTCTGGGCAAGCACCTCAGTAGATAAAGCTAAAACTGACTGTCATGATAAGGCGAGAGTTGGTCGCTGTTCGAGAGGTCTCGAGTCCCTAAAGACTTATGCCGCTTAGAGCGAGGAGTCGGCTTTGTCCGACTTAAGGCGTATATAGCTCCCCGAATTCGGCTTTCCGAATACTAGGGGCTTTGCCAAAATTTAAAATTGTAGACTTCTATGGCTAAGTGAGAGTGATAAAGCATTATAGTCTGATTGCCTTGTTCGTTGTGCTGAGCACCTCCCTCGAAGGACCCAACAATGGGAAAAAGAGTGCTTAGATTTATCCCGAACACCCCAGCACTCGTGGCATGGGGGCAGAAGCAGACGACTGCCATCTCTCAGATTTAATAAACAGCCGCACAGAAGGTAATATTTTAAATTCAAAAAGCGTTGCATAGCGCATATGAACAAGTTTTCATAATACAGGATCACACGAGAAAGTTCATTCAAAAGTTACATCCTTCACACACTCGTCCGCCACAAGACGGGCACCCTTCAGGACACCCTCATAATACATTTCGGGGTGGCGATGCTCCTTGCCCTGCGGCGGCCCCTCCTTCACCAGCTTCTCGGCGTCTGTAACGCCCCGGATCTAACTTTTCCTATTTGTACTCCAACTCTTGCTGTTTCCAGCGTTAAGTTATATTTATTTCCTTGGGTTCGGGTCTTTGTCTGCGTGTGTTGTTTTCGTTTTTCATGCAACTCATATCATATCATAATGTGCATTGCATTTGCATACGTGTTCATCTCATGCATTTGAGCATTTTCCCCGTTGTCCGTTTTGCATTCCGGTGCTTCGTTCTCCTCCGGTGGTCATTTCTAGCTTTCTTTCGTGTGTGGGGATTAAACATTTCCGGATTGGACCGAGACTTGCCAAGCGGCCTTGGTTTACTACCGGTTGACCGCCTGTCAAGTTTCGTATCATTTGGACTTCGTTTGATACTCCAACGGTTAACCGAGGGACCGAAAAGGCCTCATGTGTGTTGCAGCCCAACACCCCTCCAATTTGGCCCAAAACCCACCTAACTCTGCTCCATGTCCTACAATGTTCGATCACGATCGCGTGGCCGAAAACCGCACCTCATTTGGACTCTCCTAGCTCCCTCTATGCCTATAAATAGCCCCTCCTCCGAAATCCCGGGTCTCTTCTCCCACCTAACCCTAATTTTTTCCTCGCGCCGCGCCGGACATGTCCAAAGCCGGCCGGACGAACCGCGCCGCCGCCCCGCGCCAGTAGGAGGGCGCCACGTGGCCCCAGCCACCGTGCCCCGCCGCCGGCCCGCTCGGCCCGCACCGGGCCCTCCCCGCCGCCGATCCGGGCCGCGCCTCCCCGCGCCTGCCGTCTCCCGCGAGCCTCCCGAGCACCGCCGCCTCTCCTCTCGCCGGCCGCCGCCTCCGCCGGCGAGCCGCGCCACCTCGCCGCTCCGGCGACCACGCCACCGCGCCCTACCGCGGCCGGGCCTCGCCGCCGCCACCCCGGTCGCCGCCCCTCGCCGCCGCCTCCCTCACCGGCCGGCGTGCCTCGCTAAGTCTGGCGGCCCCTCCAACTCCGGTCGCCGTCGTCTTCAACCCCGGCGATCCTTGAAATCCGCGCCGGATCTAGATCTGAAAATATCCCCTCGGTTGACTTTTTCCCCCGAACCCTATTTTTTTATGCAAACTTTGACCGGCTATATCCCCGCATCCGTAGCTCCGTTTTGGGCATATAGCATTTCAAAATGTTCGCCTCGACGATTCCATCATTTCATTCCATTGCATCATTTTCATTTGAGTTCATCTTGATGCCCGAAATGCTATTAGAAGAGGGCTTCGTGAGTTAATTGTCAGATCTGCTAGTTCATCTTAGACTTTTGTCATTTTTGCCATGATTATTGTGTGCATGATATGCCTGTGAGTCCTACATATGTTTTCTTAAGGGTTTTGTCTTCTTTCCAGAGGTGCAACCCATGCATTTTTAGGATGTGTGTGGTGACTTGTGCAAGCTTGCAAAGTGAGGCACCCGGTAAATCTGTTTTCAGGGACTTGTAGTTTTCACTAAGTCTGGGACTTAGTAGTTTTCACTAAGTCTGGGATTATTTAGTTCATGATGCCATATGTTCAGCTTGTTTCCTAGTGATCCGTGCCTATTTTGAGGATGATCAGTAAAGGAGTTTTGTTAATCATGTTATGCTCTATCCATCCATGTCTTTACTTGCAATTATGGAGCACCCTAGCTTGAGCCAATCGAGCTCTACTTTTGCTTCGTTCTGAATCTGGGCAGATCGTCAACTAGTTTGTGATTTTGCCGATGTTATTGTAGTTGATCCGTGCATGCTATGCCATTGTTCTTGCCATGTCTAGCTAGCATTTTGTGCCTTCTTAATGGATGTATGCTTGCCTTGCCATGACTTGCACCGTAGTGAGTGCATCGAGCTTGTTTACATGCCTTCGTGAGTTATATTTCAGCATGTCTCAGTTTTCAGTAAGTCTGAAAACTGATTGTGTTTTAGCTATGTTCGTGTGCCCGTTAGTATATTTTGTGAACCCTTTTTGCCCCAGGTCACTTTGGGTCTTTTGTTAAGCTTGTTGAGTAGCTCCATGCCATGTTCTTACTTGTCTTAATCAGGTCATCTATCATATTGTTTTGCTGCTCCGAAGAGGGCTTCGTGATATGAAATTTCAGACAAGTGTTAATTTCACTAAGTCTAAGATCTGTTTTGCATTTGCGTTTTTGCCATGCTTGTTTGAACCTCATAATGGATGATTTGGCCGTAGCTCAGTGCTAGACTTTTGTTAAGCATCTTGTGTACATCCCTGCCATGCATTTTGTTGTCATGTTTGGGTGCTGTAGCATGTTCATCTCATTGCATTTAGATGCCTACTTGCTGTAAATCGCAGACCGGTGTCATTTTTGAAACGCTTGCCATTTCCAAACCGTAACTCCGATTCCGGCGTTCTTTATATCGTTTTCAAGCGATTTCATCTCATCTTTCCAGTGGCACCCTTGGAATTCCAAGTTGAGGCCAGCTTCATGCATTTCCTGTCATATCTTGTATTTTGCATCCCGCATCGCATCCCGCATAGCATGTCATCATTGCATCTTATTGTTTGAGCTTGCACGTGGTTGATTGCATCCTTGTTGCTTGTTTGTCTTGTTTGGGTAGAGCCGGGAGACGAGTTTGCTAACGAGGAGCCCGTTGAGTTTGCTTTTGAGGATCCAGTCAACTCTGACAATTGTGCAGGCAAGATGATCATACCCTCAAAATCACTACTATCTTTGCTATGCTAGTTTGCTCGCTCTTTTGCTATGCCATTGCTACGATGCCTACCACTTGCTTGAAAGCCTCCTAAATTTCCATGTCAAACCTCTAACACACCATTGTCCTAGCAAACCGTTGATTGGCTATGTTACCGCTTTGCTAAGCCCCTCTTATAGCGTTGCTAGTTGCAGGTGAAGATTGGAGGCGTTCCTTGTTGGAACATTTATTTACTTGTTGGGATATCATTATTTTGCTATGTTATCTTAATGCATCTATATACTTGGTAAAGGGTGTAAGGCTCGGCCTCTCGCCTAGTGTTTTGTTCCACTCTTGCCGCCCTAGTTTCTGTCATATCGGTGTTATGTTCCCGGATTTTGCATTCCTTACGCGGTTGGGTTATAATGGGAACCCCTTGATATTTCGCCTTGATTAAAGCTTTTCCAGCAATGCCCAACATTGGTTTTACCATTCGCCACCTAGCCTTTTCTTTCCCTTGGGTTCTGCAGACTCAAGGGTCATCTTATTTTAACCCCCCCGGGCCAGTGCTCCTCTGAGTGTTGGTCCACCTGTCAGCTGCCGGTGGCCACTAGGGGCAACTCTGGGCTGGCCTACCCGTACCTAAGACAATCTGAGTGTGCCCTGAGAAAGAGATATGTGCAGCTCCTATCGGGATTTGTCGGCACATTCGGCGGTGTTGCTAGTCTTGTTTTAACCTGTCGAATTGTCTTGTTGTACCGGGTTACCGAGTCTGATTGGTGTGTCTCGGGTGGAGGTCTATTCCTTCGTTGACCGTGAGAGCTTGTCATGGGCTAAGTTGGGACTCCCCTGCAGGGTTTGAACTTTCGAAAGCCGTGCTCGCGGTTATGGGCAGATGGGAATTTGTTAATGTCCGGTTGTAGATAACTTGAACCTTAACTTAATTAAAATGAATCAACCGTGTGTGTTACCGTGATGGCCCCTTCTCGGCGGAGTCCGGGAAGTGGACACGGTGTTGGAGTTATGCTTGCGCAGGTTGTTCCTTTAGACTCTCGCTCGCGCTTTGCCTCCTCTTCTCGCTCTCTTTTGCGAATAAGATAGCCACCATATATGCTAGTCGCTTGCTGCAGTTCCACATATATTTGCCTTACCCTTCCTATAAGCTTAAATAGTCTTGATCGCGAGGGTGCGAGATTTCTGAGTCCCTGTGGCTCACAGATACTATAACTCCAGATGCAGGTCCAGGTGATCCCGCTCCAGGTGACGAGTACGAGCTCAAGTGGGAGTTCGACGAAGACTCTCAGCGTTACTACGTGTCTTTTCCTGATGATCAGTAGTGGTGCCTAGTTGGGGTTTGATTCGGGGCCTAGTCACATGTTGGGTTCTTTTCTATTTTGGCGCCGTAGTCGGGCCATGAGTGTTTGAATGATGGATGTTATTTATGTACTTTGATGTGACGTGGCGAGTGTAAGCCAACTATGTGTCTCCCCCTTTTATTATATATTACATGGGATGCTGTGAAGATTGCCTAACTTGTGACATTGCTTTCAATGCGGTTATGTCTCTAAGTCGTGCCTCGACACGTGGGAGCTATAGCCGCATCGAGGGCGTTATAAGTTGGTAATCAGAGCCTTCCCCGACCTTAGGAGCCCCATTGCTTGATCATTTTTAGCGGCCGAGTTGTGTCTAGAAAAATGTTTTGAGTCATTTAGGAATTATATATCGGAGAGTTTAGGAATTCTTTTTACTTCCCAGTCTCCTCATCGCTCTGGTAAGGCATCCTGACGTAGAGTTTTGACTCTTCTCTTCTCAAATTTCACTAAAAAAATTTTAGGATCACGCGAGTATCTTGGAATCGTTCCGATGGTTTTATGATGAGAACATTGTCTTGGTGCCTCCTGTCAGGGGTTTAGTGGAAGTGTCCTGGGGAGTGGAGCTCTGAGGTGTTGTCATCATAATTTTATCATTGTAATTCTGGAATACTTGAGATATTTTCACCGACATCGAAAATCTCTTTTATGCAGTTCGTTGGTGAGATAACCTCGACGCCACCTAGTACTGGGGCGGGAGTTCGGGAGTATCGCCATAACTTGTATAATGGATGCTTTTCGTAGGTTGAGGTAGATGGTTTCTGAAGGTTTCTTGGTTATGTGTTGAAGGATGGATACAGGTGGATGTAGGAATTGCTAGTTTGGGTGAGATATTATGCTTCCCCTGTATCCCCAACACCTGATTGCATAACCGAAAAAGTTCGGGAGTTTCATAGGTGGGAATTCTAGTAGCTCTAGTTCTTCTTCCACGGATATTGGTTTGAGATTGGGATTTCTTACCGATTATTCGTTCTCGAGCCGTATCTTGTTGTTTTACTTCTTCTACCAAATTCTACGTGGCTTCTCAATTTAGGGATATGTGACCACTTCAAGAGGAATGCATTCGTTCATTTTGTTCGGATGTGAAGACTATATGTTGCAATTTTCATTCCGTTGGTTTCAGCTTCAATATTTATCTGTCTATGTGCTAATGGTGGTCAACCTCTTCAGGATGGCTCCTCCAATGCGCATGACTCCGAATCCTGATCCGCCATTGCCTCCACCTCCTTCGGAGGCATGGCAAGCTGTGATGGCCGCAACCAATGCAAACACACAGCTGATCATGCAAATTCTTCAGGAGCGCAATCAACGCAGTCAAGGGAATCAAGGCAGCAATCAGAGTCACTTTGCTACACTCAACCAGTTCCTTGCTAACGGGCCAAAGACTTTCAGCAATTGTGTTGAGGCAACCGATGCTGACGATTGGCTTGTGGATCTGTGTAAGCATTTCGAGTGCAGTAACGTCAGGCCTGAGGACTTTGTCAAGTTCGCTTCCTTCCAACTCAAAGATCAAGCTGCAGAATGGTTCCAGCAGTACAAGGACTCCAGAGGTGGACGTGTTATCACTTGGGATGATTTCCGTCGAGATTTCCGAGCTCATCATATTCCGCAGAGCGTGGTTGAAAGCAAGCGTGAGGAATTCCGCAATCTGAAGCAAGGCTCTTTGTCTGTCTATGACTACAACAAGTTGTTCCAGAAGCTCGCTCGCTTTGCCAAGCAGGACGTGCCTGATGAGAAGAGCATGATATACCAGTTCAGGGGTGGTCTCAGAGAAGAAATTCAGCTCGCTCTTGTCCTCTTTGAGCCCTTGAGGTACGATGAGTTCTACAACATGGCACTGAAGCAAGAGGCTGCTCAGTTGAGGTGTGATGCTTCCAAGAAGCGAGTCAGAGATGTTACTCCTTCTTCCTCTACTAAAGTGGCCAAGCAGCAGAAGTTTTGGCTTCCTCCTCCTCCGTTCCGTCAGCCGTTTCAGCATAAGAGCAAAGGTGGCAGTGGTTCTTCCCACCCACCCAACCCTGGCTTTCAGAACAAGGCTTCGTCTCAAGCTCCAAGATCGACTGCTCCGTATCACTGTTCACTTTCAGAGGTCACGTGCAACAAGTGCCAACATAAGGGTCACTATGCCAACAAGTGTCTCAACCAGAGGCGTCTTCCTCCTCCTCCTCCTGTCAGATCGTCAAGTACAGCTGTGGTCAAGCATAACCCCAAGAATGCCAAGGTCAATTTGATGAATGCAGCTCAGGCAGAGGACTCGTCAGATGTGATCATGGGTAACCTTCCTGTTAATGATATTCCTGCAAAAGTTCTTTTTGACACGGGTGCATCGCATTGTTTCATCTCGAGACCGTTTTCATCTAAGCATGCTTTGCCTTTGCAAATTTTGCCTAGTCCTTTAGCAGTTGTCTCTCCCGGTAAGCACATGCAGGCTAACTCCATTGTTCTGGATGTTTCTATCACTTTGGGTGACTACAAGTTTCTATCTTCTCCAACTGTTCTCAGTGACTTGGATATTGATCTTATTCTCGGGATGGATTGGCTTTCTAAGCACAAGGCTCAGCTTGATTGTGTAGCCAGGCAGATTCAATTGACTCATTCGTCTGAGGATGTAATTGTCTTGCCGCTCGTGATGATACTATCCGTCTGTTTTCTCTCAATGAGAAGGGTGAATTGGATGCCATCTCTCAAATTCCAGTCGTTTGCGAATATCAAGACGTCTTTCTAGAAGAGCTCCCAGGAATGCCTCCACACCGGCCAGTTGAATTCATTATTGATCTTGAGCCTGGTACGGAACCTGTGTGCAAGGGTCCTTACAAGCTCGGACCTGAAGAGTTGAAGGAGCTGAAGAAGCAACTCGATATGCAAGAGAAAATGGGTCTCATCCAGCCTAGTTCTTCTCCGTGGGGTTGTGGTGTTCTTTTTGTGAAGAAGAAGGATGGAATGGACCGACTTTGTGTTGATTACCGTCCAGTGAACAAGAAGACCATCAAGAACAAATACCCACTTCCCAACATCAATGAGCTGTTCGAACAACTCAAAGGTCCCCAAGTATTCTCCAAGCTTGATCTCCGTATGGGTTATCACCAGATTCGCATTCGTGAAGAAGATATTCCCAAGACAGCATTCAGAACAAGCTTTGGTTCATATGAATACACTGTCATGTCTTTTGGCCTTGCCAACGCTCCTCCGACGTTCTCTCGCATGATGAACTTCATCTTCAACGCCTACACCAATGACTTTGTTTTGGTCTATCTCGACGACATTCTGGTTTTCTCGAAGAACAAGGAAGATCATGCCAAACACTTGCGTTTGGTTCTCGCCAAGCTGAGGGAACATCAGTTCTACGCCAAGTTCTCCAAGTGTGAATTTTGGCTTGATGAGGTCCTTTATCTTGGTCATATCATCTCTGCCAAGGGCATTGCCGTGAATCCTGAGAAGGTGTCTGCAATTGTGAATTGGGAACCTCCTCAGAACGTGAAGCAACTCCGCAGTTTTCTCGGTCTCGCAAGCTATTGCCGAAGATTCGTTGAAAACTTTTCTAAGATTGCGAAGCCTCTCTCTAATCTTCTTCAGAAGCACGTCAAGTACGTTTGGTCTCCAGAGTGTGATATTGCTTTCAACACTTTGAAAGAGAAATTGATCACTGCTCCAGTTCTGACTCTGCCTGATGAATCCAAGTCGTACGAGGTATTTTGTGATGCCTCTCTCCAAGGTCTTGGCGCAGTTTTGATGCAAGAGAAGAAAGTTGTTGCTTATACCTCTCGCCAATTGAAGCCTAATTAGAAGAACTACCCCACTCATGATCTCGAGTTGGCGGCAGTTGTGCATGCTCTTTTGACTTGGAGACATCTTCTCTTGGGAAGAAAAGTGGACATATTCACTGATCACAAGAGTCTCAAGTACATCTTCACTCAGCCTAATCTCAACCTCAGGCAAACTCGATGGGTCGAAATGATTCAAGAGTATAATCCAAGTATTGAGTATACTCCAGGAAAGGCCAATGTGATTGTTGACGCTTTGAGCAGGAAGGCTTACTGCAACAGTCTGATTCTCAAGCCTTATCAACCTGAGCTTTGTGAAGCTTTCTGCAAACTTAATCTGCAAGTTGTTCCTCAAGGATTCCTCGCCAACCTTCAAGTCTCTCCTACCTTAGAAGACCAGATTCGCCAAGCTCAGCTTCTTGATGCTATGGTGAAAAAGGTGAAGATTGGGATTGCCAAGAGTCAGTCCAAGTACAAGTGCTACCGCCTTGATGACAAGGACACTCTCTTCTTCGAGGATCGTATTGTTGTGCCCAAAGGTGACCTCCGTAAAGTGATCATGAACGAGGCTCACAATTCTCTCCTCTCCATCCACCCTGGGAGCACAAAGATGTATCAGGACCTTAAGCAAGCTTATTGGTGGACTCGAATGAAGCGCGAGATCGCTCAATTCGTGAATGAATGTGATGTCTGCAGAAGAGTGAAGGCAGAACACCAAAGGCCAGCGGGTCTCCTCCAACCTCTTGCCATTCCGGAATGGAAGTTTGACCACATTGAGATGGACTTCGTGACTGGGTTTCCAAAGTCCAAGCGTGGCAATGATGCTATATTCGTTGTCATCGACAAACTCACAAAAGTGGCTCATTTTCTGCCTATCAAAGAGTCGATCAGTGCAGCTCAATTGGCGGAACTCTATACCTCTCGAATTGTCTCTCTACACGGCATTCCTCAAGTGATATCTTCAGACCGTGGCAGTATCTTTACCTCCAAGTTTTGGGAATCTTTTCAGAAGGCCATGGGCACCAACATCTGCTTCAGCACTGCTTTCCATCCTCAAACAAGCGGTCAAGTTGAGCATGTCAACCAGATTCTTGAAGATATGCTCAGGGCTTGTTAGATCTCCTTCGGCATGAAGTGGGAGGATTGTCTTCCTTATGCTGAATTCTCCTACAACAATAGTTTTCAAGCAAGTTCGGGCAAGGCCCCATTTGAAATTCTGTATGGCAGGAAGTGCCGTACCCCTCTCAACTGGTCTGAAACTGGTGAACGTCAGCTGCTGGTTAATGACTTAATCACAGAAGCAGAAGAAATGTGCAAAGTCATTCGTGATAACCTCAAAGCAGCCCAATCCCGCCAGAAGAGCTACTATGATAGTAAGCACCATGATTTGGCTTTCAAGATCAGAGATCATGTTTACCTCCGCGTCTTTCCTATGAAAGGTACTCGTCGCTTCGGTATCAAAGGGAAGCTTGCCCCTAGATACGTGGGACCTTTCAAGATTGTCAGCAAGAGAGGCGACCTCGCCTATCAACTCGAGCTTCCTTCAAACTTTGCAAATGATCATGATGTGTTTCATGTCTCTCAGCTTTGAAAGTGCTTCAAGACTCCTGACCGCACCGTCAACTTCGAGGACATTGAGCTCCAAGAAGATCTCTCCTATCGTGAGCACCCAGTTGCTATTCTTGAAGAGACTGAACGCAAGACTCGCAACAAGTCAATCAAATTTCTCAAAGTCAAGTGGTCACACCATTTCGACCGTGAAGCTACCTGGGAACACGAGGATCACCTCCGCTCCGAGTACCCGGCGTTCTTTCAGTCCTAGATCTCGGGACGAGATCTTTTCGTTGTGGTGGAGTGTTGCAACGCCCCGGATATAACTTTCCCTATTTGTACTCCAACTCTTGCCGTTTCCGGCGTTAAGTTATATTTATTTCCTCGGGTTCGGGTCTTTGTCTGCGTGTGTTGTTTTCGTTTTTCATGCATCTCATATCATGTCGTAATGTGCATTGCATTTGCATACGTGTTCATCTCATGCATTTGAGCATTTTCCCCGTTGTCCATTTTGCATTCCGGCACTTCGTTCTCCTCCGGTGGTCATTTCTAGCTTTCTTTCGTGTGTGGGGATTAAACATTTCCGGATTGGACCGAGACTTGCCAACAAGCCTTGGTTTACTACCGGTTGACCGCCTGTCAAGTTTCGTATCATTTGGACTTCGTTTGATACTCCAATGGTTAACCGAGGGACCGAAAAGGCCTCGTGTGTGTTGCAGCCCAACACCCCTCCAATTTGGCCCAAAACCCACCTAACTCTGCTCCATGTCCTAGAGCGTTCGATCACGATCGCGTGGCCGAAAACCGCACCTCATATGGACTCTCCTAGCTCCCTCTATGCCTATAAATAGCCCCTCCTCCGAAATCTCGGGTCTCTTCTCCCCCCTAACCCTAATTTTTTCCTCGCGCCGCGCCGGACATGTCCAAAGCCGGCCGGACGAACCGCGCCGCCGCCCCGCGCCAGTAGGAGGGTGCCACGTGGCCCCAGCCACCGTGCCCCGCCGCCGGCCCGCTCGGCCCGCACCGGGCCCTTCCCGCCGCCGATCCAGGCCGCGCCTCCCCGCGCCTGCCGTCTCCCGTGAGCCGCCCGAGCGCCGCCGCCTCTCCTCTCGCCGGCCGCCGCCTCCGCCGGTGAGCCGCGGCACCTTGCCGCTTCGGCGACCGCGCCACCGCGGCCCACCGCGGCCGGGCCTCGCCGCCGCCGCCCCGGTCGCCGCCCCTCGCCGCCGCCTCCCTCACCGGCCGGCGTGCCTCGCTAAGTCCGGCGGCCCCTCCAACTCCGGCCACCGTCGTCTTCAACCCCGGCGATCCTCGAAATCCGCGCCGGATCTAGATCTGAAAATATCCCCTCGGTTGACTTTTTCCCCCGAACCCTAATTTTTTATGCAAACTTTGACCGGCTATATCTCCGCATCCGTAGCTCCGTTTTGGGCAGATAGCATATCAAAATGTTCGCTTCGACGAGTACATCATTTCATTTCATTGCATCATTTTCATTTGAGTTCATATTGATGCCCGAAATGCTGTTAGAAGAGGGCTTCATGAGTTAATCGTCAGATCTGCTAGTTCATCTTAGACTTTTGTCATTTTTGCCATGATTATTGTGTGCATGATATGCCTGTGAGTCCTACATATGTTTTGTTAAGGATTTTGTCTTCTTTCCAGAGGTGCAACCCATGCATTTTTAGGATGTGTGTGGTGACTTGTGCAAGCTTGCAAAGTGAGGCACCCGGTAAATCTGTTTTCAGAGACTTAGTAGTTTTCACTAAGTCTGGGATTATTTAGTTCATGATGCCATATGTTCAGCTTGTTTCCTAGTGATCCGTGCCTCTTTTGAGGATGATCAGTAAAGGAGTTTTGTTAATCATGTTATGATCTATCCATCCATGTCTTTTCTTGAAATTATGAAGCACCCTAGCTTGAGTCAACCGAGCTCTACTTTTGCTTCGTTGTGAATCTAGGCAGATCGTCAACTAGTTTGCGATTTTGCCGATGTTATTGTAGTTGATCCATGCATGATATGCCATTGTTCTTGCCATGTCTAGCTAGCATTTTGTTCCTTCTTAATGGATGTATGATTGCCTTTCCATGAATTGCACCGTAGTGAGTGCATCGAGCTTGTTTACATGCCTTCGTGAGTTATATTTCAGCATGTCTCAGTTTTCACTAAGTCTGAAAACTGATTGTGTTTTAGCTATGTTCGTGTGCCCGTTAGTATATTTTGTGAACCCTTTTGGCCCTAGGTCACTTTGGGTCTTTTGTTAAGCTTGTTGAGTAGTTCCATGCCATGTTCTTACTTGTCTTAATCAGTCATGTATTATATTGTTTTGCTGCTCCGAAGAGGGTTTCGTGATCTGAAATTTCAGACAAGTGTTAATTTCACCAAGTCCGAGATCTGTTTTGCATTTGCGTTTTTGCCATGCTTGTCTGAACCTCATAATGGATTATTTGGCCGTAGCTCAGTGCTAGACTTTTGTTAAGAATCTTGTGTACATCCCTGCCATGCATTTTTTTGTCATGTTTGGGTGCTGTAGCATGTTCATCTCATTGCATTTAGATGCCTACTTGCTGTAAATCGCAGACCGGTGTCATTTTTGAAACGCTTGCCATTTCCAAACCGTAACTCCGATTCCGGCGTTCTTTATATCGTTTTCAAGCGATTTCATCTCATCTTTCCAGTGGCACCCTTGGAATTCCAAGTTGAGGCCAGCTTCATGCATTTCCTGTCATATCTTGCATTTTGCATCCCGCATCGCATCCTGCATAGCATGTCATCATTGCATCTTATTGTTTGAGCTTGCACGTGGTTGATTGTATCCTTGTTGCTTGTTTGTCTTGTTTGGGTAGAGCCGGGAGACGAGTTCGCTAATGAGGAGCCCGTTGAGTTTGCTTTTGAGGATCCAGTCAACTCTGAAAACTGTGCAGGCAAGATGATCATACCCTCGAAATCACTACTATCTTTGCTATGCTAGTTTGCTCGCTCTTTTTCTATGACATTGCTACGATGCCTACCACTTGCTTGAAAGCCTCCTTAATTTCCATGTCAAACCTCTAACCCACCATTGTCCTAGCAAACCGTTGATTGGCTATGTTACCGCTTTGCTAAGCCCCTCTTATAGCGTTGCTAGTTGCAGGTGAAGATTGGAGGCGTTCCTTGTTGGAACATTTATTTACTTGTTGGGATATCATTATTTTGCTATGTTATCTTAATGCATCTATATACTTGGTAAAGGGTGGAAGGCTCGGCCTCTCGCCTAGTGTTTTGTTCCACTCTTGCCGCCCTAGTTTCTGTCATATCGGTGTTATGTTCCCGGATTTTGCGTTCCTTACGCGGTTGGGTTATAATGGGAACCCCTTGATATTTCGCCTTGATTAAAGCTTTTCCAGCAATGCCCAACATTGGTTTTACCATTCGCCACCTAGCCTTTTCTTTCCCTTGGGTTCTGCAGACTCAAGGGTCATCTTATTTTAACCCCCCCGGGCCAGTGCTCCTCTGAGTGTTGGTCCACCTGTCAGCTGCCGGTGGCCACCAGGGGCAACTCTGGGCTGGCCTACCCGTACCTAAGACAATCTGAGTGTGCCCTAAGAAAGAGATATGTGCAGCTCCTATCGGGATTTGTCGGCACATTCGGGCGGTGTTGCTGGTCTTATTTTAACCTGTCGAATTGTCTTGTTGTACCGGGTTACCAAGTCTGATCGGTGTGTCTCTGGTGGAGGTCTATTCCTTCATTGACCATGAGAGCTTGTCATGGGCTAAGTTGGGACTCCCCTGCAGGGTTTGAACTTTCGAAAGCCATGCCCGCAGTTATGGGCAGATGGGAATTTGTTAATGTCTGGTTGTACATAACTTGAACCTTAACTGAATTAAAATGAATCAACCGTGTGTGTTACCGTGATGGCCCCTTCTCGGCAGAGTCCAGGAAGTGGACACAGTGTTGGAGTTATGCTTGCGCAGGTTGTTCCTTTAGACTCTCGCTCGCGCTTTGCCTCCTCTTCTCATTCTCTTTTGCGAATAAGATAGCCACCATATATGCTAGTCGCTTGCCGCAGCTCCACATATATTTGCCTTACCCTTCCTATAAGCTTAAATAGTCTTGATCGCGAGGGTGCGAGATTGCTGAGTCCCTGTGGCTCACAGATACTATAACTCCATATGCAGGTCCAGGTGATTCCGCTCCAGGTGACGAGTACGAGCTCAAGTGGGAGTTCGACGAAGACTCTCAGCGTTACTATGTCTTTTCCTGATGATCAGTAGTGGTTCCTAGTTGGGGTTTGATTCGGGGCCTTGTCGCATGTTGGGTTCTTTTCTATTTTGGCGCCGTAGTGGGGCCATGAGTGTTTGAATGATGGATGTTATTTATGTACTTTGATGTGACGTGGCGAGTGTAAGCCAACTATGTATCTCCCCCTTTTATTATATATTACATGGGATGTTGTGATGATTGCCTAACTTGCGACATTGCTTTCAATGCGGTTATGTCTCTAAGTCGTGCCTCGACACGTGGGAGCTATAGCCGCATCGAGGGTGTTATAGCGTCCATCTTGGCCTAGTGCATCTTCGCACGGGCAAAAGCCCGGCGTGCACCTTCGATGCAGACGGACCGCTTTATGACTTCCAGCCGTGGGCAGGCATCCACAAGCCGCCTCACTAGGCCTAAGTAGCTGTTGGGAAGGGAGTCGCCATGCCACATCCGGACTATAAGGCCCCTCATGGCCTGTTCGGCCGCCTTGTGCAGCTCGACCAGTTGCTTCAGCTGGTCGCTCACAGGCATCGGGTGTTCGATCCCAGTATACTAAGACCAGAACAACTTCTCCGTCGAGCTTCCCTCCTCGGCCTGGTAATACTTTGCGACATCCGACACGCTGCGGGGCAAATCTGCGAATGCTCCTGGAGAGCTCCGGACTCGCACATGCTTCCTTTGCATATTGAATGCCTTACCCGCCGCTATCTTCCTCATCGCCTCAATTTCCTGGAGGGCCTTTTGGGCTTCAGCCTTGGCATGCTTTGTGCTCCCGAGGGCCGCGGCAAGCTCGGAATCTCGCGTCTTCAAGTCAAGCTCCAAAGCCCCGTGCTTCTTCACGAGAGCCTGGAGCTCTTGTTGCACCTCGCCCACCCGTGCCTCTTGTTTTCCCCGCTGGGTCCGCTCCTTGGCCACTTTGTTTTCGCCCTCGGACAACGCTTGCTTCAGGGTCGCCACTTCGGTCATGGCCCCTGGCACATCCATGATGATCCTATCATTTTGCAACCGCATCTTATATATATATATATATATATATATATATATATATATATATAGACAATGCATTACTTACCTTTGTTCTCCTCGAGCTGCCTCTTGGCAAGACCGAGCTCTTTCTCGGACCGCTCGAGGTTCTGCTTCAGGGCAGCGACCTCCGCAGTCACTACGGCAGAGGTCAGCACCGAAGCCTGCATACGCATATGGACATACTTATATTAGACTCCTGCAGATATTATTTGATCCTCTATTCGACTTTTCTTTGTGAACACCAAACAGAGCATCAGGGGCTACTGTCTATGCGGTAATACTTTCCTATATTTTAAATACTTAGCTCAAACCCTGTTAGAAGGCTGGCACAGGCTTCAGTCAGTCCGCTCTTGGCAGACTGAACCTTCTTGATCACCGCACTCATAATAGTGCGGTGCTCTTCGTCGATGGAAGCGCCGCGAAGCGCTCCCAGCAGGTTGTCCGGTGCCTCTGGATGGACAGAGGTCACTGGCATGGGCGGCTTGCCCCTCTTGGAAGGGGGCCACTTGCGGGAGTCCGGAACCATTGGAGGTTCCGGCGCGGCATTCAGCTGGGGGCCGAACTTGGAGCCCTTGGGAGTCTTGCTCCCTTCGCGCCTGGAGTCTGGAAGTTCGCCTTGAGGCGTCGCCGGGACTATCTCCCCCCGGCTCGGTGCCCCTTGAGATAGTACCTCGACATCGTCCGTATGGCGAGGAGAGGAGGCGGTTGGAAGTGTATCACTATTCATATCCGACGAGTCCAAGGAACCGTCCGACGAGGATACGTCAATACGGGCTCGGGGCGGATTGCATAATCATATTCGACGCTAGGAGAAGCAGTGCAACAAAAGTAAGCTATGAGTTATAATGGTATCCAAATACTTATGACTTCGCCAGGGGCTTGGCCTAGCGGCGGTGGCAGAACAGTCCGGAAGGAGAGTCCTTCCCTTCTTGGACCCTTCGGCCTCCCCGGTTGGGGCGGCCTTCCTTTTCTTGTCTCCCCCGGCTGGAGGGGGAGAATCTTCATCTTCCCCCTCCTCGTTTTCACGGGAGGATGTGCGTCTTGGAGTTGTCGGACGATGAGTCCGATACCACCTGGCGCTGGGAACTCTTTTGGGTTCCCGTGGCCTTCTTCTTGGTCCTCTCCGACACCTCATAAGGAGCCGGAGGCTGCATCTCCGTCACGAGAGCATCTGCAGGGTCTTCGGGCAGAGGGGTCGGACAGTTAATCTGCTCCGACGTCTCCACCCAGTCCTGTCAAAGGCATGTGAGCTCAGACCGCGCACATGGTTAAGCTATGGGAAATAAATACCCTACCAGATGTACAGAACTTACCGGATTCGCAGGGCGCTTCGCGCTTAGCCCGCGGTCCTCGATAAGACAAGGGGGGACCTCGTCACCCTTGAACAGCACCTTCCAGACGTCCTTATGCATCGTGTCGAAGAGCTCGCGTAGAGTCTGGTGCTGGGCCGGGTCGAACTCCCATAAGTTGAAAGCCCGTTGTTGACACGGGAGGATCCGGCGGAAGAGCATGACCTGGACTATGTTGCGAAGCTTAAGTTTCTTGCTTATCATGTTCCGGATACACTTTTGGAGTCCGTCCAGCTCCACCAATGAGCCCCAGGACAGGCCCTTCTCCTTCCAGGAAGTGAGCCGCTTGGGGATTTCGGATCGAAACTCGGGGGCCGCCACCCAGTTGGTATCGCGCGGCTCGGTGATGTAGAACCACCCTGATTGCCACCCCTTTATGGTCTCGACAAAGGAGCCCTCGAGCCATGTAACGTTGGGCATTTTTCCCACCATGGCTCCGCCGCATTCCGCTTGTTGGCCGCCTACTAACTTCGGCTTGATACTGAAGGTCTTAAACCACAAGCCGAAGTGGGGCTGGATGCGGAGGAAAGCCTCGCACACGACGATGAACGCCGAGATGTTGAGGATGAAATTCGGGGCTAGATCATGAAAGTCCAGCCCATAATAGAACATAAGCCCACGGACGAATGGATGGAGGGGAAACCCCAGTCCACGGACGAAGTGGGGGAGGAAAACCACCCTTTCGTAAGGTTCCGGGGAAGGGACGATCTGCCCCGCAGCTGGCAGCCGGTGCGCGATATCCGTGGCTAAGTATCCGGCCCCACGTAGTTTTTTGATGTGCCCCTCCGTGACGGAGGAGACCATCCACTTGCCTCCCGCTCCGGACATGTTTGGAGAGAGTTGTGGAGAAGGATGTGGACTTGGGCGCTGGAGCTCGAGTGTGTGATAATGGATGAGCAAGGAGGAAGAAGGCGTGGGTAGAAAAAGGTGAAACCTTATCCCTTTATAAGGGCGGACAAAACTATGCGCCCCCACCAGCCTGGTAAAACTCGCTTATCCCCCAAGCGTCGTAATTGATGGCGCGGTTGGGTTACCCACGTCCGTATTGATGGGAATCCCGTAATAAGGGGACATGATCTCTGCTTCGATAAGACGTGCCAAGGAAACCGCCTCGCGAAACATGCTGAGATAGGTTATGAAAAATGATTCGAATAAGGACCTGGCTGTGGTGTGATGCCACGCTACGGGGTACATCAGCAGATTAGATTTGTGGAAATATTATTCTCTCTACGGTGGTATGTGGAACTTGTTTCGCAGGGCCGGACACGGTCCTTGTGTTCAAAATCTTCTATGAAGTATTCAGAGGAGGAACCCGCCTTGCAATGCCGAAGACAATCTGCGCGCCGGACTCATCGTCATTGAAGCCTGGTTCAGGGGCTACTGAGGGAGTTCTGGATTAGTGGGTATCGAGACAGCCGAATTATATCCTTTGGTCGGACTGTTGGACTATGAAGATACAAGATTGAAGACTTCGTCCCGTGTCCGTATGGGACTCTCCTTGGCGTGGAAGGCAAGCTTGGCAATACGGATATGTAGATCTCCTTCCTTGTAACCGACTCTGTGTAACCCTAGCCCCCTCCGGTGTCTATATAAACCGAAGGGTTTAGTCCGTAGGACCAACAACAATCATACCATAGGCTAGCTTCTAGGGTTTAGCCTCTCTGATCTCGTGGTAGATCAACTCTTGTACTACTCATATAATCAAGAACGATCAAGCAGGACGTAGGGTTTTACCTCCATCAAGAGGGCCCGAACCTGGGTAAACATTGTGTCCCCGGCCTCCTGATACCATCCGCCTAGACGCACAGTTCGGGACCCCCTACCCGAGATCCACCAGTTTTGACACTGACAGTCTCTCTCAAACAACCCCGCAACCAAATAACAAAGAGTCTCTTGTGTCCCCAACACACCCAATACAATGGTAAATTGTATAGGTGCACTAGTTCAGCGAAGAGATGGTGATACAAGTGCAATATGGATGGTAGATAAAGGTTTTTGTAATCTGAAAATATAAAAACAGGAAGGTAACTAATGATAAAAGTGAGCACAAACGGTATTGCAATGCGTTGAAACAAGGCCTCGGGTTCATACTTTCACTATTGCAAGTCCTCTCAACAAAAATAACATAATTGGATCATATAACTATCCCTCAACATGCAACAAAGAGTCACTCCAAAGTCACAAATAGCAGAGAACAAACGAAGAGATTATTGTAGGGTACGAAACCACCACAAATTTATTCTTTCAGATCGATCTATTCAAGAGTTCGTACTAGAACAACACCTTAGGACACAAATCAACCAAAACCCTCATGTCACCTAGATACTCCAATGTCACCTCAAGTATCCGTGGGTATGATTATACAATATGCATCACACAATCTCATATTCATCTATTCAACCAACACAAAGCACTTCAAAGAGTGCCCCAAAGTTTCTACCAGAGAGACAAGACGAAAACGTGTGCCAACCCCTATGCATAAGTTCACGAGGTCACGGAACTCACAAGTTGATCACCAAAACATACATCTAGTGGATCATGTGATATCCCATTGTCACCACAGATAAGCACATGCAAGACATACATCAAGTGTTCTCAAATCCTTAAAGACTCAATCCGATAAGATAACTTCAAAGGGAAAACTCAATTTATGACAAGAGAGTAGAGGGGGAGAAACATCATAAGATCCAAATATAATAGCAAAGCTCGCGATACATCAAGATCGTGCCGACTCGATAACACGAGAGAGAGAGAGAGAGAGAGATCAAACACATAGCTACTGGTACATACCCTCAGCCCCGAGGGTGAACTACTCCGTCCTCGTCATGAAGAGCGCCGGGATGATGAAGATGGCCACCGGAGAGGGATTCCCCCCTCCAGCAGGGTGCCGAAACGGGTCTAGATTGGTTTTCGGTGGCTACGGAGGCTTCTGGCGGCCGAAATCCCGATCTATTCTGCTCCTCGATGTTTTTAGGGTATATGGACATATATAGGCGAAAGAAGTCGGCCAGGGGAGCCACTAGGGGCCCACGAGGGTGGGGGCGCGCCTCCTTGCCTCGTGGCCACCTTGAAACTTCCCTGATGTCTACTCCAAGTCTTATGGATTGCTTCCATTCCAAAAATAACTCTCCCGAAGGTTTCATTCCGTTTGGACTCCATTTGATATTCCTTTTCTTCGAAACACTGAAATAGGCAAGAAAGCAACAATTTGGGCAGGGCCTCCGGTTAATAGGTTAGTCCCAAAAATAATATAAAAGTGTAAAATAAAGCCCATAAACATCCAAAACCGATAATATAATAGCATGGAACAATCAAAAATTATAGATATGTTGGAGACATATCAGCATCCCCAAGCTTAATTCCTGCTCGTCCTCAAGTAGGTAAATGATAAAAACGGAATTTTTGATGTGGAATGCTACCTAACATATTTATCCTTGTGATTCTCTTTATTGTGGCAAGAATATTCAGATCTGAAAGATTCAAGACAAAAGTTTAATATTGACATAAAAATAATAATAGTTCAAGCATACTAACAAAGTAATCATGTCTTCTCAAAATAACATGGCCAAAGGAAGCTATCCCTACAAAATAATATAGTCTGGCTATGCTCTATCTTCATCACACAAAATATTTAAATCATGCACAACCCCGATGACAAGACAAGCAATTGTTTCATACTTTTGATGTTCTCAAACTTTTTCAATCTTCACACAATACATGAGCGTGAGCCATGGACATAGCACTATAGGTGGAATAGAATGGTGGTTGTGGAGAAGACAAAAAGGAGAACATAGTCTCACATCAACTAGGCGTGTCAACGGGCTATGGAGATGCCCATCAATAGATATCAATGTGAGTGAGTAGGGATTGCCATGCAACGGATGCACTAGAGCTATAAGTGTATGGAAGCTCAAAAAGAAACTAAGTGAGGGTGCATCCAACTCGCTTGCTCATGAAGACCTAGGGCATTTTGAGGAAGCCCATCATTGGAATATACAAGCCAGGTTCTATAATGAAAAATTCCCACTAGTATATGAAAGTGACAACATAGAAGACTCTCTATCATGAAGATCATGGTGCTACTTTGAAGCACAAGTGTGGTAAAAGGATAGTAGCATTGCCCCTTCTCTCTTTTCTCTTTTTTTATTTAGGCCTTCTTTCTTTCTTTCTTCTTTTGGCCTCTTTTCATTTTTTTTTTCATTTTTTTTATTTTTCGTCCGGAGTCTCATCCCGACTTGTGGGGGAATCATAGTCCCCGTCATCCTTTCCTCACTGGGACAATGCTCTAATAATGATGATCATCACACTTCTTTTTTACTTACAACTCAAGAATTACAACTCAATACTTAGAACAAAATACGACTCTATGTGAATGCCTCCGGCAGTGTACCGGGATATGCAATGAATCAAGAGTGACATGTATGAAAGAATTATGAACGGTGGCTTTGCCACAAATACGATGTCATCTACATGATCATGCAAAGCAATATGACAATGATGAAGCATGTCAGACCAATGGAACGGTGGAAAGTTGCATGGCAATATATCTCGGAATGGCTATGGAAATGCCATAATAGGTAGGTATGGTGGTTGTTTTGAGGAAGGTATATGGTGGGTTTATGGTACCGGTGAAAGTTGTGCAGTACTAGAGAGGCTGGCAATTGTGGAAGGGTGAGGGTGCGTATAATCCATGGACTCAACATTTGTCATAAAGAACTCACATACTTATTGCAAAAATCCATTAGTTATCGAAACAAAGTACTACACGCATGCTCCTAGGGGGATAGATTGGTAGGAAAAGACCATCGCTCGTCCCCAACCGCCACTCATAAGGAAGGCAATCAATAAATAAATCATGCTCCGACTTCATCACATAACGATTCACCATACATGCATGCTATGGGAATCACAAACTTCAACACAATTATTTCTCAAATTCACAACTACTCAACTAGCATGACTCTAATATCACCATCTTCATATCTCAAAACAATCATCAAGTATCAAACTTCTCATAGTATTCAATGCACTTTATATGAAAGTTTTTATTATGCCTAAAAGCAAATTACCATGCTGTTATAAAAGACTCTCAAGATAATATAAGTGAAGCACAAGAGTTCATCTATTTCTTCAAAATAAAACCACCGCCGTGCTCTAAAAGGATATAAGTGAAGCACTAGAGCAAATGACAAACTTCTCCGAAATATATAAGTGAAGATCAATGAGTAGTCGAATAATTATGCAACTATGTGAAGACTCTCTAGCATTTAATAATTTCAGATCTTGGTTTTTTTATTCAAACATCTATCAAAACAAAAGAAAATAAATGATGCTCCA
Organism: Triticum aestivum; assembly: GCF_018294505.1. NCBI lineage: Eukaryota > Viridiplantae > Streptophyta > Magnoliopsida > Poales > Poaceae > Triticum > Triticum aestivum. The sequence continues at coordinate 444,101,108 of NC_057794.1, forward strand.
AGCAAAACACATATCATGTGGTGAATAAAAATATAGTTCCAAGTAAAGTTACCGTTAGACGAAGACGAAAGAGGGGATGCCATCCGGGGCATCCCCAAGCTTAGGCTCATGGTTGTCCTTGAATATTACCATGGGGTTCCTTGGGCATCCCCAAGCTTAGGCTCTTGCCACTCCTTATTCCATAGTCCATCGAATCTTTACCCAAAACTTGAAAACTTCACAACAGATAACTTAACAGAAAACTCGTAAGCTCCGTTAGTATAAGAAAATAAATCACTACTTAGGTACTGTTGTGAACTCATTCTAAGTTCATATTGGTGTAATATATACTGTATTCCAACTCATTTATGGTTCATGCCCTCCGATACTACTCATAGATTCATCAAAATAAGCAACAACACATAGAAAACAGAATCTGTCAAAAACAGAACAGTCTGTAGTAATCTGGATCAAACGTATACTTATGGAACCCCAAAAATTCTAAAAGAAATTTCTGGACGTGAGTAATTTATCTATTAATCATCTTCAAAAATAATTAACTAAATATCACTCTCCAATAAAAAATGGCAGCAAATCTCGTGAGCGCTAAAGTTTCTGTTTTTTACAGCAAGATCAAAAAGACTTTCCCCAAGTCTTCCCAACGGTTCTACTTGGCACAAACACTAATTAAACACAAAAACACAACAAAAATATAGGCTAGATAAATTATTTTGTACTAAACAGGAGCAAAAACCAAGGAATAAAAATGAAGTTGGGTTGCCTCCCAACAAGCGCTATCGTTTAACGCCCCTAGCTAGGCATGATAATTTCAATGATGCTCACATCAAAGATAAGAATTGTAACATAAAGAGAGCATCATGAAGAATATGACTAGCACATTTAAGTCTAACCCACTTCCTATGTATAGGGATTTTGTGAGCAAACAACTTATGGGAACAAGAATCAACTTGCATAAGAAGGTAAAACAAGCATAACTTCAAGATTTTCAACACATAGAGAGGAAACTTGATATTATTGCAACTATTACGAGCCTATATTCCTCCCTCATAATAATTTTCAGTATCATCATGAATGAATTCAACAATATAACTATCACATAAAGCATTCTTTTTATGATCTACAAGCATAGAAATTTTATTACTCTCCACATAAGCAAAATTCTTCCCGTTCGGAATAGTGGGAGTATCATAAGAAACTCGAATACTATAAATTATTTCCACATTAAAGGAGTAATGTTCAGAAAAAGGGTAATCATAATCATGAAAATGTTTATAAATATAATCATCACTACTTTTTATAGCATAAGTATCATCACAATAATCATCATAAGTAGCAACTTTGTTCTCATCATAATCGATTGAAACCTCTTCCAAGAATAAAGCATGACCTCCCCAAATCCACTTTCATAATTATCACAATAAGATTCAACATCCTCCAAAATAGTGGGATCACTACTTCCTAAAGTTGACACTCTTCCAAACCCACTTTCATCAATATAATCATCATAAGTAGGAGGCATGCTATCATCATAACAAATTTGCATATCAAAGCTTGGGAGGCTAGAAATATCATCTTCATTAAACATAGCATCCCCAAGCTTGGGACAAACATTAATTCCAGAAAATGTATTCTCAAACATGTCATTCTCATCAAACATAGCATCCCCAAGCTTGGGCCTTTTCATATCATAATCATAATCACTCTCATCATTAATAGTATGGATAGCACCAATAGTATAGAAATTATCATCATCACAATGAGTAATACAGGCAACATCATTTGGGAGAGATACCTTTTCACCTTTTCTCCTTCATCTTTTATTTTTCTTCTTCACATTATGTGTGGGTTCAATACTCTTTTTGGAGCTCCTTATTGATGAGATTGGTTGATTAGAAGGCTCCTCCTCATTACCTGATTCATCATAAGAAATAATAGGAGAATATTGGGAAGTATATTCCCTTTTGTTAGCATTCTCTTCATCTTCTATTTGTTTTCTTTTCTTTATGTAATTGGCAATATAAGGATTTTCTATGGAATTCACCGCACAATACATAAAAATTTCTTCTAGATCAATATCAAGGAACTTCTCAAGGTTATATTCTGGAATATGCTTAGTTATATGTTTCATTTCTTCATAACACAAAAGAAAACTAAGTTCATTATGATGTGCAAGGGAAATCAAATCATCACAATTTTTGGACACGATACGATCATGAAACAATTTGCATTTGAGATTTAAATGACCATGTTCATTGCAAAGTTCACAAGTATGGTGAAGAAATTTTAAATTTTCAGCACAAACATCTAGCCATTCTTGCAACCATTTAGTTTCCAAATACTTATGCCTCTTACAAAATCTATCTTCCCTATTTGGTGTGTACTTGCAAACTCTATGCACTCCACAAAAGTTGACATGCTTATAAGAGACATTTTCATCATGACTAGTGCAATCATCATTACTACTATGGATATTCAAGGAGTTCATACTAACAACATTGCAATCATGCTCATCATTCAAATATTTAGTGCCAAACATTCTAATGCATTCTTCTTCTAGCACTTGAGCACAATTATCGGAATCCTTATTTTCATGAAAGATATTAAAAAGATGAAGCATATGAGGTACCCTCAATTCCATTTTTTAGTTTTCTTTTATAAACTAAACTAGTGATAAAACAAGAAACAAAAAGATTCGATTGCAATATCTAAAGATATAGCTTCAAGCGCTAACCTCCCCGGCAACGGCGCTAGAATAGAGCTTGATGTCTACTACACAACCTTCTTCTTGTAGACGTTGTTAGGACCTTTCATGAACTGCTTTGGGACCAGGTTCTTGAGTCTCAATATTTTTCCTTTTCCTGGCTTATGGTAGATCCGAAATTTCAATGCAGTCTTGTGAAACCTGTTTTACCTTACTTAGTCATTCTTGCCTTAGATCTATACCTTACGCATCACATAGACGGTTTACCCTTGTAAAAAGTAATTTATTATATACCATTAGTCCCCTTGTAAACCGACAATCCCTTTATCTCCGTTGTCATACTCCGGTTTAATAGTATGTATATACCTCTGCTTCTGCTTATTGCTTTGTCATTCATAATTGTATCAGCCTCCGGTTTACCAATTTCACATACTTGGATTCCTCTGTCCTACTGTACCTTATGCATCACTATGAATAAATTGTAAACCGACATTTCTTTCCAGCTTTTCATTTGCAATGGCCAAGCACTTTTAGTCCTGTAACTGGGCTCCCTCCCGGGTTATCAAGGAGCAACCGAATGGAATGGTCAAGATCGGAACCTTACCAAAGAAGAATGAGATCCGATGGCGAGTTCCTGGGCCGGAAAATCCTCCCACCCCTAAGCAGGGTGAGGTAGTTGTGTTTGTTGATCACATAGGCCGTGGTTTCAAACCGCCCGGGTCAAAGTTTTTCCAGGATGTGCTTGCCAGCTTTCAACTCCACCCTCAAGATATTGGACCCAACTTGGTATCCAATATATGCAACTTTCAAGTTTTCTGTGAAGCGTACCTCCAAGAAGAGCCAACTGTGGAGCTGTTCCGGGATTTCTTCAATCTGAACCGGCGCACCAAATTTGTAGACGGACCCAATACTGAACTCGGTGGTGTCTCCATTCAAAAAAGAAAAGAGGTTGAATTTCCTCACACCAAGCTGCACAATCACCCCCAAAGAGTGGAATCAAACTTGGTTCTACTATAAAGACACCTCCCCTGAAGACGAAAATCCTTTGCCGGGTTACCGGGCCCACCGGCTTTCCAATACTCATCCACTTCCACAATGCCTAAGTGCCCAGGAACAGGCCCCGTACGCACCTCAACTAGCCAAGCTGAGAGCCTTCTTGGCCAATAGTTTAACAGGTGTAGACTTTGTCCGTTGCTGGATATCTTGGAGCATCTTGCCGTTAAGTCGCCGCTCCGGCTTAATGTGCGAGTATACTGGTGAAGTAGAGGACTCCCAACATCATACCAACATTTAGCTAACCGATGAAGAGGTCACTGAGGCCGTCAAGAAGATATTGAACGAATCGGAAGCTGTCTATCGCCAAACCGGACTAGACCCCTTTTACACGCAGAACAAACCGCTTGCTGTGAGTATTGTTCCTCCGCTTTACCCTTGATATCTTTAGACTGTACAATCCTTGAATACCCTTCTTTTTACTTTTAAACAGGGTTATGGTCTGTTTTGGAAGAAGAAACCTCAAGAGAAAGCGGCAAAAACTGCCCGCCCTAAAACCAAAGCCGTCAAGAAAACCACAAAGCGGAAAGCACCTGAACGCATCAGCATGGAACTGGACGACGACCCGGATGAATCGGAAGTTGAGGTAGAACTTGATTCACTTGGTTCCATTTTCATGCATCTCATTGACAATGATACTTATCAGGAGGACGTGGAGGGCAACCAAGTTGACAATGTAGAGGTAATTGTCCTTTCCTCCGGTTCAGACTCTATGCCAACACAAAAAATCCGTCAAGCGGCCCGAAAAGTAAGCTTTTCTCATCCTCTTGCTCACTTGGATCCAACATTTATTTTGAAGACGCAGCAGCACGAGGCTCGCCGCACAACCCGGCACAGCGGCCAAAAGGTCACTTCGGCCGGTTTACCTGACACCCCGGTTCGAAAGCGCCGATCTGAGGTCTCACCCACTTCTGACAATTCTTATCCCAAGGCAGGCTATTTCTGACAACCTATTAATTCGTCCGATTCAAATTATCAGGTGACACCTCCTTCATCCTCTGGTGAGTCAACATCGACCCAACTTCCTCCTCTCAAAACTCTAGCTGGGTAAGTACTTCAATCCCTTCTTTTGATGTTTTCATACATTGTATACTATGCTTAATTTTCGCATCTTTTTCTGTTTTAGAGCCAAAGCCAAACCCTGCAAAAAGGCTCGGGTGACCAATCCACCCGAAGACCAGATGGTTCTTGATCCGGAGCAAACGGCTGGACCGAAGGGTCCAAATCCAAATCCTGAAGCTACCTTCGATGAACCACCCCCTCAAGATTACAATACTGATGAACAACCAGAATTTGACACTACTGTACCTGATGATGAACCGACGAATCCTATCCGGGCTGACGATAGACCTTCTAGTCCGGTGAAAGCTACTGACACCCCATCAACTCCAGAAAAGACTACTGGAGACAAAGAAGGCGATGTTATCATTACCGGTATGAGCCACAGCTCTCCTGGCCATCCTGTTATATTGATGAAACATAGTGCCAAGGAAGAGCGTGCTGCCATGGAAAAAGGCAAATGGAGCACCGACTTGTTAAGTTACGCCCATCTCAGTGCTCAAGAACTCCACTCCGGTTTTCTAAACCGTCTGCACTCAAACTGTGATTATGAAGCCGGTTTGGCGAACCTGATGAAGGAACGCTATGAGGTATTTTCATCACTTTTCCTTTCTTAAATCCAAAGTACAAGTATCATCCCAAGTAGCCCCCAAGGGCCGGTTGATGATGGCAATCATAAACCGGGACTTTGTAATAGCTTAATCCTCGCATGCTGATCCTCCATATGTCAATTGATCTTTGGAAATAAACCGGTACTTTATCATTATATTCCTGTAATTTTCATCGGTGTAGCCCCCAAGGGCCGGTTTATCTTTGCAAGGTAAACCGGGTCTTGAATCAATGCGTCAGCTTTGAACAGATGTACGTTAGCCCCCAAGTGTTAAGGATAATGCTTGCATTGTACTTGAGACTTGTGAAATACATATTGATGATAGAGTAAATAGGCATTAGCCCCCAAGTACAAAGTGCATAACTTGTTATACGCTTGGTACTTCATAACATGTCTTTATGATATATCTCACCTTTGTAGGCTGAGCTGAATAAGAAGGATGCTCAAACCGCGGACCTTCAAGAGAATGTTAAATCTCAACAAGCAGAGGCTTCCAAAGCCAAAGAAAAGCTGACCAATGCCTTAGCAGCTATGGAGAAGCTGAAAGAAACCTTTTACAAAGAGCGTGCAGACTGGGAGACAGAAAAGGTTGGTTTAACAAAGAAGTCCGAGGACGCAGAGGCAGCCCTTAAGCCAGTGGTTGAAGAACTGATCGGCTTAAAGTGGCAGATTAACACCATGACTTCTGATGTGTTTGGTAAGTACCCTCTTGTGTAGTTTGTCTAATTCATAAGATCTTATCAGTGACCGGTTTACTGATGCTTAACCATGACAGGGACCCGCATTGCTCATCTGGGCTCTGACATGCGGATGAAGCTTAAAGCGGCCTACACCTTAATAGAACAGCTGTTCTCTGGATCCCAGCGAGCCATTTGCACTGCAGCTTATAACAAGCCTCCACCATCACTGATAAAAGAAACTATTGAAAAGCTGGACATGCTACCTGCCCGGATCAACGAACTGAAGAGATCAGCCGCAAGATCAGGAGCGCTGACCGCGCTAATCCGGGCCAAGGCATGGATTCCGGATCTTGAACCGGCAGATATCATCAAAGGGTATCCTGGTGTGAAAGAAGACGGCTCAGACTTCAATAAGGACGATCTCCGAAGGCTGACAAAGGAGATACGACCGATAGCAAGCAAATTGGCGGAGGACACAGATCTATCTCATTTTCAACCGATTTATGATGCTGAGGGAAAAAGACAACCCGCGTTGATCCATAATGTTGAAGATCTTGTGCCACCAATCCATAAGCATACTTACGCTCCTAACACTGACCCCTCCAATCTTATCCATGAAGAGACCGTTTTTCAAGCCTTAACCGGAATCGATTGGTCAACGGTTGATTTCCAGCGTCTGGGAGGGATGAAGAGAATGTGACTACGCAAGATGACCCTCAATCGTCAAGCCTCCCCGATGAGGAATCCTAAACCGGTGGTCGGTTTACCAGTTGCAGTCTTCCACTCTTTGAAAACAATTATTCAATTTGGGCTGTTTAAAGCGCCTTGTAATAGGATAGCATGAACACCTTTATTTGCCATGCCATCGAGCATGTTTGTTTTGCTTGAGACCTGAAAACTTGTTCTGCCTTTGGGATCTATGTATGCATAGTCCATTATGATTTGTGTTCCTGCATATAAGAACTTGAAAGTGTCCTAGTGGTTTACCACTGGATGGGTCATGATGCCCAAAAAATATATACATAACTTGGATGGACAACCAAGATTTGTAAAAATAGATGATACCTGTCACATACCTCGTTGGTTGACCAACTGTTTGTATAGTAAGGGTGAAAAACGCCAATCCAGAGTGTTGATGACTCCTTGCCCTCTTGCCGGTTCATATAAAAACCAAGCCGGGCTATAATAGTCGCTGATTTATTCGTATAATGCTGGTGACATCTAGTCAAAACCAGACCGGAGCAACGTACTGCCGGTTTAAAACTGATCATGTACTGACAACTAAGAGTTGAAAGTTACGCCGGGTTGTACTAAACACCGGTTTATTAGAAAATATTCATAAATCCCTTATTAAAAGATTATAAAAACAGCAAAGACAAAAGAAATCTGCAAGGCTTTTCATGGGCTGCCAGGCCCTCAATCGAGGCTTTTCATGGGCTGCCAGGCCGCTGAGTTAAACCATTTAGCAAAGCCTTTTAAGATGGACCTCAATCTTTAACCAATCATCATTTTAACTTTGACAAGTTCAGGTCTATGAGATTGACTTGTCAAACGTTCGATGGGTCATACCAGGTTTACCTAGACGGAGTGGCTTACTTAAAGAGGCAGGATAACCCGAGGTTTTAGGTGAATACACCTGGCTTCCAAGCCTGGCTTGATAGCCTATACAAGGGTGCAAGCTCGTTGTTCTTTGAGAAGCAAGGAGCCCCCAAGTAATATTTGAGCTATGCTCAGTGGTTACCTATGTTTGAGTTGTGCTTGATGCAACAACTCTCTTTGGTTCCACATAATTTCCTTTTGGCTTTAAGCCTATCAAAGGTGTAGCTATGGTGTAAGACAACCAAGCCCCCTAGTGATTTCCCTTTTTGGTTTTAAACCGATCAAGAGGTGTAGCTATGGTTCGAATACGACCAAGCCCCCTAGTGATTTCCTTTATATCTGTGTGGCCTTATAGGCCGGGTTAATAGAACTCCGCTTTGTAAGTAGAAGCCCCCATGGAACCACACATGATGTAAAAAAGAACAGAGACCCCGCTTTAACTGAGGCTCCGGTTTATATAATATATACATTGTCATAAGTATGTACATAAGAAGAGCCTGTGGCTCAAGTATAGTAAGGCCGAAGAAGAGCTATATTCCACGGCCGCTGAGTCTCCTCCTCCGATTTGCGTGAGTCTTTGTGCTCTCGAACATCAATGAGGTAGTATGACCCGTTGTGTAGATTTTTGCTGACCACAAAAGGTCCTTCCCAAGGTGGGGATAACTTGTGCATATCAGTCTGATCCTGGATGAGCCAGAGCACCAGATCGCCTTCTTGAAAAGTTCTGGTCTTAACCCGGCGGCTTTGATAACGTCAGAGATCTTGTTGATAAATCGCCGAACGCGCTTCTACTAAATCACGCTCCTCATCTAACAGGTCCAGTGAGTCCTGCCGTGCTTTCTCATTCTCAGCTTCAACATAAGCCGTCACACGGGGTGAGTCATGACGGATGTCACTAGGGAGAACCGCCTCTGCTCCGTAAACCATGAAGAAAGGCGTGTAACCCGTAGATCTATTTGGTGTGGTGTTGATACTCCATAATACAGAAGGTAACTCCTCCACCCAACAACCCGGTGTCCTCTTTAAAGGAACCATAAGCTGGGGTTTGATACCTCTCAAAATTTCTTGATTTGCCCTCTCTGCTTGACACTTAGACTGGGGGTGAGCCACTGACGCTACATCAAGCCGGATGTGCTCACGTTGACAAAATTCCTCCATCTCACCTTTGACAGATTAGTACCATTATCAGTTATAATGCTGTGTGGAAAACCAAACCGGAATATCACCTTTTTAATGAATTGAATCGACGTGGCTGCATCACACTTACTGACTGGCTCTGCCTCTACCCACTTGGTAAACTTGTCAACCGCCACTAACAGGTGGGTCTTTTTGTCCTTGGATCTCTTAAAGGGTCCAACCATATCGAGCCCCCAAGTTGCAAATGGCCAAGTAATTGGAATCATTCTCAACTCCTGAGCCGGAACATGAGCGCGGCGTGCAAATTTCTGACAACCGTCACACCTTTTGACTAAATCCTCAGCATCAGCATGAGCCGTCAACCAATAGAAGCCATGACGAAAAGCCTTAGCCACCAAGGATTTTGAACCGGCGTGGTGACCACAATCTCCTTCGTGGATTTCTCGCAAAATCTCACAACCCTCTTGAGGAGACACACAACCCTGAATTTCTCCTATGACGTTGTAACAATGTAACTCCCCATTGATTATGGTCATTGACTTGGATCGCCGGATTATCTGCCGGGCCAAGGTTTCATCCTCCGGTAACTCGCCCCGATTCATGTAAGCCAAGTACAGGACTGTCCAATCCGGTATAACATGCAAAGCTGCCACCAATTGGGCCTCCGGGTTAGGAATAGCCAACTCCTCCTCTGTGGGTATCTTGACCGACGGATTATGAAGTACGTCGAGGAAGACATTACGTGGCACCGGTTTACGTTTAGAGCCTAGACGACTTAAAGCGTCCGCCGCTTCATTCTTTCGCCGGTCTATATGGTCAACTTGATAGCCCTTGAAATGACCAGCCACTATGTCCACCTCTCGTCGATACGCAACCATGAGTGGGTCGTTAGAATCCCAAGTGCTAGATACCTGTTGAGCCACCAGGTCCGTGTCACCTAAGCACTTTACCCGGCTTAAGTTCATCTCCTTAGCCATCCGAAGACCGTGGAGTAAGGCCTCGTACTTAGCCGCATTGTTAGTGCAAGGGAACATTAAGCGAAGAACATAACAAAACTTGTCACCTCATGGGGAAGTTAATATGACTCCAGCCCCGAGCCCTCCAATTGCCTGGACCCATCAAAGTGAATAGTCCAATAAGTGTTGTCTGGCTTTTCCTCTGGTGCCTGCAACTCTGTCCAATCGTTAATGAAGTCCACGAGTGCTTGAGATTTGATCGCTGTGCGAGGTGTATACCTGAGCCCGTGAGGCCCAAGCTTAATAGCCCACTTGGCAATCTAGCTAGTCGCTTCTCTGTTTTGGATCATATCTCCCAAAGGGGCTGAACTAACCACTGTGATAGGATGACCCTGAAAATAATGCTTGAGCTTCCAGCTTGCCATAAAAACTCCATATACCAGCTTCTGCCAATGCGGATACCTCTGCTTTGATTCAATGAGCACCTCACTGATATAATAAACCGGCCGTTGAACCGGATACTCCTTTCCAGCCTCCTTGCGCTCCATAACAATAGCCACACTAACGGCCCGGGCATTAGCAGCCACATATAGCAGTAAAGGCTCTTTCTCGACCGGAGCTGCAAGGACAGGCGGTTCAGCTAACTGTCTCTTCAAATCCTCAAACGCTTTATCAGCCGCGTCGCTCCAGACAAAGTCATCTGTTTTTTAACATCTAATATAAAGTGATAGCTTTCTTCCAAGACGACTGATAAACCGGCTTAAAGCCACAATCCGGCCGGCTAAACGTTGAACGTCATTGATACACGCCGGTTTAGCCAGGGACGTGATTGCTGAATTTTTTTCCGGATTAGCCTCAATGCCCCTGTTAGACACCAAAAAACCCAAGAGCTTGCCTGCCGGAACACCAAAGACACATTTGTCCAGATTAAGCATCATCTTATAAACCCGGAGGTTGTCAAAAGTCTCCCTCAAGTCTTCTATCAATGTTTCCTCCTTCCTGGACTTCACCACAATATCATCCACATATGCATGAACATTGCGCCCAATCTTCTTATGAAGACAATTCTGAACACAGCGTTGATAAGTCGCCTGGGCACTCTTGAGCCCAAAGGGCATGGAGACATAGCAGAAGGCTCTAAAAGGAGTTATAAAAGCTGTCTTCTCCTGGTCCTTAACTGCCATTTTGATCTGATGATAACCAGAGTAAGCATCCAGAAAACACAAATGGTCACAACCCGCCGTAGCATCAATAATCTGATCAATACGAGGGAGGGCAAAGGGATCTGCTGGACAAGCTTTGTTCAAATCTGTGTAGTCCACACACATACGCCAAGTGCCGTTTTTCTTAAGAACCAGCACCGGATTAGCTAACCACTCAGGGTGAAAAACCTCCATGATAAACCCTGTGGCCAACAGCCGAGCTACCTCCTCACCGATAGCCTTACGCCTTTCTTCGTTGACGCGACAGAGAAATTGCCTGACCGGTTTAAACTTAGGATCTATATTAAGTGTGTGCTAAGTGAGTTCCCTCGGTACACCTGGCATGTCAGAAGGCTTCCATGCAAAGATGTCCCAGTTCTCACGGATGAACTCGATCAGCGCGCTTTCCTATTTGGGATCCAGGTTAGTGCTGATGCTGAACTGCTTGGATGAATCGCTAGGAACAAAATCAACCATCTTAGTGTCTATGGGTGATTTAAACTTCAACACCGGATCGTGCTCCATAGTTGGCTTTTTCAAAGAAGTCATGTCTGCCGGATCAACCTTGTCTTTATAAAACTTCAGCTCTTCTGTGGCACAAACCGACTCAGTGTAAGCCGCATCACCTTCCTCACATTCCAAAGAAATCTTCCTGCTCCCATGTACTGTGATGGTCCCCTTATGACATGGCATCCTAAGCTGCAAATAAACATAACAAGGCCTCGCCATGAACTTGGCATAAGCCGGTCGTCCAAACAGGGCGTGATACGGACTCTTGATTTTCACCACCTCAAAAGTCAATTTTCTGACCTTGAGTCATGATCATCTCCAAAAGCCACCTCTAGGGCTATTTTGCCCACTGGATATGCAGACTTACCAGGCACCACACCGTGAAAAACGGTGTTCGACGGTTTAAGATTCTTATTTGTCAATCTCATCGACGGAAGGTATCATAGTAAAGGATGTTGATACTACTTCCACCATCCATGAGCACCTTGGTGAGCTTATACCCCCCAACTTGAGGTGCCACCACTAAGGCCAGATGACCCGGATTATCAACCCGGGGTGGGTGATCCTCTCGACCCCATAAAATTGGTTGCTCAGACCAGCGTAAATACTGAGGCACTGCCGGTTCAACAGAGTTCATGTCCCTCTTGTGAAGCTTCTGATCACGCTTGCACAAGCTAGTGGTGAAGACATGATACTGCCCACTATTCAATTGCTTCGGATTGCTCTGATAACCCGACTACTACTGCTGCTGATTCCCCTGATGGTTATAACCTCCCTGATTGCCCTGCTACCCTTGATTGCTATGTATGGTTTGACTACCTTGAAATCCTGAACTGGAGCTGCTGCCTCCATAACCCGGCCCATGAAAACCACCTCCTGAACCGCCGGGCGGGCCATTGTCGTATTGGAACATATTGGAGTTCTTGAACACTCGCATGATGTAACAATCCTTCCAAAGATGTGAAGCTAGCCTCTCCTTCGATCCATGCTTTGGTAAAGGTTGATTTAACAGGCACTCCAGATTGGGGCCTGACCCTCCGCCCCTCTGGGGCTGTTTGCCCTTACGATGCTAACCGTTATCCTGAGCATTGGTGTTAGCCACAAAGTCCAAACTATTGTCTGCTTTGCGCTTACCATTGTTCCCATGACCTGCCAGGTTATGCTGCTGTCCCTTGGTGTTGCCGTTTTTCTTCCCTTTCCCCGGTTTGTCCTCCTCTGGGTCAGGGTCTTTGGTACTATCTGAATCGACATATTTAACTAAAGTGGCCATAAGTGTTGACATGTCATTGCAGTGATGTTTGAGCCTTCCTAACTTCAGTTTTATCGGTAGAAACCGGCAATTGCCCTCCAACGTTAACACTGTTGTATCCGCGTTGATGCGATCCCACGAATGCAGGATAGCTAAGACCCGCTTCACCCAATGGGTTGTAGACTCCCCATCCTCTTGAACACAAGCGGCCAGGTCCACAATCGACATAGGCTGCTTACAAGTATCTTTAAAATTCTGGATAAACCGGTGTTTTAACTCGGCCCATGATCCGACAGAGTTAGCTGGTAAGCTCTTTAACCAAGTACGAGTTGTCCCCTCCAACATCATGGTGAAGTATTTAGCACACACCGCTTCATGCACATCCAACATCTCCATTGCCATCTCATAACTTTCAACCCATGACTCTGGTTGCAAATCGGCGGTGTAATTGGGCACCTTACGAGGGCCTTTAAAATCCTTGGGTAGTCGTACATTACGTAAAGTGGGGGTTAGACACGGCACTCCTAAAGAACTGAAGACCACGCCTGGCTCCACTGAAGTGGTAGGGCGAACCGGAGTAGGTTGATGAGCTGCATGCAAAGCTGCTAACTCGACTTCTCGACGTGCATGACCATGATCTACCACATCCTGCGCATTAGCACTGCCACCTACCGGGTTATGCCCTCGCGGCGAGTTAAGGTGATGTGCACTTCTTGACACGGCCGGCTCATCCTCAACATGCCTGCTGTAGCTCCGACTTGGGTGGGGGGGTGGAATGAATCCTCTCGCGACTGGTTTAAAGCTCCGAATAAGCCTGCTGCTGGTTTAAAGCTGTTTGAAGGATCTCTCTAGCCCGTTGTGTCTCAATCGCCACTGGTGATTCGCCGTCCATCGGGAGGGCTGCCAATCATGAAGCGGCGGCCACAATGTTATCCAACGGGTTGGAGTAATGCCCCAGAGGCGTCAGAACGTACTATGGCACAATGTTGTTCTGGCGAGGGGGGTTCATCGTGCGCGGCTGAACCGACGCTCCTGTTCCCGGTGCCTCAGTCTGTTTTCCCACCGGTTGGTTACTGGTTCCTGCTCCTGGAGTGTTGAAGAGATTTCTTGGCTCATAACCCGGTGGGAGGTGTGACCGGTATCTCCTCCTCATGACATCATCTGAGGCACTCTGATCCAGCCTAAGCCGGTAGGCCTAAGCTTCCAACTCAGCCCGTTCTGTAGCATCCTGGGGTTCTCTGCTGCCAGGTCCGCTTTAGCCTGAGTTATCTGTTCCTTTACCTTTGCAGTCTCCGCATTGTGCTGGTCTCGGGTGGCCGCATCCACTTCTTCTGCCATCAATGCTGCCAAAGCATCAAACAAATCAGACAAAACCTGAGCCGGAGGTGGCGCGGAGCCCCCTGCTCCCGCTGCCATCGCTGTTGCTGAACCGGAGAGCATCGCGGCGGCGGTAGAAGAGTGTTGTGTTGGTTGTGTACCGGCCATGAATATAGCGACCCGGTTTGGCAGATCAAGGGGGCCCGGAATACTGTTGCCATTGGAACCTGCACTAATCCGGTGGTCCTGCAGTTGACACAGCGACTCGGTCTCTCCAGTTGAAGATTTGTCATCAGAGCAGACAACGGTTTCTCCATCAGATGCCGGTCCACCCTCATACTCCGCTCCATGGATGACACCTACGAAAACATGCCTTGCTTTGGGCTGAACCTGGGTAGGCTTGCACGCTGAGCCGTCTCGATGATGTCGGTGCAGGTGTCCGGCTGAGGGCCCGGTTCACCGATCTTGTCGATGAAGACGTGAATCCCACCAAAGGGGACCCAGTACCCGTATTCGATTGAACCGGCCTCGGGACCCCATCCTACGTCGTCGATGTAGAGCTTGCCGCGACGACTCTTCGTCATCCGGCCCACAACGTATCCCTTGAGTCCTTCGAAGCTGCCCTTCAAGAACTCGAAACCATCGTGCGACAGCCCCACGGTGGGCGCCAACTGTCATGGGTTTGTCACGGCAGATGTCCTCATGAAAGGACTTAGTCGTGGAGCCATCGCTACGGGTTAGCTTAAAGGGGTTAAACCGGACAAGGGACACGAGGGATTTTATACTAGTTCGACCCCTTCGATGAAGGTAAAAGCCTACGTCTAGTTGTTCTTGGTATTGTTGGGGTTTCGATGACCAGGGAGCGAATCCGCTTTGCCTGGCTCTCGAGTTGTTGTTTGTTGTCCCTAAACCGCTGTCGGGTCATCCCTTTATATACATAGGTTGACGCCCGCTGATTTACAGAGTCCCAAGGCCGGATCATAAACGTGTCCAGCTCGGTCTCTATCCTTCCTATCTTACAATGCAAGTTATACAATAAAGTCGGTTTACATCTACAGGTCTCAACTCGCCTTTGGGCCTTGGACCTTCATAAAGCGCCACCATCCTTGCGTCTTCATGGGCTTCTGATCTTCTTGGAATTAATCCGGCTACTCCTGGCCGGTTTACGTCCAGTAGTAATATCCCCAACAGTAGCAAATTTCCCTCAAGTGGATGACCTAAGGTTTATCAATCCGTGGGAGGCGTAAGATGAAGATGGTCTCTCTCAAACAACCTTGCAACCAACCACATTGCACAATATAACATTGAACTAAGCAGTTAACTAAACACCACAACAAATGAACGAAACATTAACTAAGCACCACATTGCACAAAATAACATACTCCTAATAGAAGTTTAGACAGTTAACCAAACAGCTAACTACAGCCAATTGTAGCAATTGTATTTGTTTCTTATGTATTTACTACATCCAAATTCAATTTATTCCTCACATGGTATACAATAACATAATGCACCCACAATTTTGTAAAGATAAATTTGATTTATTTCTCACATGGAAGACAATACAAAATTGCAGCGTGAAGAATTAAACACCACATTTGCAGAATTGAACCAAATAGTTAACTGAAGACAACAACTAATTAACAAACCGGTAAATAAGTGAGCACCACACTGCACGACATATAGCACATATCCACTAGAGCAATAGATTGCATGGTAAAATTAGATAGCAGAATTCACTAGAATTTGTGAAGGAAAGGCAGGAGCAACACATGCAACGGGTAAACCGAGCATGCATAACCGGCGTAGCTAGCAAATGGCAAGGTGCTCCTTCAAGATCTGGGGTGAGGGAGTCCTGGACTAAGGGGTCCTCAGGTGTCCGATCTATTGGATATGGTCGGACTGATGGGCCGTAAAGATACAAAGACCAAAGACTCTATCCGTGTCCGGATAGGTCTCTCCTTGGCATGGAAGGCAAGCTTGGCGATCAACTATGAAGATTCCTTTCTCTGTAACCGACCTTGTGTAACCCTAGATCCCTCATGTGTCTATATAAACCGGAGGGCTAGGTCCATTGGTGGATCCTCATAATCATAGTCAGGCTAGACTTTTAGGGTTTAGCCATTACGATCTCGTTGTAGATCAACTCTTGTAATATTTGATGTCTACTACACAACCTTCTTCTTGTAGACGTTGTTGGGCCTCCAACTGCAGAGGTTTGTAGGACAGTAGCAAATTTCCCTCAAGTGGATGACCTAAGGTTTATCAATCCGTGGGAGGTGTAGGATGAAGATGGTCTCTCTTAGGCAACCCTGCAACCAAATAACAAAGAGTCTCTTGTGTCCCCAACACACCCAATACAATGGTAAATTGTATAGGTGCACTAGTTCGGCGAAGAGATGGTGATACAAGTGCAATATGGATGGTAGATAAAGGTTTTTGTAATTTTAAAATATAAAAACAGCAAGGTAAATAATGATAAAAGTGAGCACAAACGGTATTGCAATGTGTTGAAACAAGGCCTAGGGTTCATACTTTCACTAGTGCAAGTCATCTCAACAATAATAACATAATTGGAACATATAATTATCCCTCAACATGCAATAAAGAGTCACTCCAAAGTCACTAATAGCGGAGAACAAACGAAGAGATTATTGTAGGGTACGAAACCACCTCAAAGTTATTCTTTCGGATCGATCTATTCAAGAGTTCGTACTAGAATAACACCTTAAGACACAAATCAACCAAAACCCTAATGTCACCTAGATACTCCAATGTCACCTCAAGTATCCGTGGGTATGATTATACGATATGCATCGCACAATCTCAGATTCATCTATTCAACCAACACAAAGAACTTCAAAGAGTGCCCCAAAGTTTCTACCGGAGAGTCAAGACGAAAACGTGTGCCAACCCCTATGCATAAGTTCACGAGGTCACGGAACTCGCAAGTTGATCACGAAAACATACATCAAGTGGATCACATGATATCCCAGTGTCACCACAGATAAGCACATGCAAGACATACATCAAGTCTGCTCAAATCCTTAAAGACTCAATCCGATAAGATAACTTCAAAGGGAAAACTCAATTTATCACAAGAGAGTAGATGGGGAGAAACATCATAAGATCAAAATATAATAGCAAAGCTCGCGATAAATCAAGATCTTGCCGACTAAAGAACACGAGAGAGAGAGAGATCAAACACATAGCTACTGGTACATACCCTCAGCCCCGAGGGTGAACTACTCCCTCCTTGTCATGGAGAGCGCTAGGATGATGAAGATGGCCACCGAAGAGGGATTCCCCCTCTAGCAGGGTGCCGGAATGGGTCTAGATTGGTTTTCGGTGGCTATGAAGGCTTCTGGCGGCGGAACTCCCGACCTATTCTGCTCCTCGATGTTTTTAGGGTATATGGACATATATAGGCAAAAGAAGTCGGTCAGGGGAGCCATGAGGGGCCCACGAGGGTGGGGGCGTGCCCAGGGGGTAGGGTGCGCCTCCCTTCCTCGTGTCCACCTCGAAGCTTCCCTGACGTCTACTCCAAGTCTTCTGGATTGCTTCCGTTCCAAAAATAACTCTCCCGAAGGTTTCATTCCGTTTGATATTCCTTTTCTTTGAAACACTGAAATAGGCAAGAAAACGACAATTTGGGTTGGGCCTCCGGTTAATAGGTTAGTCCCGAAAATAATATAAAAGTGTAAAATAAAGCCCATAAAGATCCAAAACATATAATATAATAGCATGGAACAATCAAAAATTATAGATACGTTGGAGACGTATCAGGGGTCCTTCCCACACGACCCATAAACCGTCGGGGATATGCCCTCCTGGCACACACGTTCGGCAAAATATGATCATGTGCGACCGGTGAGCGCTCAAATATGGAAATACGTACAGTAGAGCTAAAAAATTTAATTATACGACGAAATTGTTTCCGGTTACAAGTACATCACACACAGTCAGTCCCTGCCAAACGTTTCCGTTCGTATGTACATCCCACACAATCGCTCGAAGGAAAACGTTTCCGTTCACAGGTACATCACACACAATTTTTCCCGTTAAATTGCTTCCGTTATTGAATATATCACACACTGTCCGTGGAAGAAACTATGTGGCAAAGGCTATCCATCACACACACAGTTTTCATGTGGTAAACGTTTGCGCAAGGTGGCCTAATGCAAACAGTTTTCAAGAGAAAGTCATGTGTGATTGTTCATTGATCCAACACGGTTTATTCCTAGAAACTGTGTGCTTGCCTGAGGTCATCGCCCACGGTATTTTTTTAACAACCGTTTGCAATAGAAAAACCCAATTAGCAAGCTAATTATCCGATTATTCATAATACATTTATTAATCTAATTGACAGTTCATATTAAGCACACAATATATTTCATTTTCATAACTGAAATACATCAGAGTACAACATCATATAGCTTCAGCACTCAACTACCCCATTACACAACTAGACCAGGACCAAGTTTCACATGCAACATC
This sequence comes from Triticum aestivum, assembly GCF_018294505.1. Lineage (NCBI taxonomy): Eukaryota > Viridiplantae > Streptophyta > Magnoliopsida > Poales > Poaceae > Triticum > Triticum aestivum. Next base: position 444,119,679 of record NC_057794.1, read on the forward strand.
TATAACCTTTCGAAATTAGCATCATAGACGGTACATAGACATATGTATCTCATCTGGAAAACTGCTGAAGCAAAAGGCGAATATTGAGCCTTCATTGATGTTGAAGGTCTTTGTAACTTTAGGCCAGTGCCTGTGGATGATTGATCGTCCATCCTTCGTCCTCTTCAGGAACACTTCAATATTGAACTGTGGGTGTTGTATGAACACCTTCCTCGCCTCCTGACCATACAGGTGGTTTGAGAGGTAATCATCAGTGAACTGCTTTGGAAAGGCCTAAAAACAAGGATGTTCATAAATATCTTCTCTATATTGGAAATGGGGCAAAGGAATAAAAAAGGCAAGGTATAATAGTTAGTACCATCCTGTAGTGAACAGATGTCTTCTTCATTGTGCAGACAAAGATCTTTTTGTTTTTTGTCGCTAATTTCTTTATCTAACAATCTTTCTGAGTTTCTTGACCTGACTGATCTTCATGGACAACTCATTTCCCCATATGCAAAAAGGGTCGAACAGTGGGTCAAAACCACTATCAGCAGGACCTACATGTGCAAGACCAAATTGTTACAAATCTAAATATTAGAATGGTTCCTGCAATTGCACAGTAATGTGTTGTTAGACAACGGACCATGCATGTGCTAACGTCGATTATAAACCTCAGTGCTTCCCATTGTTTCCCTACAACACATATAAGGTAGTTAGTCATCAAGTTAAGTAAGGGTTCGCATGCTATCAGTAAAATATGTTGATGAAAAATAATCACATTGCAGATTCATTAGATTAATTCAAGCCACAAGGAAAACCCATTTATCAAAACCAAGCATGATTAAGAACTAGGAAATATAGCACTTGTATATGTTTCTCATGTATAAAGTGCAGCCAAATTCGATTTATTCCTCACATGCACAATAATACAAAATTCTACCCACGACAATTGGACATCGCATTACAGAATTGAACCAAGCAGTTAACTAAACACCACAACAAATGAACCAAACATTAACTGAGCACCACATTGCACAATATAACATTGAACTAAGCAGTTAACTAAACACCACAACAAATGAACGAAACATTAACTGAGCACCACATTGCACAAAATAACATACTCCTAATAGAAGATTAGACAGTTAACCAAACAGTTAACTACAGCCAATTGTAGCAATTGTATTTGTTTCTTATGTATTTACTACAGCCAAATTCAATTTATTCCTCACATGGTATACAATAACATAATGCACCCACAATTTTGTAAAGATAAATTCGATTTATTTCTCACATGGAACACAATGCAAAATTGCAGCATGAAGAATTAAACATCACATTTGCAGAATTGAACCAAATAGTTAACTGAAGACGACAACTAATTAACTAAACAGTTAATAAGTGAGCACCACACTGCACGACATATAGCACATATCCACTAGAGCAACAGATTGCATGGTAAAATTAGATAGCACAATTCACTAGAATTTGTGAAGGAAAGGCAGGAGCAGCACATGCAACGGGTAAACCGAGCATGCATAACCGGCGTAGCTAGCAAATGGCAAGGTGCTCCTTCAAGATCTGGGGTGAGGGAGTCCTGGACTAAGGGGTCCTCAGGTGTCCGATCTATTGGATATGGTCGGACTGATGGGCCGTAAAGATACAAAGACCAAAGACTCTATCCGTGTCCAGATAGGTCTCTCCTTGGCATGGAAGGCAAGCTTGGCGATCAACTATGAAGATTCCTTTCTCTGTAACCGACCTTGTGTAACCCTAGATCCCTCATGTGTCTATATAAACTGGAGGGCTAGGTCCATTGGTGGATCCTCATAATCATAGTCAGGCTAGACTTTTAGGGTTTAGCCATTACGATCTCGTTGTAGATCAACTCTTGTAATACTTGATTTCTACTACACAACCTTCTTCTTGTAGACGTTGTTGGGCCTCCAACTGCAGAGGTTTGTAGGACAGTAGCAAATTTCCCTCAAGTGGATGACCTAAGGTTTATCAATCCGTGGGAGGTGTAGGATGAAGATGGTCTCTCTTAGGCAACCCTGCAACAACATAACAAAGAGTCTCTTGTGTCCCCAACACACCCAATACAATGGTAAGTTGTATAGGTGCACTAGTTAGGCGAAGAGATGATGATACAAGTGCAATATGGATGGTAGATATAGGTTTTTGTAATCTGAAAATATAAAAACAGCAAGGTAACTAATGATAAAAGTGAGCACAAACGGTATTGCAATGCTAGGAAACAAGGCCTAGGGTTCATACTTTCACTAGTGCAAGTTCTCTCAACAATAATAACATACTTGGATCATATAACTATCCCTCAACATGCAACAAAGAGTCACTCCAAAGTCACTAATAGCGGAGAACAAACGAACAGATTATTGTAGGGTATGAAACCACCTCAAAGTTATCCTTTCCGATCGATCTATTCAAGAGTCCATAATAAAATAACACGAAGCTATTTTTTCCGTTCAATCTATCATAGAGTTCGTACTAGAATAACACCTTAAGACACAAATCAACAACCCTAATGTCACCTAGATACTCCAATGTCACCTCAAGTATCCGTGGGTATGATTATACGATATGCATCACACAATCTCAAATTCATCTATTCAACCAACACAAAGAACTTCAAAGAGTGCCCTGTCAGTGTCAAAACTGGTGGATCTCGGGTAGGGGGTCCCGAACTATGTGTCTAAGGCGGATGGTAATAGGAGGCAAGGGACACGATGTTTTCCCAGGTTAGGGCCCTCTTGATGGAGGTAATACCCTACGTCCTGCTTGATTGTTCTTGATGATATGAGTATTACAAGAGTTGATCAACCATGAGATCGTAGAGGCTAAACCCTAGAAGCTAGCCTAGGGTATGATTGTCTATTGTCCTACGGACTAAACCCTCCGGTTTATATAGACACCGGAGGGGGCTAGGGTTACACAAGGTCGGTTACAAAGGAGGAGATATACACATCCGTATTGCGTAGCTTTCCTTCCATGCCAAGGAGAGTCCCATCCGGACACGGGACGAGGTCTTCAATCTCGTATCTTCATAGTCCAACTGTCCGGCCAAAGGATATAGTCCGACTGTCCGGAGACCCCCTAATCCAAGACTCCCTCAGTAGCCCCTGAACCAGGCTTCAATGACGATGAGTCCGGCGCGCAGTATTGTCTTCGGCATTGCAAGGTGGGTTCTTCTCCAAATACTCCCTGGAAGATTTTTGAACACAAGGATAGTGTCCGGCTCTGCAAAACAAGTTCCACACCCCACCATAGAGAGAATAATATTTCCACAAATCTAATCTACTGACACGTTTAGCAACATCACATCATGTCGTGGCTCCCTCATTATTCAAACCGTTTTCCTCAACCAGCACCGCACATATCGCGAGGCAGTTTTCTTGACACGTCTAGTCAAAGCAGAGATCGTGTCCCCTTATTGTGGGATTCTCATCAATACGGGTATGGGTAACCCAACCGCGCCATCAATTACGGCCCTCGGGGAATAAGCGGTTTTACCAGGCAAGCGGGGAGACGCATCGCCTCTTCCGCCCTTATAAAGGGACAAGGATTTACTCTTTTCACCCATGCCTTCTTCCTCCTTGCTTACCCATTCCCGCACACTCGAGCTCTAGTGCCCAAGCTCGCATTCTTCTTCTCAAACCACTCCAAGCATGTCCGGAGCAGGAGGCAAGTGGATGGTCTCCTCCGTCACAGAGGAGAACATCAGAAAGTTACGGGAAGCCGGATATCTGGCCGCGGATATCGCGCACCGGCTGCCAGATGCGGGGCAGATCATCCCAACGCCCGAACCCCATGAGAGGGTAGTTTTTCTTACCCATTTTGTCCGCGGACTGGGATTTCCCCTCCACCCATTTGTTCGCGGGCTCATGTTCTACTACGGGCTGGATTTTCATGATCTGGCCCCCAATTTCATCCTCAACATCTCGGTGTTTATCGTCGTGTGCGAGGCCTTCCTCTGCATCAGGCCCCACTTCGGCTTATGGCTGAAAACCTTCAATGTTAAACCGAAGGTGGTGGGTGGCCAGAAAGCAGAGTGCGGAGGCGCCATGGTGGGCAAGATGCCTAACGTCACCTGGCTCGAGGGCACCTATGTGGATACCATAAAGGGGTGGCAATCAGGGTGGTTCTACATCAACGAGCCACGCGACTCCAACTGAGTGGCGGCCCCCAAATTTCGATCCGGAATCCCCACGCGGCTCACCTCCTGGAAAGAGAAGGGCCTGTCCTGGGGTTCTTTAGTAGAGTTGACCGGACTCCAAACCTGCATCCGGAACATGATGAGCAAGAAAATCAAGCTCGTCAACGTGGTCCAAGTCATGCTATTCCGCCGGATCCTCACGTGTCGACGACGGGCATTCGATTTGTGGGAGTTCGACTCGGCCAAGCACCAGACGCTGCGAGAGCTCTATGACATGATGCACGAAGACGTCTGGAGGGTGCTGTTCAAGGGCGCCTAGATTCCTCCTTCCCTCAGTGAGGACCGTGGACTCAGCGCAAAGCGCCGCGCCAATCCGGTAAGTTTTTGTATCTCTCAGGGTATTTATTTGCCCCGGTTTAGTCATATGCAGGATCGAAGCTTCTATGCCATTAATAGTACTGGATAAAGACAGCGGAGCAGCTTGATTGCCCAGCCCCCCTGCCCGAAGATCATGCGGGCGCTCTCCAAACGGAGATGCTGACTCCGGCACCTTTCGAGGTGCCGGTGAAGAAGACCAAGAAGAAGGCCGCGGGGACCCAAAAGGGTCTCCAGCGCAAGGTTGTATCGGACTCATCGTCCGATGACTCCAACGCGCACTCCTCCCACGAAGACGAGGAGGAGGAAGAGGAAAGTTCTCCCCTCCCCTAGTCGGGGGAGATAAGAAAAGGAAGGCCGACCCAACCTGGGACACCGAAGGTTCCAAGAAGGGCAAGACCCTCCCTTCGGACTGCTCCACGACGGCCGCCTACAGCGGCGATGAGTGGCTACCCAGGGTCAAGCCCCTGGCGAAGTCATAAGTATCCGGACACCATAGTAATTCCTGGTATGTTGTACTGCACTGCTTGTTCTCATGTCGAACATGATTATGCAGTCCATCATGAGCTCATCTCGACATAACTTCGTCGAGCGGTTCGTTGGACTCGTCGGATATGAACAGCGGTTCTCTTCCGACCGCCTCCACTCCTTGCCCTGCGGACAACATCGAGGTGTTGTCTCAACAGGCACCGGGTCAAGGGGAGGCAGTCCTGGGGTGCCTCTAGGCGACCTTTCGGACCTTGGGCGCAAAGGGAGCCAGACTCCCATGGGCTCCAGGTTCGCGCCCCAGCCAAACACTGCACTGGAATCTTCGGTGGTTCCGGACTCCGCCGGGCGACCCCCCGTTAAGGGGGGCAAGCCGCCCGTGCCGGTGTCCTCTGTCTATCTAGAGGCACCGGACAACTTGCTGGAAGCACTTCGCGGCGCTTCCATCGACGAAGAGCACCGCACTATCATGAGTGCGGTGATCGAGAAAGTGCGGTCCGCCAAGAACGGACTGACTGAAGCTTGTGCCAGCGTCCTAACAGGCTTTGAGGTAAGCAATGAAGATATAGGAAAATATGCCCGCATGGATACTAGCCCCTGATGCTCTGTTTGGCATTCAGAAAGAAAGGCCAGATAGAGGATCAAATGATAACTCAGGAGCCTAATAAGAATATGTCTATGTGTAAGTGTAGGCTTCCTTGCTGGCCGCTGCCGTACGTACGGCGGAGGTTTCTACATTGAGGCAGGACCTGGAGCGGTCCGAGAATGAGCTTGGCCTAACCAAGAGGCAGCTCGAGGAGAGCAAACGTAAGCAATACCTTGTCTATATACTGAAAAATAAATTCGGGTGCAAAGTAATAGGATCATCATGGATTTACCAGTGGCCATGACCGAAGTGGCAACCCTGAGGAAGGTGCTGTCCAAGGCCGAAGACAAAGCGGCCAAGGAGCGCATTGAACGGGAGAAGCAAGAAGCCCGAGTAGGCGAGGTGCAGCAAGAACTCGAGGCTCTCGCCAAAAAGCACGAGTCCTTGGAGCTTGACTCTAAGACGCGAGAGTCCGAGCTCGCGCAGGCACTTGAAAGCATCCGGAGCGCCAAGGCCGAAGCACACAAGGCCCTCCAGGAGATTGATGCGGTGAAGAAAATAGCAGCAGGTAAGGCATTCATTATGCAAAGCAAGCACGTGAAGGAGACTTTCCTTTTTCTTACTTGAGTTCGGAGCTCTCCAGGAGCGTTTGCAGATCTTCCTTGCAGTGTACTGGATGCCGCGGAGTTTTACCGAGCTGAGGATGGGAGCTCGACGGAGAATTTGTTCTGGTCTCAGTATACTGGGACCGAACACCCCGTGCCCATGAGCGACCAGCTGAAGCAGTTGGTCGAGCTTCACAAGGCGGCTGAACAAGCCATGAGGGGCCTTATAGTCCGGATGTGGCTTGGCGAGCCCCTGTTCGGCAGCTACTTCGGTTTGGTAAGGCGGCTCGTCGACGCCTACCCACGGCTTGAAGTCATAAAGCGGTCCGTCTGCATCGAGGGTGCGCGCAGGGCTTTTGCCCGGGCGAAGGTGCACTGGGCGAAGCTGGATGCCGTGAAGCTGGAAGGAGGGGCCGCTGGAGGGCAAGGAGCATCGCTGCCCCGAGATGTACTATGAGAGTGTCCTGAAGGGTTCCCGCCTTGTGGCGGATGAGTGTGCCAAGGATGTAATTCTTGAATGAACATGCTCATGTGATCCTGTAATATGAAACAAGTTCATTTGCGCCATGCGACGCTTTTTTAAATTAAAATATTGCCTTCTGTGTGGCCGTTTATAAAATCTGAGAGTTGGCCAGTCGTCGGCTTTTGCCCCCATGTAACTAGTACTGGGGTGTTCGGGATAAACCTGAGCACTCTTTACCCCAATTTTGGGTCCTTCAAGGGAGGTGTTCAACGCAACGAACCAGGCAATCTGACTATAATGCTTTATCACTCTCACTTAGCCATAGAAGTCTATAATTTTAAATTTTGGCGAAGCCCCTGGTATTCGGAAGGCCGAATTTGGGGCGCTATACACGCCTAAGCTGGACAAGGTCGACTCCTTGCCCGAAGCGGAAAAAGTCTTTAAGGACTTGAGACCTCTCGAATAGCGTCCAGTCTCTCGCCTTATCATGACAGTCAGTTTTCGGCTTTCTCTACTGAGGTGCTCGTCCGGAAGAACCGGGACACAATCGCAGTAGTTCTCCCACCGCTACCTTAGCCGATATAGCGGAACGTAAGGTACCAAAGCATGGGAGCCAGGCAAACCCAACATTTGACCAAAGACATTATTCGGAGCTGATGCATATAATGCTATAAGTTCGGGGTGCCGCACTGTCAAAATTGTTCGGACTTCTTGCGCCGTATTTTGGGGTAAACGAAAGCCCCTGGCGTACTGACCGTACCCGAACGTGCGGGTGCGGATTGTCGTAAATGGACATATAAGAGAGAGAGAGAGAGAGAAAAAAGCTTAAATAATGCAATGATAGACTAATGATATGCATTGTTATTTAAATAATATGTCAAAGCGTACTGGTACAAGTAGTGCAATAAGCAGAAAGTAGGACAATTCGAAATGCCCTATCCCAGGGCAAGTTGCGCATAGATAGTGAAAAATGGGTATATCAATTATTATTAGAGACCACCTGGGGGTTCCCATGTTCATCTTAGCTTCTTGCCGCCTTGATTGTTGCTTCCGGAATGTGTCCGGCAATCGTACTGCCGTAAAGGGCTTCCAGAGAGTTAGGCCCTGAAAGAGGAAAGAAATGATAAAGGTATACAGCCCCTAGGGCGGTTAAGCCGCATTGCGGGACGTGCCTTATCATGCCCCCGCCTATGTCCATGGTATTTTCAGTGCGTAGTTATGTAAGCGCGGCACGGATTTCGTCGCCTGACTGGGACTGGGACAGGGGCCAAATTGCTAGGCGAGCTCTGAACGTGCCAGGCGATCCTGTTGCAGCTTGTTCCGGACTCGCTTGAAGGTGTCCGGGGGCTGTGACGCCGAATTAGTGGTCTGCCTTAAAAGGCTGGTTTGTGCTTCTGCTGCAAGGGCCGCAGTGTGCTCTTCCGTGCGGAGCAAGCATTCTGTGTTTCCATTTACCGTTATGACCCCCTGATACGTCTCCAACGTATCTATAATTTTTGATTGCTCCATGTTATATTATCTACTATTTTGGACTATATTGGGCTTTATTTTCCACTTTTATATTATTTTTGGGACTGACCTATTAACCGGAGGCCCAGCCCAGAATTGTTGTTTTTGCCTATTTCAGTGTTTCGAAGAAATGGAATATCAAACGGAATAAAATCTTCGGGAACGTGATTTTCTCACCGAACGTGATCCGGGAGACTTGGACCCTGCTCCAAGGAACAAAAGAGGCAGTCACGAGGGTGGGGGCGCGCCCCCCTAGGGCGCGCCCCCTGCCTCGTGGGCCCCTCGTTGCTCCTCCGGCATACTTCTTCCTCCTATATATACACACGTACCCCCAAACGATCAGAACGGGAGCCAAAAACCTATTTCCACCGCCGCAACTTTATGTATCCATGAGATCCCATCTTGGGGCATGTTCCGGAGCTCTGCCGATAGAGGGCCGTCATCACGGAGGGCTTCTACATCACCATAGCCCCTCCGATGAAGTGTGAGTAGTTTACCTCAGACCTTCGGGTCCATAGTTAGTAGCTAGATGGCTTCTTCTATCTGTTTGAATCTCAATACAAAGTTCTCCCCCTCTCTTGTGGAGATCTATTCGATGTAATCTTGTTTTTGCGGTGTGTTTGTTGTGACCGATGAATTGTGGGTTTATGCTCAAGTCTATCTATGAATAATATTTGAATCTTCTCTGAATTCTTTTATGTATGATTGGTTATCTTTGCAAGTCTCTTTGAATTATCCGTTTGGTTTGGCCAACTAGATTGGTAGTTCTTGCCATGGGAGAAGTGCTTAGCTTTGGGTTCGATCTTGCGGTGCCCTTACCCAGTGATAGAAGGGGAAGCAAGGCACGTATTGTATCGTTGCCATCGAGGATCACAAGATGGGGTTTATTTCATATTGCATGAATTTATCTCTCTATATCATGTCATGACTTTAGTGCTCACGAAAACTGCTGTCATTTTTATTTTAAGAGTGATATTTAGTTAATTATTTTTGAAGATGATTAATAGATAAATTCATCACGTCCAGCAATTTATTTTAGAATTTTTGGGGTTCCAGATCTTGCGCTAGCTACAGATTACTACAGACTGTTCTGTTTTTGACAGATTCTGTTTTTCGTGTGTTGTTTGCTTATTTTGATGAATCTATGGCTAGTAAAATAGTTTATAATCCATAGAGAAGTTAGAATACAGTAGGTTTAACACCAATATAAATAAAGAATGATTTAATTACAGTACCTTGAAGTGGTCTTTTGTTTTCTTTCGCTAACGGAGCTCACGAGTTTTCTATTTTGAGTTTTGTGTTGTGAAGTTTTCAAGTTTTGGGTGAATTCTTTTGATGGATCATGGAACAAGGAGTGGCAAGAGACTAATCTTGGGGATGCCCTTGCACCCCCAAGATAATCCAAGGACACCAAAAAGTCAAAGCTTGGGGATGCCCCGGAAGGCATCCCCTCTTTCGTCCACTTCCATCGGTAATTTACTTGGAGCTATATTTTTATTCACCAACATGATATGTGTTTTGCTTGGAGCATCTTGTACTATTTGTGTATTTGTGTCTTAGTATGCCACAATCATCCTTGCTGTACACACCTTTTAATAGAGCCATACATTAATTAAAATTTGATAGAATACTCTATGTGCTTCACTTATATCTTTTGAGCTAGATAATTTTGCTCTATGTGCTTCACTTATATCTTTTGAGTGTTATAATTTTGCTCTATGTGCTTCACTTAGATCTTTTAGAGCACGGTGGTGGATTTGTTTTAAAGAAACTATTGATCTCTCATGCTTCACTTAAATTATTTTGAGAGTCTCTTAATAGCATGGTAATTTGCTTAATAATAATATGCTTGGTATTCAAGATTTGTGAAACTTTCTTTTGAGTGTGTTGAATACTAAGAAAAGATTGAAGCATGATAATTGTTTTGAGATATGGAGGTGATAATATTAAAGTCATGCTAAGTTGAGTAGTTGTGAATTTAAAGAATACTTATGTTAAGGTTTGTGATTCCCGTAGCATGCACGTATGGTGAACCGTTATGTAACGAAGTCGGAGCATGATTTATTTGTTGATTGTCTTCCTTATGAGTGGCGGTCGGGGACGAGAGATGGTCCCAATCTATCCACCTAGGAGCATGCGCGTAATACTTTGCTTTGATAACTTCTAGATTTTTGCAATAAGTATATGAGTTCTTTATGACTAATGTTGAGTCCATGGATTATACACACTCTCACCCTTCCACCTTTGCTAGCCTCTCTAATACCGCGCACCTTTTGCCGGTATCATACACCTACCATATACCTTCCTCAAAACAGCCACCATACCTACCTATTATGGCATTTCCATAGCCATTCCGAGATATATTGCCATGCAACTTTCCACCATCTAGTTCATCATGACACATTCATCATTGTCATATTGCTTAGCATGATCATGTAGTTGACATAGTATTTGTGGCAAAGCCACCTTTCATAATTTCTTCATACTTGTCACTCTTGATTCATTGCATATCCCGGTACACCGCCGGAGGCATCCATATAGAGTCATACTTTGTTTTAGAATCGAGTTGTAAATAAATAAAAGTGTGATGATCATCATTCAATAGAGCATTGTCCCAAATAAAAAAAGAGAAAGGCCAAAGAAAAAAAGAAGGCCCCAAAAAATAAAAAATAAAAAGGGGCAATGCTACTATCCTTTTTTCCACACTTGTGCTTCAAAGTAGCACCATGATATAGCGAGTCTCATATATTGTGCTTCAAAGTTGCACCATGTTCTTCATATAGAGAGTCTCATATGTTGTCACTTTCATATACTAGTGGGAATTTTTCATTATAGAACTTGGCTTGTATATTCCAATAATGGGCTTCCTCAAATTGCCCCAGGTCTTCGTGAGCAATCAAGTTGGATGCACACCCACTAGTTTCTTTTGTTGAGCTTTCATAAATTTATAGCTCTAGTGCATCCGTTGCATGGCAATCCCTACTCACTCACATTGATATCTATTGATGGGCATCTCCATAGCCCGTTGATACGCCTAGTTGATGTGAGACTATCTTCCCCTTCTTTTTGTCTTCTCCACAACCACCATTCTATTCCACCTATAGTGCTATATCCATGGCTCACACTCATGTATTGCGCGAAGATTGAAAAAGTTTTGAAAAAGTTAGAGTATGAAACAATTGCTTGGCTTGTCATCGGGGTTGTGCATGATTTAAATACTTTGTGTGGTGAAGATGGAGCATAGCCAGACTATATGATTTTGTAGGGATAACTTTCTCTGGCCATGTTATTTCGAGAAGACATAATTGCTTTGTTAGTATGCTTGAAGTATTATTATTTTTATGTCAATATAAACTTTTGTCTTGAATCTTTCTAATCTGAATATTCATACCACAATTAAGAAGATTTGCATTAAAATTATGGCAAGTAGCACTCCGCATCAAAAATTCTCTTTTTATCATTTACCTACTCGAGGACGAGCAGGAATTAAGCTTGGGGATGCCTAATACGTCTCCAACGTATCTATAATTTTTGATTGCTCCATGCTATATTATCTACTGTTTTGGACTATATTGGGCTTTATTTTCCACTTTTATACTATTTTTGGGACTAACCTATTAACCGGAGGCCCAGCCCATAATTGCTGTTTTTTTGCCTATTTCAGTGTTTCGAGGAAACGGAATATCAAACGGAGTCCAAACGGAATAAAATCTTCGGGAACGTGATTTTCTCACCGAACGTGATCCAGGAGACTTGGACCCTGCTCCAAGGAACAAAAGAGGCGGTCACGAGGGTGGGGGGCGCCCCCCATAGGGCGCGCGCCCCTGTCTCATGGGCCCCTCGTTGCTCCTCCAGCGTACTTGTTCCTCCTATATATACACACACGTACCCCCAAACGATGAGAACAGGAGCCAAAAACCTAATTCCACCGCCGCAACTTTATGTATCCACGAGATCCCATCTTGGGGCCTGTTCCGGAGCTCCGCCGGAAGAGGGACGTCATCACGGAGGGCTTCTACATCATCCTAGCCCCTCCGATGAAGTGTGAGTAGTTTACCTCAGACCTTCGGGTCCATAGTTAGTAGCTAGATGGCTTCTTCTCTCTGTTTGAATCTCAATACAAAGTTCTCCCCCTCTCTTGTGGAGATCTATTCGATGTAATCTTCTTTTTGCGGTGTGTTTGTTGAGACCGATGAATTGTGGGTTTATGCTCAAGTCTATCTATGAATAATATTTGAATCTTCTCTGAATTCTTTTATGTATGATTGGTTATCTTTGCAAGTCTCTTCGAATTATCCGTTTGGTTTGGCCAACTAGATTGGTAGTTCTTGCCATGGGAGAAGTGCTTAGCTTTGGGTTCGATCTTGCGGTGTCCTTACCCAGTGATAGAAGGGGCAGCAAGGCACGTATTGTATCGTTGCCATCGAGGATAACAAGATGGGGTTTATTTCATATTGCATGAATTTATCTCTCTACATCATGTCATCTTGCTTAAGGCGTTACTCTGTTTTTAACTTAATACTCTAGATGCATGTTGGATAGCGGTCGATGAGTGGAGTAATAGTAGTAGATGCAGAATCGTTTCGATCTACTTGTCACGGACGTGATGCCTATATACATGATCATGCCTAGATATTCTCATAAATATGCTCAATTCTGTCAATTGCTCAACAGTAGTTTGTTTACCCACCGTAGAATACTTATGCTCTTGAGAGAAGCCACTAGTGAAACCTATGGCCCCCGGGTCTATTCTCATCATATCAATCTCCATCAGTTTAATCTTGCTTTGCTTTTTTACTTTTCTTTTACTTTTTAATTTGCATCTTTATACCAAAAATACCAAAAATATTGTATCTATCAGATCTCACTCTCGTAAGTGACCGTGAAGGGATTGACAACCCCTAATCGCGTTGGTTGCGAGTAGCTATTGCTTTGTGTAGGTGCGAGGGACTTGAGCGTGGGCTCCTACTGGATTGATACCTTGGTTCTCAAAAATTGAGGGAAATACCTATGCTACTCTACTGCATCATCCCTTCCTCTTTGGGGAAAACCAACGCAAGCTCAAGACGTAGCACCCCCTAGGTCCTGGCTTCTTGAGCTTGAGGTATGCATAATGTGGCATTGCATTAAATTTTGCGAATGTTGTTCGTCCGAGCAGTGCATGATAGCCATTGCGAAACGGGACGATATCGAAGATTAACTCCTCGCTTCGGAAGTAGTCCGGTGATCCAAAGACCACTTCCAGTTTGATTGAGCCTGTGCAATGGGCCTCTACACCTGGGATGACTCCTTTAAAGGTGGTTTTGCTGGGATTGATCCTCGAGGGATCGATACCCATTTTTCGCACTGTAGGTTTAGGCTGCTACCGTCGTCCATAAGGACTCGAGTGAGGTGAAATCCGTCGACGATGGGGTCTAGGACCAGTGCGGCGGATCCGCCATGACGGATGCTAGTTGGGTAGTCCATGCGATCAAAGGTGATCGGGCAAGCAGACCATGGGTTGAACTTTGGGGCGATGGGCTCCATCGCTTAGATGTCCATTAGTGCACGCTTCCGTCCTTCTTGGGAATGTGGGTTGCGTATATCATGTTCACCGTCTTCACTTGTGGGGGGAACCCCTTCTGTCCTCCTGTGTTCGGCGGTCGGGGCTCCTCCTCATCATCACTATGCATCCCCTTGTCCTTCTTTACTTGCCGGCCTGCTTGAACACCCAGCATTCTCTGTTGGTGTGATTGGCTGGCTTGTCGGGGTGCCTTGGATTTGACACGAGCGATCCAGTATGCGATCCAAACTGGACGGAGCACGAGTACTCCTTTTAAATGGCTTTTTCTGCTGACCGGACCTAGAGCCTCTGAATCCGGCATTGACTGTCATATCTTTTGTGTTATCGCCGTTATTGCGGCGCTTTGGTCTATTACAACGTTGCCTACCGTTGGCACCTTTGGTATCCGAAGTGCCCGGATTCCTCGATGTGTTGTTGCTGCGAGCCAACCAGCTATCCTCACCCACGCAAAAGCGTGTCATGAGTGTTGTGAGGGATGCCATAGATTTCGGCTTCTCCTGGCCAAGGTGGCGAGCCAGCCATTCGTCACGGATGTTATGCTTGAATGCCGCTAGGGCCTCTGCATCCGGACAGTCGACGGTTTGGTTTTTCTTAGTCAGGAACCATGTCCAGAATTGTCTGGCCGATTCCCCTGGCTGCTGGGTTATATGGCTCAAGTCGTCAGCATCTGGTGGCCGCACGTAAGTGCCCTGGAAGTTGTCCAGGAATGCGTCTTCCAGATCCTCCCAACTGCCTACGGAGTCTGCTGGCAAGCTGTTCAGCCAATGCTGAGCTGGTCCTTTGAGTTTTAGTGGGAGGTACTTGATGGCATGTAGATCATCGCCGTGAGCCATGTGGATGTGAAGGAGGAAATCCTCAATCCATACAGCGGGATCTGTTGTGACATCGTATGATTCAATATTTATGAGTTTGAAACCCTCCGGGAATTCATGATTCATAACTTCATCAGTGAAGCATAGGGGGTGTGCGGCGCCTCTATGTCGGGCTATATCCCGACGCAGTTCGTATGAGTCTTGTGTGCTATATTCGGCCCGGCCGAATTTACTCTTGGTGTATCCGACACGACGATCATTGTCTTGTGTTGGCGCGCGTGCCCGTGACCCATATATTGACCTTGCGATTTTTGCCTTACTGTCCAATACGTCTCGCAAGTCCCCTGTGTTGCCCCGGCCTTAATATTTTTGATTGAGTGGCGGCGGGGTGCAGGCTGAACTTCAGGCTGAAACACCTCTCTGGCTCGACTACGTAGTGGCCGGTCAGCCACATCGTACGCTGGTGAATGAGGTTTCAATGCTTCCTCCTCGAGGTGAGGTAGCAACCTGCGTTTTGGGTAACTCTTGGAGGGGCGCTCGAGTTCGTATTCCTCGACCGCAAGGACTTTGGTCCATCTGTCTGCTAGCAAGTCTTGATCAGCTTGAAGCTGTTGCTGCTTTTTCTTCAGGCTATTTGCCGTGGCCATAAGCAAGCGCTCTTGCTCGACGGGGTCCTCAGGCACGATAAATTCTTCGTCGCCGAGGCTCGCCTCGTCTTCGGAGAGAGGCATGTAATTGTCCTCCTCCGGTTCTCCATCTGTTGCCCGCTCTGGAGGGCTAGCTTGTTCGTCCTCCGGCTCTACATCGTGCTGGAGGGGATTGTTGTTGTCTTCGGCACTATCCGGAGTGTTATTATCTCCTGTGTCGGTATCACTACTTTTGCTGTGGCGGGACTTAGAGCGGCACCGCTGACGTTGGCGCTTGGGTTGCTTCTTGGAGGGGTCATCCTCCACTGTCTCATCGCCATTGCCTTCTTTGGGGGTGTCCACCATGTATATATCATATGCTGAGGTGGCGGTCTAGCGCCCTGTGGGCGGTGGTTCCTGTTCGTCTCCTGCATCGTCATCCATACCGTCGAAGTCGTTGGAGTCAAAGTCGAGCATGTCGGTTAAATTGTCGACAGTGGCTACTAAGTGGGTGGTGGGTGGGCAGCGAATTTCTTCGTCGTCCGCATCCCATTCTAGCCGGACATAGTTCGGCCAAGGTTCTCCTGACAGGGAGAGAGACCTTAATGAATTTAGCACATCGCCAAAAGGTGAGTGTTGAAAGATATCCGCGGAGGTGAACTCCAAGATTGGCGCCCAATCGAATTCGATGGGTGCGGATGCAGGCGGCTCGGAGTCCGTGGCCGGAGAACAACCCAGTGGTTCGGCGACACGGCTCTCGTAAGGGGTGAAGTCAGTATCCGGCTCTATCGCCACTGAGACTGCGACCTCCATGGCGGGGTCTATCCCTCCACTCTCGGATGGCGGGATTTGCTCCGGATTGACAGCCGGAGTAGTTGCAGATGCGATCTCCCAAACATTGTTCGATGGCAGAGTTACGTCATTCTCGTCGTGACTATGGGGCACACCTGACATGGGCTCAAAATCTGTCGAAGATCAAGTCTCCGCGGATGTCGGCTGTGTATTTCAAGTTTCCGAATCTGACCTAACGACCAGGGGAGTAGCTCTCGATCTGCTCCAAATGGCCAAGCGAATTGGCCCGTGGTGCGAAGCGGCTGAATACAAAGATCTGTCCGGGGAGGAAAACCTCACCCTGGACCGCATCGCTACCGATGATCGAAGGAGCCATCAAGCCTTATGGTGACGACATAGTGGAACTCTCAATGAAAGCACCAACGTCGGTGTCAAAACCGGCAGATCTCGGGTAGGGGGTCCCGAACTGTGATCTAAGGCGGATGGTAACAGGAGGCAGGGGACACGATGTTTACCCAAGTTCAGGCCCTCTTAATGGAGGTAATACCCTACGTCCTACTTGATTGTTCTTCATGATATGAGTATTACAAGAGTTGATCTACCACGAGATCATAGAGGCTAAACCTAGAAGCTAGCCTATGGTATGATTGTCTGTTATCCTACGGACTAAACCCTCCGGTATATATAGACACTGGAGGGGGCTAGGGTTACACAAGGTCGGTTACAAGGGATGAGATATACACATCCGTATTGCCTAGCTTGCCTTCCACGCCAAGGAGAGTCCCATCCAGACACGGGACGAGGTCTTCAATCTCGTATCTTCATAGTCCAACAGTCCGGCCAAAGGGTATAGTCCGGCTGTCCAGGGACCCCTAATCCAAGACTCCCTCATGCCCCAAAGTTTCTATGGGAGAGTCAAGACGAAAACATGTGCCAACCCCTATGCATAAGTTCACGGAACTCGCAAGTTTATCACCAAAACATAAATCAAGTGGATCACATGATATCCCATTGTCACCACAGATAAGCGCGTGCAAGACATACATCAAGTGTTCTCAAATCCTAAAAGACTCAATCGGATAAGATAACTTCAAAGGGAAAACTCAATTCATCACATGAGAGTAGAGGGGGAGAAACATCATAAGATCCAACTATAATAGCAAAGCTCACGATACATCAAGATCGTGCCACCTCAAGAACACGAGAGAGAGAGAGATCAAACACATAGCTACTGGTACATACCCTCAGCCCCGAGGAAGAACTACTCCCTCCTCGTCATGGAGAGCACCGGGATGATGAAGATGGCCACCGGAGAGGGGTTCCCCCCTCCGGCAGGGTGCCAGAACGGGTCTAGATTGGTTTTCGGTGGCTACGGAGGCTTCTGGCGGCGGAACTCTCGATCTATTGTGCTCTCCGATGTTTTTAGGGTATATGGACATATATAGGCGAAAGAAGTCGGTCAGGGGAGCCACGAGGGGCCCAAGAGGGTGGGGGCGCGCCCAGGGGGCAGGTGCGCCTCCCTGCCTCGTGGCCACCTCGAAGCTTCCCTGACGTCTAGTCCAAGTCTCCTGGATTGCTTTCATTCCAAAAATAACTCTCCCGGAGGTTTCATTCCGTTTGGACTCCGTTTGATATTCCTTTTCTTCGAAACACTGAAATAGGCAATAAAACAACATTTTGGGCTGGGCCTCCGATTAATAGTTTAGTCCCAAAAATAATATAAAAGTGTATAATAAAGCCCATAAACATCCAAAATAGATAATATAATAGCATGGAACAATAAAAAATTATAGATACGTTGGAGACGTATCAATACTCGTATTCATCAAATCAATCAAGCAGGAAGTAGGGTATTACCTCCATAGAGAGGGCCCGAACCTAGGTACACATTGTGTCCCCTGTCTCTTGTTACCATCGATCCTAGACGCACAGTTCGGACCCCCTACCCGAGATCCGTCGGTTTTGACACTGACATTTGTGCTTTCATTGAGAGTTCCACTGTGCCGTCCCCAAAAGGTTCGATGGCTCCTTCAATCATTTACAACGATGTTGTCCAAGGGGAAGTCTTCCTCTCCGGACAGATCATCGTGTTCGGTAGTTTCGCACTTCGGGCCAACTCGCTTGGCCATCTGGAGCAGATTGAAAGCTACGCCCTGGCCACGAGGTCAGATTCGGAAGCTTGAACTATGTCGCAGATATCCATGGAGACTTGATCTTCGACGGATTCGAGACCACGGCAGCCACTCCCCGCCACCACGATGAACATTACCTAAATCTGTCATCAGTCTGTACGTAGGAGATAGTACCTTTAGCTACTCTAGCCATAGATCCAGAGCAGATCGCGCCATCCGAAGACGGGAACCTCAACCCCGCCGCGGAAGCCGCAGACTCAGTGGCGTTGGAGCCGCACATAGACTTAAGTTCAAGTGACATCTACGTCACCGGAACTATGGGCCCGTCTCAGGCTACAGGTTCTGAACTATGCGCGTCCACACATATCGAGCACAATCGGTCATCGATCACCGAATTCAGTGTCACGAACATCTTCCGGCATTCGCCTCTGGGCGATGTGCTAAACTCGTTAAGAGCACTATCCTTAGCGGGGGGCTCACAGCCGAACTGTATCCGGTTCGAACTGGAGATTGATAACAAAGAATTTTGCTTCCCACCCACCGCCCACTTCATACAAACTGTCGAAGACTTAGCCGACACGCTCGACTACGGCTCCGAAGACATCGACGGTATGGACGACGATGTCGATGAGGAACCGGGCCAAGACCCGTCGTTTACTGAACGCTAGACAACCACCTCTTCCTATGACATATACATGGTGGATACACCTAAGAGAACTAACAACGACAAGAAAGAAGATCCAGTTGAGGACAAACCTCCTATGATACAACAAAAATGCTAGCGTCAGCGGCGCCGCTCTAAGTCGCGTCATGGAATCGACGGTGATACGGGCACATGGGGAAAATAACACTTAGGAAGGTGCCGAAGACAACAAAGACCCCGTTGATGCAGCTGCTGTACAAAACGAATGGGAAGACGGGCAAGTTAGCCCTGATGGATAGGCCGTGCACGAAGACTCGGAGGACATTAATTATCTTCTACTTTACGAGGATGAGGTGAGCCTCGGTAGCGAGGATTTCATCATGCCTGAGGAACCTCAGGAGCAAGAGCGCTTTAAACACCGGCTAATAGCCACGGCAAGGAGCCAGAAAAAGAAGCAGCATCAGCTTCAAGTTGACCAAGATCTGCTCAACGACAGATGGACTGATGTCCTGGCAGCCAAAGAACATGGCCTCAATCGCCCAGCCAAAGGCTACCCGAAGTGCAAACTACTGCCTTAGTTCGACGACGAGGCGCTGGAGCACATACCATAATCGCGCAATGCGGCTGACCGACCACCACGTGGTCAAGATAAAGCGGCAACTCAAGTTGAACACCAGCCAGCCCCGCCTCATCATAAAGGTAGAGGCAAAACAGCTCGAGGTCATCCATATGACCTTCGGCAAGGCCTGGACAATAGAATAGGGCAATACCAAATCGATCTACGGGTCACAAGGACGTGCCTCGACACGCAACGACGGCTATCTAGTCGGACGTAATAAGCCTAGTCACTCCTGGGCCGAAAACCGCAGACTGACTCCATTAGAGTTACGTCGCAATGTGGCCCAACATAGAGGCGCCGCACACCGTCTTTGTTTCACATACGAAGTAATGGAGCACAAATTCCCAGAAGGGTTTAAACCCATAAATATAGAATCATATGATGGGACAACTGATCCTGTGGTATGGATTGAGGATTTCCTTCTCCATATCCATATGGCCCACGACGATGACCTTCATGCCATCAAATACCTCCCATTAAAACTCAAAGGTCCAGCTCGGCACTGGTTAAACAGTCTGCCCGAAAATTCTATTGGCAGCTGGGAGGATTTGGAAGACGCCTTCCGCGACAACTTCCAAGGCACATATGTCCGGCCGCCAGACGCTGATGACTGAAGCCATATAGTTTAACAGCCTGGAGAATCATCCAGGAAGCTCTGGACTAGGTTCTTAGTTAAGAAGAACCAAATCATCGACTGTTTGGACGTGGAAGCCCTAGCAGCCTTCAAACACAGCGTATGGGACAAGTGGCTTGCCTGCCACATCGGTCAGAAAAAGCAAAATCCATGCCATCCATTACTGCTCTGATGACCTACTTTTGCGCGGGAGAAGACATATGGCTCGCTCGTAGAAGCAATAGTGCCAATGATCCGGGCACTTTCGAAGTCCGAAATGGCAATGGCAAACCTCGACGCAGCAAACACAAACGTCACAATGATAATGAAAGAACGCGCGACACAACGGTCAACGCCGGATTCAGCGGCCCAAACTCGGTCAACGGAAAAAGCCATTCAAGGCAAACAGAGATGAGCCATCCACCTTAGACAAGATATTGGATCAACCCTGCCAGATTCATGGAAACCCCGATAAGCCAGCCAATCACACCAACAGAAGCTGTTGGGTCTTCAAACAGGCCGGCAAGCTTAACATCGAACATAAGGGGAAAAGACCGCCCAGTGATAGCGATGATGAAGAGATTCACCAACCAAATACTGGGGGTTAAAAGCAATTTCCCCTTGAGGTAAAAACGGTGAACATGGTATACATGACACACGCCCCGACAGAGGAGCATGAGACGTACTCCCTCCGGACTGAGGATCATAATACATTCCCTCCAGTCGGAGTACAAGTCAGCCTTATTAAACGGCATACCTTGTCGGCCATTGAGGGAGTCCTGGATTAGGGGGTCTCCGGACAGCCAGACTATATCCTTTGGCCGGATTGGTGGACTATGAAGATACAAGATTGAAGACTTCTCCCGTGTCCGGATGGGACTCTCCTTGGCGTGGAAGGCAAGCAAGGCAATACGGATATGTAGATCTCCTCCCTTGTAACCGACCTTGTGTAACCCTAGCCCCCTCCGATGTCTATATAAACCGGAGGGTTTAGTCCATAGGACAACATACAATCATACCATAGGCTAGCTTCTAGGGTTTAGCCTCTACGATCTCATGGTAGATCAACTCTTGTAATACTCATTTCATCAAGAACAATCAAGCAGGACGTAGGGTATTACCTCCATCAAGAGGGTCCGAACCTGGATAAACATCGTGTCCCCTGCCTCCTGTTACCATCTGCCTTAGACGCACAGTTCGGGACCCCCTAACCGAGATCTGCCGGTTTTGACACCGACATTGGTGCTTTCATTGAGAGTTCCACTGTGTCGTCATCATAAGGAGGGATGGCTCGTCTCGTTGTCAAGGGCAACATCACCTCTGGGGGAGCCCTGGCTGTAGGCCAAACTCTCTGACTAGGCGGCTTCGTCATGACCGCCCGCTCGGCCGCTGCACCGACGATGACTTCTCGGGTATTCGAAAATAGCCTCCACATAGGCTCGAAATTCGCCGAGCAGTTGGATCCAATGGACCGCTCCTCTTTGAACGAGCTCTTGGATCACATCGCCGCTCTAGGAGTCGCTACGGACTATGATCGGATCGGGCTTAAACCCGACCAAAGGGAGATTAACTCTCCGCCGGTCACCCATCAGATAGCGGTGGTGGAGGAGCAATGCGGCGATTCTCCCTCTATCCTGAGGACGAACTATGTCCGGATTCCCAAGCTCTCTGAGCCGGATACCCGCCCACGGGAGGACATCGCCCTAACCCTGAACCTAGAATCAGGTTGCATGCCAAACCTGCGGGGCAACATCCTGGAGCCCTAACTTCCAAAATCGGTAACTCCCTCGCCCTGGGGGTCTCAGATTGGGTCAAGGTCTGGACTTAAATCCACCCACCCACCCAGATACAAACATCTTTCCCACATTAGGCAAGAGCCCCAAGAGATAGTACATCACTGTTGGGCCAGATTCCTCCTTGTAATGAACGAGGTCAAGGACTATCGCGAGAAAGACGCAATTTCGTTCTTTTGCAACAATTGCACGGACAAGGGAATCCTCAACGCCATAAGTCGCCGTGACATAGTACCCTTCACTGACTTGGCAGCCATAGTACGGAAGTATTGTGCGATGGAAAGCGCCTAGAAAACCCAAACAAAATTTTGGGATAATCCGGCTCTGACAAAACCCCCAGTCCGAACTAAAAGGCCGCAGTCTCATAAGTCGCCTGACTCGATTACAAAGAAGCAAAAGCCCACTACAGGGCATGGAACCGTATTGGAGGGATGGCTTAACGGGCCCTGCAAAATTCATAGTACATCGGATGCCATACCAACACACAACCTTAGAGCATGTTGGGTACTCCGGCAGGTGGCCAAGAGCGGCGAGGATCTCCTCACCCAAAACACCTCAGAGCACCATCCCGTGGACAACAGTACAGTATTGACAGTCTTCGAGACCTTCGCCACAAATAATAGGCATAAGCGAGCACTCCGCAGTCTTGCCAAAGTATGCCACATGGCAGCAATAAATCCATGGAGCGACACGGCCATCACCTTCAATGCCAGTGACGAACCTAAATTCCGAACAGCCTGGGCACCAGCCGGCTTGGTCATCAGTCCAATTGTGGATGGCTTTCGGCTCACTAATGTGCTCATGGACGGCGGCAGCGGATTGAACCTCATTTATGAGGAGACTCTTCAAAAATGGAAATAGAAAGAAACTGTATTGAGCAAAGCAACATGACCTTCCGAGGAATCATCCCTTGTCGGGAGGCACGTTGCGCTGGGCAAATCACACTAGATGTGGTATTCGGCACTCCGGAGAATTACAGGTTTGAAGAAATCACATTCCAAGTGGCCCTGTTCAGTAGCGGATACCATGCCCTGATAACCCACAAGTATAGGGGATCGCAACAGTTTTCGATAAGTAAGAGTGTCGAACCCAACGAGGACCTAAAGCTAGAACAAATACTCCCTCAAGTTCTATAGACCACCGATACAACTCTACGCACGCTTGACGTTCGCTTTACCTAGAACAAGTATGAAGCTAGAAGTACTTTATAGGTGTTGTGGGATAGGTTTGCAAGATAATAAAGATTACGCAAATAAAAAGTAGGGGCTATTTAAGTAAAGACACAATAAAGTAAATATAGTGAGTGTGGAAAAGTGGTGGTAGGAGTTGCGAAATTGTCCTTAAGCAATTGACTACTTCACTAGACCGATAGCAAGTATTATGTGGGAGAGGCCACTGCTAGCATGTCATCCCTAACTTGGAATTCTATGCACTTATGATTGGAACTATTAGCAAGCGTCTGCAGCTACTAATGTTCATTAAGGTAAAACCCAACCATAGCATTAGGGTATATTGGTCCCCCTTCAATCCCGTATGCATCAATTTCTATGCTAGGTTGAAGCTTCTGTCACTCTTGCCCTCCAATACATAGTCCTATCAACATACAACTAACCCTAGGGTGTAATCCACGCGCGCAATCATATGATGGGCACCAAAGGACAGCAACATAACCACAAGAAAATTAAATCAATCATAGCAATTCATCAACCACCGATAGGACAACGAAAATCTACTCAGACATCATAGGATGGCAACACATCATTGGATAATAATATGAAGCATAAAGCACCATGTTCAAGTAGAGGGTACAGTGGGTTGCGGGAGAGTGGACCGCTTTATATAGAGGGGGGAAGGTGATGGAGATGTTGGTGAAGATGGCGGAGGTGTTGGTGTAGATCGCGGTGATGATAATGATGGCCACGGCAGCGTTCGGGCGCCACCGGAAGAGAAGGGGAGAGGGGGCCCCTTCGTCTTCTTCTTCCTTGACCTCCTCCCTAGATGGGAGAAGGGTTTACCCTCTGGTCATTGGCCTCCATGGCATGGGAGGGGCGAGAGCCCCTCCAAGATTGGATCTGTCTCTCTGTCTCTCTCTGTTTCTGCGTTTTGTCCTGCTGCCCTTTCACCATTTCGGGTATATATGGAGATCCATAACTCTGATTGGATCGAAACCTTCGCCGTGTTTTTTCCCGAAAATTAGCTTTCTTGCGGTTGAAGAAGGGCATCAACTGCCTTACGGGTGACCCACGATGGTCAGGGGCGCGGCCCCCTGCCTCGTGGCCACCTCGGGCACCATCTCGCGTGGATTTTTCTTCCGGAATTTTCCAAATATTCCAAAAATAAGGTTCGTCTGTTTTTATCCCGTTTGGATTCCGTTTAATATGGATATTCTGCGAAACATAAAACATGCAATAGACAGGAACTGGCACTGGGCACTGGATCAATATGTTAGTCCCAAAAATAGTATAAAAATTTGCCAAAAGTATATGAAAGTTGTAGAATATTGGCATGGAACAATCAAAAATTATAGATACGATGGAGCCGTATCAGCATCCCCAAGCTTAATTCCTGATCGTCCTCGAGTAGGTAAATGATAAAAAAGATAATTTTTGATGTGGAATGCTACCTAGCATAATCTTGATCACATATCTAATCATGGCATGAATATTAAGATACGAG
Source organism: Triticum aestivum (assembly GCF_018294505.1). Taxonomy (NCBI): domain Eukaryota; kingdom Viridiplantae; phylum Streptophyta; class Magnoliopsida; order Poales; family Poaceae; genus Triticum; species Triticum aestivum. Next base: position 444,144,128 of record NC_057794.1, read on the forward strand.
TGATTCAAAGCAATAGTCTATCATTTGACATAAACACAATAATACTGCAAGCCCACTAATAAAGCAATCATGTCTTTTCAAAATAACAAGGCCAAAGAAAGTTATCCCTACAAAATCATATAGTCTGGCTATGCTCCATCTTCACCCACAAAATACTCACATCATGCTCAACCCCGATGACAAGCCGAGCAATTGGTTCATACTTTTTAACGCGCTGCAGCATTTTCATCCCTCGCGCAATACATGAGCGTGAGCCATGGATATAGCACTATTGGTGGAATAGAATGGTGGTTTGTGGAGAAGACAAAAAAGGAGAAGATAGTCTCACATCAACTAGGCGTATCAACGGGCTATGGAGATGCCCATCAATAGATATCAATGTGAGTGAGTAGGGATTGCCATGCAACGGATGCACTAGAGCTATAAGTATATGAAAGCTCAAAAAGAAACTAAGTGGGTGTGCATCCAACTCGCTTGCTCACGAAGACCTAGGAAGATTTGAGGAAGCCCATCATTGGAATATACAAGCCAAGTTCTATAATGAAAAATTCCCACTAGTATATGAAACTGATATCATAGGAGACTCTCTATATGAAGAAAATGGTGCTACTTTGAAGCACAAGTGTGGAAAAAGGATAGTAACATTGCCCCTTCTCTCTTTTTCTCTCATTTTTTTATTTTTTTGGTGGGCTTCTTTGGCCTCTTTTTTTTATTTGGGATTCTTTGGCCTCTTTTATTTATTTTTAAAGTCCAGAGTCTCATCCCGACTTGTGGGGGAATCATAGTCTCCATCATCCTTTCCTCACTGGGCAATGCTATAATAATGATGATCATCACACTTCTATTTACTTACAACTCAATATTAAAACTCAATGTCTTGAACAAAGTATGACTCAATATGGATGCCTCCGGCGTTGTACCGGGATGCGTAATGATCTAGCGTAGCAATGACATCAAAAAACGGACAAGCCATGAAAACATCATGCTAGCTATCTTACGATCATGCAAAGCAATACGACAATGAATGCTCAAGTCATGTATATGATGATGATGGAAGTTGCATGGCAATATATCTCGAAATGGCTATGGAAATGCCATGATAGGTAGGTATGGTGGCTGTTTTGAGGAAGGTATATGGTGGGTTTATGGTACCGGCGAAAGTTGCGCGGTACTAGAGAGAGGCTAGCAATGATGGAAGGGTGAGAGTGCGTATAATCCATGGACTCAACATTATTAGTCATAAAGAACTCACATACTTATTGCAAAAGTTTATTAGCCCTCGAAGCAAAGTACTACTACACATGCCCCTAGTGGGATAGATTGGTAGGAAAAGACCATCGCTCGTCCCCGACCGCCACTCATAAGGAAGACAATCAATAAATAAATCATGCTCCGACTTCATCACATAACAGTTCACCATATGTGCATGCTACGGGAATCACAAACCTCAACACAAGTATTTATACTAATCCACAACTACCCACTAGCATGACTCTAACACACCATCTTTATATCGCAAAACTATTGCAAGGAATCAAACATATCATATTCAGTGATATACAAGTTTTATGTAGGATTTTATGACTAACCATGTGAATGACCAATTCCTGTCATCTCTCTAAATAGATATAAGTGAAGCAAGAGAGTTTAGTTCTTTCTACAAAAGATATGCCCACGCTCTAACAAATATAAGTGAAGCAAAAGAGCATTCTTCAAATGGCGGTTGTCTAAGTGAAGAGAAACAGGCAATCCAAACTTCAAATGATATAAGTGAAGCACATGAAGCATTCTATAAAGCCATACTCAAAAGATATAAGTGAAGTGCATAGAGCATTCTATAAATCAACCAAGGACTATCTCATACCAGCATGGTGCATAAAAGAAAAATGAAAACTAAATCTAAAAGACGCTCCAAGATTGCACATATCGCATGAACGAAATGAATCTGAAAACATACCGATACTTGTTGAAGAAAGAGGGATGCCTTCCGGGGCATCCCCAAGCTTAGACGCTTGAGTCTCCTTGAATATTTACTTGGGGTGCCTCGGGCATCCCCAAGCTTTATCTCTTGCCTCTCTTCCTTCTTCTCACATCGAGACCTTCTCGATCATCGAACACTTCATCCACACAAAACTTCAACAGAAAACTCGGTAAGATCCGTTAGTATAATAAAGCAAATCACTACTCTAAGTACTGTTGCAAACGAATTCATATTTTGTTTTTGTATTTTTTCTACTGTAATATAGATTTTCCATGGCTTAATTCACTAATACAAATCGATAGCTTCATCAAAACAAGTAAACTATGCATCAAAACAGAATCTGTCTAAAACAGAACAGTCTGTAATAATATGAACATTCACCATACTTCTGAAACTTGAAAAATTCTAAAACAATTAGGAAAAATAAAAAATTTGTATAGAAAGACAGGTCAAAAAGAATCAGAACCATTTGACGTTCCAGCTAAAAATGTAAAATTGCACACTACAGCCAAAGTTTCTGTTCTGCACCATACAAACCATCAAGCAAATGTAATTGTACAATGGAATTGTACAAGGGGATAATTATTTTTATTGAAAAGTTTCTGTAATCAAGATTCACAAAGTTTCCATGAGCGTGAACAAAGTTTAAGGCTAGCTCCCACTTCAACACTGATTTGTAATTTAGTGGTGAGCACAAGGTAACAGATATCATGTAATGACAAAGTCTAACTCTCTTCCTGTGCATCGGCATGTCATAAAAGAACAATTCATGCACACAAAGTAAAGGCCAATGCATAGTAAAAATAGTTTCTTGCAATTTTATCATATTGGAAACATAGAGAGGTGGAGATATATTTCCTCTCTCATAATAATTGCAAGTAGGAGCAGCAAGCACATGCATATTATATTCATCAAAATCATCATGTGCAACGGTAAAAGGCAACCCATCAATATAATCCTTAATAAGGGCAAACTTCTCCGATATAGTGTAGTCGGGAGAATTCAAAAAGATAATAGGACTATAATGTGGGGGTGCAATAGCAACAATTTCATATTTAACATAAGGAACTATAGAAAGTTCATCTCCATAAGAATAATTCATATTGGCATCTTGGCCACAAGCATAGCAAGCATCATCAAAAAGGGGTATTTCAAAAGAATCAACGGGATCATAACAATCATCATAGCAATCATCCTTCGGTAAGCACGAAGGGAAATTAAACAATGTATGAGTTGAAGAGTTACTCTCATTAGAAGGTGGGCACGGGTAGCTAATCTGCTCTTCCTCCTTTTGTTCTTCGCTCTCCTCCTCATCTTTTTCATCCAATGAGCTCACAGTTTCATCAATTTCTTCTTTCATGGACTCCTGCAAAATATTAGTCTCTTCTTGGACAGCGGGGTAGTCCTCAATATATGGTTCAACATAGGCATTATAAGCATAATTATCATAGCAATATTTAAGTATGTCAAAATTTTCATATTTGTAAAGAGTAGCATCATACGTTTCAATCAAAGAAGTAATTTCATAAGCACCCTTAAAAGCAACAAATTCTTCAATTTGTTGAACATCATAGTAACTATAAACACCCTTAGCATACGAAGATACGATTCCATTATCACTAAAATCACAATGATAGGGAAGGTGTTTCTTAGGGTTTTTAGAACAACAAGTGATATCATATATTTTGCATAAATTCCAAGCATAGCATTGCAAACGATGAATTTGACCCAGTAAAATTTTCCCTTTTGCAGATATTCGGTGTTGCACATAACAAGCATGCTCATCCAAAGATTTGCCCTCAACTAAGCTAGTTGGGGTTTCAGCACGAGCACATAGGGATCGAAGATGATCCAAGTAATAAGCTTCAACAGTGTGATAGATTTTGAGTGGTTCTTCAACCATTTGGTTTAGTAGGTACAACTATTTTTTTTGTATTTTGCGTTTCCTACCCATAACTAAAGATAGAAAACAACTAAGAACAACAAAAAAATTACATAGTGATAAAGCAAACAAGCACACACGAGAATATTCACCCCACGCTATTGCTCCCCGGCAACAGCGCTAGAAAAAGGTCTTGATAACCCACAAGTATAAGGGATCGCAACAGTTTTCGATAAGTAAGAGTGTCGAACCCAACGAGGAGCTAAAGGTAGAACAAATATTCCCTCAAGTTCTATCGACCACCGATACAACTCTACGCACGCTTGACGTTTGCTTTACCTAGAACAAGTATGAAGCTAGAAGTACTTTGTAGGTGTTGTGGGATAGGTTTGCAACATAATAAATATTACATAAATAAAAAGTAAGGGCTGTTTAATTAAAGACACAATAAAGTAAATATAGCAAGTGTGGAAAAGTGGCGGTAGGAGTTGCAAAATTGTCCTTAAGCAATTGACTACTTTACTAGACCGATAGCAAGTATTATGTGGGAGAGGCCACTTCTAGCATGTCATCCCTAACTTGGAATTCTATGCACTTATGATTGGAACTATTAGCAAGCACCGCAACTACTAATGTTCATTAAGGTAAAACCCAACCATAGAATTAAGGTATATTGGTCCCCCTTCAATCCCGTATGCATCAATTTCTATGCTAGGTTGAAGCTTCTGTCACTCTTGCCCTCCAATACATAGTCCTATCAACATACAACTAACACTAGGGTGTGATCCACGCGTGCAATCATATGATGGGCACCAAAGGACAACAACATAACCACAAGCAAATTAAATCAATCATAGCAATTCATCAACCACCGATAGGATAACGAAAATCTACTCAGACATCACAGGATGGCAACACATCATTGGATAATAATATGAAGCATAAAGCACCATGTTCAAGTAGAGGGTACATCGGGTTGCGGGAGAGTGGACCGCTGTAGATAGAGGGGTGAAGGTGATGGAGATGTTGGTGAAGATGGCGGAGGTGTTGGTGTAGATCGCGGTGATGATGATGATGGCCACGGCAGCGTTCGGGCGCCACCGGAAGAGAAGGGAGAGGGGGGCCCTTCGTCTTCTTCTTCCTTGACCTCCTCCCTAGATGGGAGAAGGGTTTCCCCTCTGGTCCTTGGACTCCATGGCATGGGAGGGGCGAGACCCCCTCCGAGATTGGATCTATCTCTCTGTCTCTCTCTGTTTCCGCGTTCTGTCCTGCTGCCCTTTCACCGTTTCGGGTATATATGGAGATCCGTAACTCGGATTGGATCGAAACCTTCACCGTGATTTTCTCTCTCCGAAAATTAGCTTTCTTGCGGCCGAAGAAGGGCATCAATCGCCTTACGGGTGGCCCACGAGGGTCAGGGGCGCGCCCAGGGGATCAGGCGCGCCCCCTGCCTCGTGGCCACCTCGGGCACCGTCTCGCATGGATTTTTCTTCCGGAATTTTCCAAATATTCCAAAAATAAGCTCCGTCCATTTTTATCCCGTTTGGATTCCGTTTGATATGGATATTCTGCGAAACATAAAACATGCAACAGACAGGAACTGGCACTGGATCAATATGTTAGTCCAAAAAATAGTATAAAAAGTTGCCAAAAGTATATGAAAGTTGTAGAATATTGGCATGGAACAAAAAAAATTATAGATACGACAGAGACGTATCATGCCCATCTAGGGTGGGAGGCATTCACGATTTTTCAAGCTATACCCCATTACGGGTACATGAAGCTCAAAATTCCCGGGCCCAATGGAATCATCACTCTGGCTAGTGATCCGGACATAGCACTCCGCACCGAGAACAAAACAGTCGCACTGGCCCTCGAGGCATTATCCGAAGTCCTTGTGGCGGAGGAGTTAACCGCGCTGCGTTCCACAATGGACAGGGATGACGTGATACAAGACAAAAGATCCAAGTCCACCTCTTTTAAACCAGCGGATGAAATAGTCAAATTCTGAGTCCATCCAACGGACCACACAAAAACAGCACCCATCGGGGCACAGTTAAACCCCGACGTAGACGCCGCACTACGGGAGTTCTTGCGCGAGAATTGGTACATATTCGCCTGGCATCCTTGAGACATGCCAGGAATCCCACGCAGGCTAGCCGAGCATAGCCTTAACATTCTAAAAGGATTCAAGCCGGTCAAGCAGACTCTTTGGTGTTTCTCCGAACCTAAGCGACAAGCCATGGGAGAGGAGCTAGCCAAGTTACCGGAGGCCGTATTCATTAGAGAAATAAAGCATCCGGACTGGCTAGCAAACCTAGTGATGGTGCCAAAGAAGTACAAATCCTGGCGCCTATGCATCAACTTCAAGGACCTTAATAAGGCTTGCCCAAAGGATCCCTTCCCCCTCCCTCGCATCGATCAAATTATCCACGCTACCACAGGACACGACTCATTGTGCTTCCTCGACGCATACTACGGTTACCACCAAATTAAGATGGCGGAGTCTGATCAAGCCGCAACGGCATTTATCACTCCATACGGCCCCTTCTGTTTTAACACAATGCCCTTCGAGCTCAAAAACGCCAGCGCAACATATCAGCGCATGATGCAGACATGTCTGGAAAAGTAGATCGACAAAACAGTGGAGGCATACATCGATGATGTGGTCGTTAAAACCAGACACGTCGACTCCTTAATAGATGACTTGAGGCTCATGTTCGACAATCTCCGAACATATGACATTAAGCTCAATCCGGAAAAATGCTTTTTTGGGGTACCCGCCGGAAAGCTCCTGGGCTTTATCGTCTCCAGCAGAGGAATTGAAGCAAATCCGGCTAAGATCCGGGCTCTGTTGCAGTTGGCTATCCTAACTGACCTCAAGCAAATCCAGAAGTTAACTAGATGTGTGGCGGCCTTAAGCCACTTTATCTCCCAATTAGGAGAAAAGGCACTCCCCCTTTATCGCCTTCTTTGGTGCACCGAACACTTCGAGTGGACGGACGTAGCCACGGACGGATTGGAAGAAATAAAAGCCATCCTGACAACTAACACAATCTTGGCCGCGCCAAATGTCAGCGAACCAATGCTGTTATATATAGCGGTAACTCACCAAGTTGTAAGCGCAGCGCTTGTCGTCGAACGAGAGACGGACGGACATAAATTCCCACTTCAAAAGCCGGTATATTATGTATCCACTGTCCTCACTCCATGCAAATCACGGTACCCACATTATCAAAAGATAGCATACACTGTATTCATGGCATCCCGGAAATTACGACACTACTTTCAAGAGTGTTCAATTACGATGGCCTCCGAAGTACCACTCAACGACATAATAAACAACCGTGATGCCATGGGCCGGATTGCTAAATGGGCTATCGAGCTCCTCCCGTTCGACATAACATATAGACCACGGTGAGCCATTAAGTCGCAAGTACTGGCTGATTTCATCGTCGAATGGACAGAAGCCGAACTCCCTAAAGAGTATGGCACGTACTCCAATTGGATCATGCACTTCGACGGATCTAAAATGCTGGCTGGTCTAGGGGCTGGCATCGTCCTGACGTCCCCCACCGGAGATACAGTGTAATACTTACTCCAAATACTATACACAGACTCCAATAACGCAGCCGAATACGAGGCCCTATTACACGGTCTCCGGATGGCAGTTTCCATGGGCATTCAATGCCTGGAAGTGCGTGGGGACTCAAACCTCGCAATATCTCAAATAAATGGAGACTTCGATGCCAAGGATCCAAAAATGGCAGCATATCGCAATGCCGTCCTCAAAATGTCAGCTCGGTTCGAGGGGCTTGAATTCCACCATGTGGCTCGGGAAAACAATCAGGCGGCGGATATCCTCACCCATATTGGCGCTAAATGCGACCCTATCCCACCCAACATCTTCCTGGAAAAACTATTTAAGCCATCTGTGGTATGGGAGGGGGACACCGGTAACAATAATCCGGACCCGGCCACAACTTCAGATAGCGAACACTCTGACACAATCGGAGGCTCTGCCATCGAAATAACACCTTCAGCCCACGTGATAATGGCCGTCATCGCCCCGTGGACAGAACCATTCCTAGCCTACCTAACCAGGCAGGAACTACCCGAGGACCAAAATGAGGCACGCTGCATAGTGCGGCGATCTAAAGCCTACAAGGTCCACGAGGGAGAGCTTTATAAGAAAAGCACTACCGGAGTCCTTCAATGGTGCATCTCCAAAGAGGAAGGGTGAAAGCTTTTGGCAAAAATCCATGCTGGACTCGGCGGCCATCACGCCGCAGCCCGAGCCCTTGTAAGCAAGGCCTTTCGTACAGGTTTCTATTGGCCGACGGCCCAAGTAGATGCACAGCATTTGGTCCAACATTGCGTTGGTTGCCAGCCTTTTGCAAACAAAAGCCATATGCCGCCTACCGCTCTCCAAATAATCCCCATTACTTGGCCCTTTGCGGTCCGGGGGCTGGATATGGTCGGACCCCTTAAAGGGGGAACCCATAAGAAAAAATACTTACTGGTCATGGTGGATAAATTCACCAAATGGATAGAAGCCAAACCTATCAAAACGGCTGGATCTGGACCGGTGATAGACTTCATATCCGGGGTTGTACACCATTATGGAATCCCCCACAACATCATCACTGACAACAGCACGAACTTTACAGCCGACGAGGTGAAACTTTGGTGCAGCAACATGGGCATCAAGCTCGATTATGCTTCTATCTATCACCCGCAAACTAATAGTCAAATCGAGCGAGCAAATGGTCTTATCATGAGCGGCATTAAACCCAGATTAGCATGGTCCTTAAAGGAATCAAACACGCACTGGGTAGAGGAGCTCGACTCCGTACTATGGGGGCTGCGAACCACGCCGAATCGCACTACCGGATACACACCGTTTTTTACGGTGTATGGCACAGAGGCGGTTCTGCCTTGCGACATAATTCATGACTCACCTCGAGTGCGCATGTACGAAGAAAAAGAGGCCGAGCTCGATCGGCAGGACAGTTTGGATGCCCTAGAGGAGGAGCGCGACATGGAAAAAGCCCGTTCCGCATTCTATCAGCAACAGGCTCGAAGGTATCAAAGCAGAGAAGTACGGGCCAAAACCTATAACGCTGGCGAACTAGTTCTATGCCTGCCAGAGAAGAAAAAGAACAAGCTCAAGCCCAAATGGGAAGGTCCCTTCATTATTGACCAGGTTCTGACCGGTGGAGCGTACCGTCTGCGGGATGCATCGGACAATTGACTCGAGCCAAACCCATGGAATGCAGCCAGACTCCGAACATTCTACGCCTAGTGCCGAACTATATGTTCGTCTCCTTACCTCCGTCAATTTTTTGCATATCTGTCTTTTCTCTCTCTTTTTTTCTCCTCAAGGCCCTAAAAGGCTAAACTTGTGTCTTGGTTACAAAATCTTGACATGCTAACCGCACTCATTATACCTGGGGGCTTCTTATACAGAGCTTAATCTAGCTATTTTTCTGGGCTTTATGTCCCACACATATGTTATTCTTCCGCATGTACCTTTTTTCGCCATTATATGCATCGATGTGACTTAAGTTTTGGCCAAGCTGGGTAGCCTGGCTCTTGTATTTATGCCCTACATTCCCGTTAATTCGGCTAGGGCATAAGGGGAGCACCTCTGCGATTGTTACTGCCGGGTCAGCCGGATGTGTACCTCAGACTGGGTGAAGCCGAAAGCTAGCGTTCTTAAGGGAATATTCGGTCGGTGAATAAAAGATGACTTTTATTTAATTTGACACATGCCCCCAGATGTTTATAGCCTGCATCTCTTTTCGTAGTTCGGACATGCACATTAGGGCATGCGTACCCAGGGAAAGGAACCCTTAATGGAACTATTCTCCCTGGAAGATGTTTCTTACTACCCATGTAATATAACATAGCTAGTTGGGTACTTGTCTGTTCAAGCACTTATGACCCCTACGCCTGGTTTCCATGCATACCCCGGCTTTTACATAACCGAGTGGGTATTCAGATACACTTAGGACTATCAGGTCCAGAGGTCGAAGTGAAAAGGTCTGCCATGACAAATGATTTACAATCCGGCTAGGGACATTATGTATGTCACTTGAAGTACACAGTCACTAAGACTGATTAAATTCTTCTTCTATACCATCCAACAGGTTGTCTAGCCTACAATCCTGTTGGGAATACTTTGCGGCTAATTCTACTTGGTCATACACTAAACTGACGGGGATCTCTTTCCCATCGGGCCCCACAGGTCCTACCTCGGCCATGTGATTTGGGTCAGCTTTGGTATATCGTGTCTTCACCATAGCCCAGGCTTCCCTTGCACCTTGTCGGCAGGCTGATATCTTCCATAATCGAAAGCGCTATCGCGCTCCCTTGAGCTTCCCTATAAGCTCCCCCATGCCTCCTAGCGGGGACGTGGATGGCCACAAGGCTTGGGCAATACCCTGCATCACCTGCCGAACTTGCTCGTGCAATTGTGAGAGATCTGGTAGAAGGTCACCCGCAGACCCGGGCATCTCCTCCGCGGGACGACCCATCAGCATACCTACAGACATAACTCTGTTAGCTGGCTTCTTCGCCGAACTCCTTCAAAACTTCGTTCGAGCACTTACTAAAAATGCCGCGTCGAAGCCGCTTATTCTCCTTCACGGAGTCCGCAAGCTGGGCTCGGACGTCTTTCAGTTCCACGTCCAGCCGGATATTGGCGTCCTGGAGATTATTTTTCTCCTGCCTGACCCATGTAAGCACGCGCTCGCCAGCATTTAGCTGTCAATTAGCACATTGCGCATCCTCCGGCACGGCCTCCGGATTCACTCCATGGTCATCTGCAACATCTACTGTTATATTTGCATGCATGCCGCATACTATCTAGTACGTGTAATTCTTTGCAATAGAAGCAGGTGTTACCATAGGGGGCCTTCTTGGACTCCTTCAACGCGGCCACCGCGGCCTGTAGCTGGGCTTTGCACTCTCCCAGCTCTTGAGACAATTGGGTATTCTTCTCTGTAAGAACCTGCACAAATAATGATCCTTAAATCAGTTGTGTCAACTGTTTCAAGTCTCAGGGGCTACTGATATATATAATCGTCAGATTTTCCTACCCGTATATCCTTTACATACTGGTCCGTGGCTCTGGCAAGACCATTTTGAGCAGCACGGATGTATGCGTCTCCTGAGTTGAAGGCATCGAATGCCTCTTGGGAGAAACAAGCGTCACAGAGTACGGCCCGGCGACGCCTGTGATTCATGGCGCTCTCCACTTTGGAATTAGTAGAGGATAGTTTGTTCGCGTCCTCTATAGGAGGAGCATCCGACGTCCGCCCCGTGTTAGCTTCCGCCTCTATGTCCAGCCCTGGAGCCCGACTGGTGGAGGCGTGATCGGCAGCCTCTCCGGATATAGTCCAGTGAGCGTTTTTTCTACTAGGAAACATGGACGTCATTATATTTTAAGAAAGACGACAACCATGGAGCGTCGTTTTGTGTCATACCTCTGCACCGGCGTCTCCGTCTTGACTGCCTTCCTTTTTGGCCTACTCGGCTTCGGTGACCCTTGTTGGCGAGTCGCTGTGGGTTCGGTACAGTGTCCCGAAGGCCTTCCCTGAAAAACAACATATGTATACGGTAGGTGAAGTGCATAAAAGGGGATCCTTATTGGAAGTTGGGACTCCGGTTTTTTCTTACATGCGATGCAGGGATAGTCCAGGATAGTCGGCCGTTATTGCCACCATGGCGTCATCGCAGCTCAATTGATAGAATTTCCTGTCTATCAGCTCCACAAATATGTCCGGATCCTCTTCGAGTCCGGGAACGAGGGCCCAGTCAAGGTCCTCCGATTGTGGAGGTGGGCTGTTGACCTCCCTTACAGCTTTTCGCAGTTCCTGCCGTGAAATGGCAAGGTGAGTATTTACGACGAAGAATGCAGGAAGGTTGGGAGTAAAGAGTGACAGCTCACCTAGCTTGGAGGGTTGTACATGGAGAATCCATCCCGTGGCTTAATACGGATGAACTCCTCTTCCTCTGCCTTGAACAACTCGGACAGAATTTTTGCTAGAGCAGCAGCGGAGTCCGGTCCCTTACGCCCGCAGCGGGTGGCATCATCTTCCCCGTTAAAACACCATAGGGGGTGCCCTCGATATTGAAGTGGCTGCACCCCCCGCATTATGCATATTGATATAACCTCGATTTATTGTCAATCCTGATTGAGCCAGCACTTTAATCTGGTCCATCGGGTAAAGGACTTCTCCGTTGTCTTCCTCCTGGGGGCTCCGTGGGTGCCAACTTCGGCGTTTCTTCAGAGGAGCGTTGTTCAACTCGGCAAGACCCCTCCGAATAGGATCTGGAAGGGGGACGTCCTCCATGTAAAACCACTCTGAAGGCCAGTCTTCGGACGTCTTCTTCGGGGTACCGGACAGGTATCCGGTCTCGGTGATGCGCCATATTTCGGCTCCGCCCACTTGATAAAGTGACCCCTCCTGTGTACGGGGCACAAGGCAGAATAGCCTCTTCCACATCTCGAAATGAGCCTCGCAGCCCAGAAACAGCTCACAAAGGGCAACATAACCAGCGAAGTGTAATATGGAAGCAGGGGTGAAATTATGCAACTGGAGGCCGTAAAACTCCAGGAGCCCGCGGAGGAACGGATGGATTGGAAATCCAAGTCCCCTTAGTAAGTAAGGGACAAGGCATACTCGCTCCCCCTTGGAGGGATTGGGGAAGCTCTCTGCTTGCTCCCCGCCATTATAGGTGGCGAGCCCGGCTCGAACGGGGACCATATACGCTGGAGGGAGAAATCCCTGGGTCTGCAACTCTACTAATTGGCTATGCGGGATGGAACACTTCTCCCAATCACCGGGCTTAGGGCTACGGGAGCGGGAGGAGGAGTTGCGATGGCTGGCCATGTTGGAATGGATTTTTCCGAGTGTGTTCCTATGGAAACTCGCCTTGGGAGGATGGTGTGTCCCTTTAATACACAGTTAATTTACATGGCCAGGGTGGCAAATGTAAAAATGCCCTGGCTCCTCGCCTTCGCTCGACACATGGAAGATAGCCCTTATTGGGCGCAGAAGCCAAGAAGTGCAACATTTATGGGGAGTTGGACACTACTCAGCAGATATTCAGAATTTGGAGAAGAACCCACCTTGCAATGCCGAAAACAATCTGTGCGCCGGACTCATCGTCATTGAAGCCTGTTTCGGGGGCTACAGAGGGAGTCCTGGATTAGGGGGTCTCCGGACAGCCGGACTATATCCTTTGGTCGGATTGTTGGACTATGAAGATACAAGATTGAAGACTTCGTCCCGTCTCCGGATGGGACTCTCCTTGGCGTGGAAGGCAAGCTAGGCAATACGGATATGTAGATCTCCTCCCTTGTAACCGACCTTGTGTAACCCTAGCCCCCTCCGGTGTCTATATAAACCGGAGGGTTTAGTCCGTAGGACAACATACAATCATACCATAGGCTAGCTTCTAGGGTTTAGCCTCTACGATCTCGTGGTAGATCAACTCTTGTAATACTCATATCATCAAGAACAATCAAGCAGGACGTAGGGTATTACCTCCATCAAGAGGGCCCGAACCTGGGTAAACATCATGTCCCATGCCTCCTGTTACCATCCGCCTTAGACGCACAGTTCGGGACCCCCTACCCGAGATCTACCGGTTTTGACACCGACAGCCATTAAGCCGCCGGTCTCCATTCCGCAGGACCGACCTATTATGGAGCTGGACTAGCAGTTCGGCCTCCGCCGTCCACCTCATACACCTGCGAAATCTATACCGCGCATACATAACTATGCACTTAAAATACCACGGGCATCGGCGGAGGTATAATACAGACGGACCTGCAAGTACTTCTATAACCCTCCTCTTTTCAATTCTTTTCTAACCACTTCTTCTTTTTTCATTATCCTTTATCATAGGTGACGCGTAGGTTGGTCATTGCACCGACTCCATCGGAGTTCCGGTTTGTACATTCATCCAAAAGTTACTCCCTTTAAGGAGCCCCTTCATCGAGGAAAGGCGGCGCTAACGTGCAGCAGAAGGTCCAAAACAACTTTTTTAGACCATACTCTCTGTTTTGCGAGCCTGTAAAGTGCCTTCTACCTCGGCCGTCGACCCTTGGCATGTCAAATAGCCAGGGTCATGGCGTTATTATATACAAAACAATGATTGGCATGTCACTCAAGTTCTAGTGAATATAATCTATACCCCGTATTCACTTTTCTCTAAAAAAATGTATTTTGCTCCTTGTGTTATTTCACACGCCCTGCCAGGGGCTCGATATGGGAACAAATTAAATTGCCAATAAGCCTGAATAGCTTTATAGCATACTTCGGCGTCACGAGTTTGGCCTTATATGCATCAGCTCTGAACCATGTCTTGGGTCAATAGTTGGCTTGCCCGGCTCCTGTGCTTGCTACCTTATGTTCCGCTCTATCGGCTAAGGTAGTAAAGGGAAAACTACTGCGATTGTGCCCTGGTTTACCCAGGCGAGCACCTCAGTAGAGAAAGCCGAAAAATGACTGTCATGATGGGGCGAGAGCTGGTCAACCACTCGACGACTTATCGGAATCTTTCGCGATTCCCTCTGTATTACACGAAGGACCTTTCTTTAGGTCATACATGTAAACGCACCACATTGGGATAGCATCATACATACCAGGGTTTATATCATAGACCCACCATAAAACTCCTATGGCTAAGTGAAAGTGTTAACGCCCTATAGTCTGATTGCCTCGTTCACCGCATTAACACCTCCTTCATGGACCAAGACGTTGGGTTAAGAGTGATCATGTGCTTTTCCGAACACCCCCGTATTTCCCACGTGGGGGCTGAAGCCAACGACTGGAAAACTTCCAGATTATGCGAAAACGGCCGCACAAGAGGAACCAAAAGCTTTTAAGCAAAAATCATAATATTATCACCATATTGTCTCTAAAAATTTAATACATTTCATTCAAATATCATATCTTTCGAGCACTGACCCTCTATCAAGTGGGAACCCTCTAAGACGTCCTCGAAATAATGTTCGGGTGCGTGATGGTCCTTACCCTTGAGGGGACTCCTCGCTACAACGTTAGTGGCCTTCATCCTGGCCCAGTATGTTTTGACACGGGCAAAGACCATCCATGCACCTTCAATGCATGTTAAACGCTTAACGACGTTGACACGCGACACCGCATCAATAAGCTGCTGCACCAAACCGAAGTAACTATTCCGAATGGGCTCAATAGGCCACCGCCGGACTATGACGTCCTTCATGGCGAAACCAGATATCCTATGGAGCTCGGCCCACTAGGCCATCTGTTCATTTAGTAACAACTGGCGCTTTGGCGCGCCGAACTGTGACAAAAAAGCTTCTCCGTGGCACACCCTTCCTGCACTTAGTAAAATTGCGACGCATTGGAGGCACTCTTCGGTAGGTCCAAAAAGGTGTCCGGTGAACTCCACATTTGGTTAAGCGGGGAATACTTCGGATTGCCGAACTTCGTCTGTAATAAGAAAGGCTTACCAGCCGCTATCTTCCCAGCTTGCCGGATCTCTTCCCGAGCCGCTCTAGACTCAGACCATGCTTCTTTCGCCTCCTGTAAGGCCTTGTCGAGATCGGCTACTTTGGCCTTGTTATCCTTCTCAAGGAATTTGCACTGGACGGTGGTCTCCTCCATCTTGCACACCATGGTAGTAGTTCTTTCCTCACATTGGTGCCGAACAGCCTGTTCAGTTTTTAACTCTTCAGCCGCCTTATGGGCAGCCAAATTACTCGTCCAGGTTTGTTCCTTGGCAAGGACAAGCTCAGCCCGAAGGGCCTCCACCGCAGCAGCACCATCTGTAGTTATGCATGTCTCGGTATACAATTCCAGCTTCATGCTCATGTTATCATGCATAAATATACCAGCTGGCCCGAAAACATACCTTGTGCCTCGTTAAGACGCATGTTGATCAGCGTGATGTCATCATCCACCTCCAATCTTCCGCTGCAGATCCGCAACCTCCGCTGATCGGGCAGTTGCAGGGGAGGTAATAGCATGTGTTCCAAGTAGTCAGATTATTTCCTAGATAAATATTTTTGATCCTCTGATTGCCTCCCTTGGGAAGCCTATCAGAGTCTTAGGGGCTACTATCTATACATAGGAGTATTTTGCGAATAAAACACAATTGAAAGCATTACATCACAAACCTCGAAACCTCTTAGCGGGCTCGTGAAGGCCTCATTCAATCCGCTTTTCGCGGATAGGACCTTTTAAACCACCATACCCATCAAGGTACGATGGTCTTCGGAGACGGACGCCTGTCGCAGCATGTTCGTCAATATATCAGGCATTTCCGGTCTCCGGAAGAAGCCATAGCAGCACGGCCCCCCTTCAAAGGGATCCCTTCATTCTCCCCTAGAGTTGTCTCCAACTGAAAGGAGGATAATCCGGGGCCTTTATTGTTGGTCCCTGGACCCTGGGCTACCAAAGTATCATCTTCGGTTCATGTTTTCGTCACCCCTCGCACCACTTGCGGATCAGGAGAGACCCGCCGGGATGACACCTCGAAGTCATCCGCCTTATTGGGCGAGAAGACTGGTGGAGGCATCTCGCTTTCCATCATATTGGGGAGAAGATCTCCTAAGGAAGATGATTGTTGAGAAAGATTCTGCACCGAGCTGCAAAAAGCATACATTTTAGATGTTACCCTGATCACAGGAGAGGAACCGGGTATGAGTAAAACACCCTTGTTCGCTTACAATTTAGGCTTGGCCTCATTGGAGGACTGCGTGATAATGTCGTCCTTCAAGCCCGAGCCGCCCGACAGGCGCATCTTGCCTCGCTTGGGAGCCTTTTCTTCCCAATCTTCGGAGACGGCCCTTTTCTTACCATAGGCGGAACGAATGTTGGCTTCTCCTTTACTTTTTCCTTCGGGCGATGGGATTGTCATCTCCCCGGACACGGCGTCTAAGATATCTTCGGGATGGAGGTCGTCTTTGGTCCTCCCGATGTCACAGCCCTAGAATTTGTTTGTAATTAGTTGCATTTGAGAGCATCATGCATCATGTCTAAATTCTGAAAGTTGAATTGAGGTTAGTTGAAACCCTCAGAAGTCACTTCAGAAATAATCAACATTAAAATCTTTTCAATTGAGTCCAATAAAATGTTCCTGTTATTCTATAAAAATATTGGCAAGAGGTAAAATTCAAACCAATATTTTTGGAGACTCGGAGATATTTATTTTGGGCCTTTGAATTAAATCAATAGCTATTTGAATTGGATTTATATCTACTATTAAATAAATATATGTCCAATAATTCTGAAATATTTTGTGGAGCTTTGGTTTAATTATTTTAGCTCCCACAACAATTTTCAGAAGCAAAAAAATAATTTGGTTAGCAAACCAAGTTCAAACAGAGGCAAACAATAGAAAACAGGAACTAGAATAAAGGAAAGAGAGAGAAAGGTTTTACCTGGCCTTACCTGAAGCTGGCCCAGCTGGCAGCCCAGCTCGCTGGCCCAGCCCACCTGGCGCCTCCTGTCGTCTTCCTCCTGCCAATAGGAGCAGCCGCATGCTCGCACGCGCGCGGCCGAGGAGGCTAGCTCATCCCTCCATGCCTGCCCCTCCCCGACGCGTCTGGACGACGCCACGCAACCCTTGTGGCCCTCTTACACTCTCCCCGTGCGCCTCCTACCCTCTGTCTCTCTCTCACGCGCACCGCCGAATGCCACCATCGCCGCCGCTCGCCGTAGACACGGACCCCGTCCACCCCTCGCCTCTTCGACGCGCCAAGAAGCTCCACCGTCAACCTCTATGCCGTATCCACCGAGCCACATGATGGGAAGAGCCCTGGAGCTCCGCCCTTGACGTCTTCTTCCTCCTCGGGCCACCGAGATCGCCAGTGACCTCCCGTCATCACCAGCCCCTTCCCGAGCGCGCAAAGGCCTTCGTTCAACTCGCTGTGAGCTGCTGCGTCTTTTCCCCTTCCTCCCCAAGCTCGTTCCTGTTCTGTAGCCGCCTGTTCCACCGGAGCCACGAGCTCGGCTCCGCCGGCCATGTCGCCGCCATGACCACCGTCACCTAGAGCTACAACCGAGCACACAGCCGTGCTCAGAGCAATGCCCGAAGCCCAAAACCCCCTCTAGTGGCTCCTGCCATACACCGCAACACCGAAACCGCTGAGACCCGAACTACGGCCGCCGCCTTTGAGCTCACCGCCATCGATATAGGTCGCCCTGTCGTAACTGACTGCACCACTCGACGCGCGGGATCACCAGCTATCCGTAGGTGGTTTCCTCCGTCCATTTGGACGCCGGAGCGCGAAACCCGCGGCCCCCCACCGCGCCTGGCCTCGCCGGCATCGACCCGCCAGCGGGATTAGCCCGAGTTGACCTCGTTTGACCTGGGGTTTGACTCCCCTGGGTCAATACTGGTGGCCTAGAGCCCTGCTAATTTCAGCATAGTGCTAATTGACATTTACTTAACACACTAAGTCACTGACATGTGGGCCCTGGCCCCACTAACAGCTTAGTTAGTATTAATTTTAACCCTGTTAATTAGCAGAGACAATGACAGGTGGGCCACACTTGTCAGGATTGACCTGGACGGTCCTGTTGACCAGCTGACGCCAGCATGACTTAATGCTGATGTAGTAAAGTTTTCTAGAATTAAAATAAATCAAAAATGATTTATAAATTTCAGAAAATACCCCAAACTTCTAAAAAACATAGAAAATAAACTATAGCTCAGAATGAAATAATTTATATATGAAAAATGATCAGAAAAATATGAAGAATTTGTTTATGCCATGATCATGAATGTTTGAACAAGTTAACCTCACTGAATAGGAAAATGATGATTAGGGCAATTTATGAAATAACATTTGAAGTTGGAATTTGATTGTTTGAGTTCCACTTCAATTAACTTGGCTAGATATTGCATTAGGTGAATTCAGTACCTTAACATGACATGTCATTCATGTGAATGTGCATTGCATTGATTGTGTTCCTTCTTTGCTAGTCGGTGGTTGTTCCCCCTCAGTAGACGTATGTTCCGACGATGAGTTCGATGACACCGATGAAGAGCTATACTATCTTCAGAAGTGCCAGGCAAGCAAAACCCCCTTGTTTATTCAATACAATCCTACTCTCTCGCTCCTGCTCTCTTTTACTACATTAGGACAACAACGATTCAACTGTTACATGCTACGGTAGTTGAACCCCTTTCCTCTGCATGACCTGTCATTGCCATAGTAAATAGATGAAACCCACTAGCATGAGTAGGAATTGTTTGAGCCCTGATGTGCCTACTCATTCGTGCTTGTTGTCATGCCTGCTACTGCTAAGAGTTGAGTCAGGTCTGATTCATGGGGAATGAATTGGAACGTGGAGAACATGTCCTACCGTTGAGAGCTAAGTGTGTGAACACGATTTGGTAAAGGTAGCGGTGAGAGGCCATGTAGGAGTACATGGTGGGTTGTCTCATTGTAGCCGTTCTCAGGAACTAAGTTCTGTGTTTGTGATCCATGAACAGTTACTACCACACATTGGGTTTGGGTAACTCGGCCCCTCTTGGCTTATTAATCAACTCAATCTCTGTCCAGGAGTTGCAACTAGTTTTTGGTGTTTGTAGGTAGTGTTAGTAGTCTACCAAGTGGCACCCGGTACAGGTGGGCTTGGGACAGACTAGGCACAGTGGCACAGTGTACCAAGTGGCACCCGGATGGTGGGCTTGGGAACCCTGCACACATCGTTTGGAGCCGTGCGCGACACCCCGGCCGGATCTCCTTGCGGATGGAACCCGAATAGGCGATAAACCTAGACGAGAGACTTGTGTGGTTAGTCAGGTCGTGGCCGACTCCCTCGCCAGGCTTCCGCTTGATGGTTGCCAAGGTACACGACGTGTACATGGTGGTAAGTGGCGAGAGGGTGTGTGAAGAAGTACACCCCTGCAGGGTTATCATTATATATTCAAATAGCCAGATTCCTCGGATATGGAAACTTGGACCCCTTGCATCGTTTATAGACAAGTGAAAGTGGATACTCTAAAATGCGCAAGATAAGCGTGAGTGCTATGGATGACATTCTCGTAGGGAGACAGGAGCGGATCCATAGTGGTGTATTTATAGGGTGAATATGTGGACTCGTGTGCGCCACCTCAAAGAGTTATTTGCAGTAGTAGTTCAGGTTAGCTACTGAGTCAAAGCTGGCTGGCTGCAGTTAAACTCCACCACCCCCTTTGTTGCTACGGATAACCCACAAGTATAGGGGATCACAACAGTTTTCGATAAGTAAGAGTGTCGAACCCAACGAGGAGCTAATGGTAGAACAAATACTCCCTCAAGTTCTACCGACCACCGATACAACTCTACGCACGCTTGACGTTCGCTTTACCTAGAACAAGTATGAAACTAGAATTACTTTGTAGGTGTTGTTGGATAGGTTTGCAAGATAATAAAGAGCACGTAAATAAAAGGTAGGGGTTGTTTAGATAAAGAAACAATAAAGTAAATATAGTGAGTGTGGAAAAGTGGTGGTAGGAGTTGCGAAATTGCCCCTAAGCAATTGACTACTTTACTAGACCGATAACAAGTATTATGTGGGAGAGGGCACTGCTAGCATGTCATCCCTGACTTGGAATTCTATGCACTTTTGATTGGAACTATTAGCAAGCATCCGCAACTACTAATGTTCATTAAGGTAAAACCCAACCATAGCATTAAGCTATATTGGCCCCCCTTCAATCCCGTATGCATCAATTTCTATGCTAGGTTGAAGCTTCTGTCACTCTTGCCCTCCAATACATAGTCCTATCAACATACAACTAACCCTAGGGTGTGATCCACACGTGCAATCATATGATGGGCACCAAAGGACAGCAACATAACCATAAGCAAATTAAATCAATCATAGCAATTCATCAACCACCGATAGGACAACGAAAATCTACTCAGACATCATAGGATGGCAACACATCATTGGATAATAATATGAAGCATAAAGCACCATGTTCAAATAGAGGGTACAACGGGTTGTGGGAGAGTGGACCGCTGTAGATAGAGGGGGGAAGGTGATGGAGATGTTGGTGAAGATGGCGGAGGTGTTGGTGTAGATCGCGGTGATGATGATGGCTCCCGG
Source organism: Triticum aestivum (assembly GCF_018294505.1). Classification (NCBI taxonomy): domain Eukaryota; kingdom Viridiplantae; phylum Streptophyta; class Magnoliopsida; order Poales; family Poaceae; genus Triticum; species Triticum aestivum. The sequence continues at coordinate 444,165,099 of NC_057794.1, forward strand.
TGGCACTCCGGTGCCACCGAAAGCGAGGGGGAGAGAGCCCCCTCCTTCTTCTTCTTCCTTGACCTCCTCCCTATATGGGAGAAGGGTTTCCCCTTTGGTCCATGGCCTCCAGATTCTTCCCTTTCACCGTTTCTTATATTCTCGGAGATCCATAACTCCGATTGGGCTGAAATTTTGACATGATCTCTATCCGGAAATTAGCTTTCTTGCAGCGAAAGAAGGGCACCAACTGCCTTAAGGGTGGCCCACGAGGGTCAGGGGCACGCCTGGGGGGAGCAGGCGCGCCCTCCTGCCTCGTGGCCACCTCGGACACCGTCTCGCGTGGATTTTTCTTCCCAAAAATCATATATATTCCAAAAAAATCTTCGTCAGTTTTTATTCCGTTTGGACTCCGTTTGATATGGATATTCTGCGAAACAAGAAACATGCAACAATCAGGAACTGGCACTGGGCACTGGATCAATATGTTAGTCCCAAAAATAGTATAAAAAGCTGCCAAAAGTATATGAAAGTTGTAGAATATTGCCATGGAACAATCAAAAATTATAGATACGACGGAGACGTATCAGCATCCCCAAGCTTAATTCCTGCTCGTCCTCGAGTAGGTAAATGATAAAAAAGATAATTTTTTATGTGGAATGCTACCTAGCATAATCTTGATCATGTAATCTAATCATGGCATGAATATTAAGATACGAGTGATTCAAAGCAATAGTCTATCATTTGACATAAAACAATAATACTTCAAGCCTACTAATAAAGCAATCATGTCTTTTCAAAATAACATGGCCAAAGAAAGTTATCCCTACAAAATCATATAGTCTGGCTATGCTCCATCTTCACCACACAAAGTACTCACATCATGCACACCCCCGATGACAAGCCGAGCAATTGGTTCATACTTTTTAACGCGCTTCAGCATTTTCAACCTTCACGCAATACATGAGCGTGAGCCATGGACATAGCTCTATAGGTGGAATAGAATGGTGGTTGTGGAGAAGACAGAAAGGAGAAGATAGTCTCACATCAACTAGGCATATCAACGGGCTATGGAGATGCCCATCAATAGATATCAATGTGAGTGAGTAGGGATTGCCATGCAACGGGTGCACTAGAGCTATAAGTATATGAAAGCTCAAACTGAAACTAAGTGGGTGTGCATCCAACTTGCTTGCTCATGAAGACCTAGGGCATTTTAGGAAGCCCATCGTTGGAATATACAAGCCAAGTTCTATAATGAAAATTCCCACTAGTATATGAAAGTGATAACTCAAGAGACTCTCTATATGAAGAACATGGTGCTACTTTGAAGCACAAGTGTGGTAAAAGGATAGTAACATTGCCCCTTCTCTCTTTTTCTCTCATTTTTTCCTTTTTTTCCTTTTTTTGTAAGCTTCTTTGGCCTCTCTTTTTTGGGGGGGGGCTTCTTTGGCCACTTTTATTTTGTTAACCTCACATGGGACAATGTTCTAATAATGATGATCATCACACTTTTATCTACTTACAACTCGATATCTAGAACAAGGATATGACTCTTTATGAATGCCTCCGGTAGTGTACCGGGATGTGCAATGATCTAGCATAGCAATGACATCAAAAAATGGACAAGCCATGAAAACATCATGCTAGCTATCTTACGATCATGTAAAGCAATATGACAATGAATGCTCAAGTCATGTAAATGATGATGATGAAAGTTGCATGGCAATATACTTGGAATGGCTATGGAAATGCCATAATAGGTAGGTATGGTGGCTATTTTGAGGAAGGTATATGGTGGGTTTATGGTACCGGCAAAAGTTGTGTGATACTAGAGAGGCTAGCAATGGTGGAAGGGTGAGAGTGTGTATAATCCATGGACTCAACATTAGTCATAAAGAACTCACATACTTATTGCAAAAGTTTATTAGCCCTCAAAGCAAAGTACTACTACACATGCCCCTCGGGGGATAGATTGGTTGGAAAAGACGATCGCTCGTCCCCGACCGCCACTCATAAGGAAGACAATCAATAAATAAATCATGCTCCGACTTCGTTACATAACGGTTCACCATACGTGCATGCTACGGGAATCAGAAACCTCAACACAAGTATTTCTAGAATCCACAACTACCCACTAGCATGACTCTAATATCACCATCTTTATATCGCAAAACTATTGCAAGGAATCAAACATATCATATTCAGTGATCTACATGTTTTATGTAGGATTTTATGACTAACCATGTGAATGACCAGTTCCTGTCATCTCTCCAAATAGATATAAGTGAAGCAAGAGAGTTTAATTCTTTCTACAAAACATATGCCCATGCTCTAACAATTCTAAATGAAGCAAAAGAGCATTCTACAAATGGCGCTTTTCTAAGTGAAGAGAAACAGGCAATCCAAACTTCAAATGATATAAGTGAAGCACATGAAGCATTCTATAAAGCCATACTCAAAAGATATAAGTGAAGTGCATAGAGCATTCTATAAATCAACCAAGGACTATCTCATACCATCATGGTGCATAAAATAAAAATGAAAACTAAATGCAAAAGACGCTCCAAGATTGCACATATCGCATGAACGAAACGATCCGAAAACATACCGATATTTGTTGAAGAAAGAGGGGATGCCTTCTGGGGCATCCCCAAGCTTAGAGCTTGAGTCTTCCTTGAATATTTACTTGGGGTGCCTTGGGCATCCCCAAGCTTGAGCTCTTGCCTCTCTTCCTTCTTCTCACATCGAGACCTTCTCGATCATCGAACACTTCATCCACACAAAACTTCAACAGAAAACTCGGTAAGATCCGTTAGTATAATAAAGCAAATCACTACTATAAGTACTGTTGCAAACCAATTAATATTATTTTTGCATTGTGTCTATGGTGGTATAACTTTTTCATGGCTTAATCCACTAATATAAATTGATAGTTTCATCAAAACAAGCAAACTATGCATCAAAAACAGAATCTGTCTAAAACAGAACGGTCTGTAATAATCTGAACATTCACCATACTTCTGATACTTGAAAAATTCTACCAAAATTAGGAAAAATAAAAATTTGTATAGGAATACAGTGCAGAAATAATCAGAACCATTTGACGTTCCAGCAAAAAATGTAAAATCACGCACTACAGCCAAAGTTTCTGTCCTGCACCGTACAAACCATCAAGCAAATGTAAACATCTTAAAGGCAAACCTTGGCACATTATTTTTATTTTTAAACCTTATAAAAGCACACGACAGAAATAAATGACTCTCTCACACTTCCGGGTTGTCTCCCTGGCAGCACTTTCTTTAAAGCCATTAAGCTAGGCATATAGTGCTCAAGTAGTGAATCCACCCGGATCCCAAGGTATATCAATGCCAATTTTAATTAACAATGATTTGTAATTTAGTAGTGAGCACAAAGTAACATATATCATGCAATGACGAATTCTAACTCTCTTCCTATTCATAGGCATGTCATAAAAGAACAATTCATGCACACAAAGTAAAGGCCTATGCATAGCATAAACAGTTTCTTGCAATTTTGTTGTATTGGAAACATAAAGAGGTGGAGATTTAGTTCCTCTCTCATAATAATTGCAAGTAGTATCAGCAAGAACATGCATATTATATCTATCAAAATCATCATGTGTAGTAGTAAAAGACAACCCATCAATATAATCCTTAATAAGGGCAAACTTCTCCGATATAGTGTAGTCGAGAGAATTCAAAAAGATAATAGGACTATCATGTGTGGGTGCAATAGCAACAATTTCATGTTTAACATAAGGAACTATAGCAAGTTCATCTCCATAAGGATAATTCATATTGGCATCTTGGCCACAAGCATAGCAAGCATCATCAAAAAGGGATATTTCAAAAGAATCGACGGGATCATAGCAATTATCATAATATTCATCCTTCGGTAAGCATGAGGGGGGAATTAAACAATGTATCAGTTGAAGAGTTACTCTCATTAGAAGGTGGGCACGGGTGATCAATCCGATCTTCCTCCTTTTGTTCTTCGCTCTCCTCCTCATCTTTTTCATCCAATGAGCTCACAGTTTCATCAACTTCTTTTTCCATAGATTCCTGCAAAATATTAGTCTCTTCTTGGACAGCGGAGACTTTCTCAATAAGTGCATTAATATCGTAATTGTATTCATAATTCTCATAACAATATTTAAGGATAGCTAAATTTTCAGGTCTATAAACCGAATCATCAAAATCTTCAAACTCTTTAAACATAGATTCAATTTCATAAGCACCCATAAAAGCAACAAATTCTTCTATTTGTTCCACATCATAGTAATCATATATACCTCTAGCATAAGAAGCTAAGTTTTTATTATCATTAAATTCGCATAAAAAGGGAAGGTGTGGAGCGTTCATCTTAGAGCAACAAGTATAATCATATCTCAGGCATAGTTGCCTAGCATACCAATTCAATATATGAATTTGATCCCGTAATAGTTTCCCTTTTTGTCTCAAGCGATAATCCCTAAAGTATTCACGTTGATCCAACGTTACTCCCATTACATAATTGAATGGGGTTTTCTCAGGATTATTAAAGTAGTACATAATATTTTTCACATAACTAGAATCGAGGGTTTTAGAAGGTTCCCCATCTCCATGAGTAGCAAGTACACCTATTTTTTTTGGTATTTCATGTTCCATATCCATAACTAAATATAAAGAACAACTAAGAATAGCAAATAAAAATTACTTAGTGATAAAGCAAACAAGCACACACGAGAATATTCATCCCACGCTATTGCTCCCCGGCAACAGCGCCAGAAAAAGGTCTTGATAACCCACAAGTATAGGGGTTCGCAACAGTTTTCGATAAGTAAGAGTGTCGAACCCAACGAGGAGCTAAAGGTAGAACAAATATTCCCTCAAGTTCTATCGACCACCGATACAACTCTACGCACGCTTGACGTTCACTTTACCTAGAACAAGTATGAAACTAGAAGTACTTTGTAGGTGTTGTTGGATAGGTTTGCAAGATAATACAGAGCACGTAAATAAAAGGTAGGGGTTGTTTAGATAAAGAAACAATAAAGTAAATATAGTGAGTGTGGAAAAGTGGTGGTAGGAGTTGCGAAATTGCCTCTAAGCAATTGACTGCTTTACTAGACCGATAGCAAGTATTATGTGGGAGAGGCCACTACTAGCATGTCATCCCTGACTTGGAATTCTATGCACTTATGATTGGAACTATTAGCAAGCATCCACAACTACTAATGTTCAATAAGGTAAAACCCAACCATAGCATTAAGATATATTGGTCCCCCTTCAATCCCGTATGCATCAATTTCTATGCTAGGTTGAAGCTTCTGTCACTCTTGCCCTCCAATACATAGTCCTATCAACATACAACTAACCCTAGGGTGTGATCCACACGCGCAATCATATGATGGGCACCAAAGGACAACAAAATAACCACAAGCAAATTAAATCAATCATAGAAATTCATCAACCACCGATAGGACAACGAAAATCTACTCAGACATCATAGGATGGCAACACATCATTGGATAATAATATGAAGCATAAAGCACCATGTTCAAGTAGAGGGTAAAACGGGTTGCGGGAGAGTGGACCGCTTTAGATAGAGGTGGGAAGGTGATGGAGATGTTGGTGTAGATCGCGGTGATGATGATGGCCCCCGGTGGCACTCCGGTGCCACCGGAAGCGAGGGGGAGAGAGACCCCCTCCTTATTCTTCTTCCTTGACCTCCTCCCTAGATGGGAGAAGGGTTTCCCCTATGGTCCATGGCCTCCATGGCATGGGAGGGGTGAGAGCCCCTCCGAGATTGGATCTGTCTCTCTCTGTTTCTGCGTTCCCAGATTCTTCCCTTTCACCGTTTCTTATATTCCCAGAGATCCATAACTCTGATTGGGCTGAAATTTTGACACGATCTCTATCTGGAAATTAGCTTTCTTGCGGAGAAAGAAGGGCACCAACCGCCTTATGGGTGGCCAACGAGGGTCAGGAGCGCGCCTGGGGGGGCAGGCGCGCCCTCCTGCCTCGTGGCCACCTCAGGCACCGTCTCGCATGGATTTTTCTTCCCAAAAATCGTATATATTCCAAAAAAAATCTCCGTCAGTTTTTATTCCGTTTGGACTCCGTTTGATATGGATATTCTGCGAAACAAAAAACATGCAACAAACAGGAACTGGCACTAGGCACTGGATCAATATGTTAGTCCCAAAAATAGTATAAAAAGTTGCCCAAAGTATATGAAAGTTGTAGAATATTGGCATGGAACAATCAAAAATTATAGATACGACGGAGACGTATCAGCTACCAATGCATATGTAGTTAGTTCTGATGTAAGTCTTGCTGGGTACATTTGTACTCATGTTTGCTTAATTTATGTTTTGCATAGAGACTTCAGTCTCGCTATTAGTTCCATGTGGACTTTGATGTTTAGCTTGATACCTCAGCTACGATCTTGTGCCCTCGGTAGGATCTGGTAGATAGTCAGGCTTCTCAGCCTTTTTCATTTGTAGAAGTATGTACTCAGACATGTTAAGCTTCCGCATGTGCTTTGATTTGTATGCTCTGAGTGTTGGGTCATGAGACCCATGTTTGTAATATCTCGCTCCTCAGAGCCTAATGAATAAATACTTGAGTCGTAGAGTTATGTTGTGATGCCATGTTGTATTTACACATATCGAGCATATTGTGTGTATGATTGAAATGCTTGGTATGTGTGGGATCCGACAACCTAGTTGTTCATCCTTGGTAGCTTCTCTTATGGGGAAATGTAGCCTTGTGCTTCCATGAGCCATAGTAGTCCGCTACAGCCCGGTTCACTGGAGTCCTGCTAGCCCAGCACTACTGCTCTGGAACACTTAGACTGGCCAGCATGTGATTCACTTCGTTCTTGTGTCCGTCCCTTCGGGGAAATGTCACGCGGTGACATCCGGAGTCCTGCTAGCCTGCTACAGCCCGGGTTCCCGGAGTCCTGTTAGCCCAGTTGCTACAGCCCGGATTCACACGCTGCTGACTGACATGCTCGGTGTTGATTCATGTATGCCTGTCCCCGTAAGTGAGTGCCACTTTGGGTTCACGACTAGTCATGTCGGCCCAGGTTCTCTATCATATGGATGCTAGCGACACTATCATATACGTGAGCCAAAAGGCGCAAACGATCCCGGGCCATGGTAAGGCGACACCCGTGGGATACCATGCGTGAGGCCGCAAAGTGATATGAGGTGTTACAGGCTAGGTCGGTGTGACTTAGAATCGGGGTCCTGACAGCTTTGGTATCAGAGCCTGACTGCCTGTAGGATTACCAAGCCAAACTGGTCGAAGTTGAGTCTAGAAATTCTTTAGTTATGTAAGGGAATTGATTATGGAAGGGAACGTAAGGCTCTTTTTACTGCGTATATCTTATGCCTTCTGATCTGAGTCAACCTCTTCTCTTCTACGGGGATTAAGAACTAGGCTTCTCAACTTTCTATCAGGATCGCGTGTTTCTAATTCGTAGACTTATAGGAATGTTGGATTCAAGTCTCAGTTCAGTTTCTACTACTTCTGTGTGTTCATAGCTGGCCTCAGCACCTTGATATTGTGATGTTGAGTGGTTATGCCACCATTTTGCATAATGTCTCAAATCTTTTTGAGCATTTGCAGCTGTTATGTTGTCCGAGTCATCCCAGGTTTCTAAATAGTCTGATGCATTTGCAACTCCCTTCTTTTCGTTCTCGATGTTCCTTTGGGCCAGATTAACCACACTAATTGTTGATTTGAGGTACTATGATGCCTCGGTGTATATGTTGAAGCCATTATTATGACCCTAGGTGTCTTAGAGGATCACCTAGTAATCTAGCCATGTCTTGTGTTCCCAGTGTGATGATTCTGGCCATCATTCTTGAAAGCATCCCATGATGCCATCTAGTTTAGTAGGTATTCTACCATGGGTTCCTAAAAACCATGAGTCATTTTGCACATCTCTGTTGATAGTGTTTGCTCATTCCTTTAGGATATTAGCAACCTTGTGATAGCCTTCCAGGTCCGTGGTATATCATTCTTCCAATACCATGAACCATCCATGGCAGACGTTCGTCTTGAACGAAAGGATCGCAATAGGAGTGCTCTTGATGAGTTCTCCGTTATAATTGTGACTCTGCCAGTTCTACCTTTCTGCATGGGTTATCCGGAAGAAATGTTGACCTTTGCTCGACATACTAATCTATGCATCCACAACTCAGAAAGATATATGTTCCTTTGAGTTGCCCCTCTCTCTAGTTGTATCCTAATCTCCCTCTATCATTTGATAGTAAAGAGCATGTCATGCACTCATGCTCATCGATATCTCATATTCTTGAGGTCTGTCAAGCCATTCTATTCTGGAATGACTAGGAGAAACAAACTCCAGTACCTTATCCATCTCCAGGATTGGGTCAAAGCAGTTGGAATCCGCAAATCAAATGCCAACCTAGCCTTTGATTTTGTTCTACCCTGAAGTATTACCGTCTTATGTCAAGAATGTCATGAGAATTGCACCACCCCTTGTGAATTCTTGACGCAGTGATATTCCTTGCCATCATTGTTCATTCCTTGGTGTCCATGTTATTGTAACCGGAATGCCGACAAGTGAATTGTGATGGGTGAAATCAATACCCCTAGGAACTGTGTTGCTTGGTACTTAACGGGCGATAATTCCATTCTTAGCGTGTTGGTTACTAAACCATCATTCTAAGATTGATCGTGCTACCTAGCCCATTTTTCCCTAGTGCACTCCTCGATCAATGAGATAGGATTTTGGCAATCCATCACTCTCTTGGTCCCATCGTCTTGCCCTGAAAAGCAAGAATGTTCTCGAGTTTAGTAACATATCGGTGGTTCGTGATTTTCCAAATGTCTTATCAGAAGTGTTACCAGGTTGTCACCTGACCGCTATGTTGAGTTCGTGATCAAGTTGGGTTTTTGTAACCATCCCTTCTCCAAGAATCTGAGTTGGATACCCTGAACTTGTTGGTTAAGCTGAACAATAACTTGGAGAGTTGGAAGATAAAAGCTTTATCCAACTTAGTTCATTTTAGGGGATATCTTGTATGTGTGTTGAAGAAAGATGGTATTTTCATTGATTGACCCTCGTGATCAGTTAATGGACCTATCATCTTATCCAATCTTTGATTCGAGTATGGGCTATCCTCAAATCAAATCAGGACCAACGATATTCGTAATGTTGTCTTACTCGTGGTTGTTTCCTCGAGCATACATCATTATATCTTTTGGGTCTGACCAATGCTATAACCTTGTTCACATAGTTGTGGAATTCCATCTTCATGGAAATCTCGATGATTGTTGTTGAGCTCATCATCAACATTTCATCTTGTCCGTGATTCATGTTGAACATCTAAGTTAGTGTTGGAAACTTTTGTAAGCATTTCTTCATCTCCCATTCATGAATTATATGTTTTGGTGAAAGAAGTGACTTTCTCCAAGTTCACGTGCATTAGGTGTAAGTTGCCGCCATGAATTTGAGAAAGGTTTGTTTTGTTTCCTCTGGAATCATCCCAAATCAGTCATGCATACATGAAAAGTATTCTATGGTTTGGTAGATTAATTACCTCCACTCCATATGTATTCCCTAGCACACCAGGCCACTGATTGATTTGTTCAAGGAGAAGAAGTTCCTTCCTAAGAGCTAATCCGGACTTGTGTATGGACTTCGATATCCTCGATGATGGTTCCTCACCTGAACTTTGGTAGTGCTTTATTGTAAGACTACTATGTGGTCATGCTTGTCTTGGATAACATGTTCACATGTGTGTAGCGGAACCAGCTCATGTTTTGGAGCTTGCTATTGTAGTTCATCTCCCGAGAGTCTCGCAACATTATCTCGTCGACTTGTGTTGCAACCTTTCTTTTCTAGACATGTTGTCTGAAAAAAATCCTGTTACCATCCATATTTGAATCTCAGGCAGATATGATGGCTGGAACATTTCCAAGATCTATGATGTAGGTCCCGACGAGGTTGATGTTTTGGCCGACACACCTAGTCGGAAGATCTATTATGGTAGTATCTTGAATGAGCAATTCGACCATCTTCTCCATGAGGATTTGGTATGACTTATTCCACAAGTTGTTCCTTATGGATTTTTGTGCTCCCGAAGTCCGACCTTTACTTGATGGCCATGTTGATGTTTTTAAGCATTGACCGTGGTACCTAGTACATCAAGGAGAACATTAGAAGCGGAGTGCTAAATGTCTCTCAGTCGATCATCCAGATTTGCTTCTTTGGCATTGCTAAGGAAAAATCTGAGAAAGTGATGTCCTCCTTGCATCTGCATCCTCCATCACCGTTCATCATGGTAGTATGATGTGTTGCCAGGATCCTCGGCACGGATGTTGGTAAAACCTTGATGAATACAGAAATGCTCAAGTTCTTGAGAGTACGCTCAGTCACTAGGTTATATCCTCGGTATCAATTGGAATGTGCCTTCTGTTGCCGAGTTGTCCTATAACTCTAGTTTCCTCTCCAAACTGAGTATGCCATTCTTTCGAATTCATTCAAACGATCAATTGTGATTTTCCTTAGGCTGGTATAGAGAGTTTCAATAATCTCTATATCAAAAGTAATTCTTTTTGCCACTTAAGGGAATAATTCTATGAGTCACCTTTCCCGAGGTGTCCCGTTATGGAATCATGGAAATTATCTCCTCACTACCTTGAAAACCATGCACTATCCTACTCCAGCATGGAATTGTCGCCTACCAATTTGAACCTTTGTCATATGTTTCTCATCCATCATCTCTGATGTGTGTTTTGCATCTTAGCTCAAGGGATGTTTCTACGTCTCATTCCGTGACTTGATCTTGTGTTCATTAAGATCGATGATCCATTCTTGTGAGGTTGTCTTGCTCTCTTGTCGCCATGTTGGATGAAGTTCTCGAAGGAAAGGATGTCATAATCAAATATGATGATCGAATCAACGTTCTTATGAAGTGCAACATGGATCGTGAAGACTGTGTCAGTTCTGTGTCCCCTCTGTCTTCTTACCTCACGTCCTGAATCTCGGGATGAGATTCTTGTTTAGTGGGGGTGAGTTGTCATAGCCCTAGAATTTGTTTGTAACTAGTTGCATTTGAGAGCATCATGCATCATGTCTAAATTCTGAAGGTTGAATTGAGGTTAGTTGAAACCCTCAGAAGTCACTTCAGAAATAATCAACATTAGAATCTTTTCAAATGAGTCCAAGAAAATGTTCCTGTTATTCTATAAAAATGTTGGCAAGAGGTAAAATTCAAACCAATATTTTTGGAGACCCAGAGATATTTATTTTGGGCCTTTGAATAAAATCAATAGCTATTTGAATTGGATTTATATCTACTATTAAATAAATATATGTCCAATAATTCTGAAATATTTTGTGGAACTTTGGTTTAATTATTTTAGCTCCCATGACAATTTTCAGAAGCAACAAAATAATTTGGTTAGCAAACCAAGTTCAAACAGAGGCAAACAATAGAAAACAAGAACTAGAATAAAGGAAAGAGAGAGAAGGGTTTTACCTGGCCTTACTTGAAGCCGGCCCAGCTGGCAGCCGAGCTCCCTGGCCTAGCCCACCTGGAGCCTCCTGTCGTCTTCCTCATGCCAGTTGGAGCAGCTGCGTGCTTGCGCACGCACGGCCGAGGAGGCCAGCTCCTCCCTGCCTGCCTGCCCCTCCCCGACGCATCTAGACAACGCCACGCAACCCCTCTGGCCCTCTCCCACTCTCCCCATGCTCCTCCTCCCCTCTGTCTCTCTCTCTCTCACACGCACGGTCGAACGCCACCATCGCCGCCGCTCGCTGTAGACACGGACCCCGTCCACCCCTCGCCTCTCTGACGCGCCAAGAAGCCCCGCCGTCAACCTCTACGCCGTATCCACCGAGCCACGCGACGGGAAGAGCCCTGGAGCGCCGTCCTTGTCGTCTTCTTCCTCCTCGGGCCACCGAGATCGCTAGTGACCTCCCGTCGTCACCAGCCCCTCCCCGAGCGCGCAGAGGCCTCCGTTCAACTCGATGTGAGCTGCTGTGTCTTTTCCCCGTCCTCCCCGAGCTCGTTCCTATTCTGTAGCCGCCTGTTCCACCAGAGCTGCAAGCTCGGCTCCGCCGGCCATGTCACTGTCATGGCCACCGTCACCTAGAGCTACAATCGAGCGCACAGCCGTGCTCAGAGCAATGCCCGAAGCCCAAAACCCCCTCCAGTGGCTCCTGCCGTGCACCGCAACACCGAAACCGCTGAGACCCGAACTCTGGCCGTCGCCTTTGAGCTCACCACTGTCGATATAGGTCGCCCCTGTCATAACTGACTGCACCACTTGATGCGCGGGGTCACCAGCTATCCATAGGTGGTCTCCTCCGTCCATTTGGACGCCGGAGCGCGAAACCCGCGGCCCCCCACCGCGTTTGGCCTCGCCGGCGTCGACCCGCCGACGGGATTAGCCCGAGTTGACCTTGTTTGACCTAGAGTTTGACTCCCCTGGGTCAATACTGGTGGCCCAGAGCCCTGCCAATTTTAGCTTAGCGCTAATTGACATTTAGTTAACACACTAAGTCGCTGACATGTGGGCCTTGGCCCCAGTAACAGTTTAGTTAGTATTAATTTTAACCCTCTTAATTAGCTGAGTCAGTGACAGGTGGGCCACACCTATCAGGTTTGACCTGGACGGTCCTGTTGACCAGCTGACGCCAGCATGACTTAACGCTGACGCAGTAAAGTTTTCTGGAATTAAAATAAATCAAAAATGATTTATAAATTGCAGAAAACACCCCCAAACTTCTAAAAATCATAGAAAATAAACTATAGCTCAGAATGAAATAATTTATATATGAAAAATGATCAGAAAAATATGAAGAATCTGTTTATGCCATGAGCATGCATGTTTGAACAAGTTAACCTCACTGAATAGGAAAAATGATGATTAGGGCAATTTATGAAATAACATTTGAAGTTGGAATTTGATTGTTTGAGTTCCACTTCAATTAACTTGCCTAGATATTGCATTAGGTGAATTCAGTACCTTAACATGACATGTCATTCATGTGAATGTGCATCGCATTGATTGTGTTCCTTCTTTGCTAGTCGGTGGTTATTCCCCTCAGTAGACGTATGTTCCGACGATGAGTTCGATGACACCGATGAAGAGCTATACTATCTTCAAAAGTGCCAGGCAAGCAAAAACCCCTTGTTCATTCCAATACAATCCCACTCTCTCGCTCCTGCTCTCTTTTACTGCATTAGGACAACAACGATTCAACTGTTACATGCTACGGTAGTTGAACCCCTTTCCTCTGCATGACCTGTCATTGCCACAGTAAATAGATGAAAACCACTAGCATGAGTAGGAATTGTTTGAGGCCTGATGTGCCTACTCATTCATGCTTGTTGTCATGCTTGCTACTGCTTAGAGTTGAGTCAGGTCTGATTCATCGGGAATGAATTGGAATGTGGTGAACATGTCCTACCGTTGAGAGCTAAGTGTGTGAACACGATTTGGTAAAGGTAGCGGTGAGAGGCCATGTAGGAGTACATGGTGGTTTGTCTCATTGTAGCCGTTCTCAGGAACTGAGTTCTGTGTTTGTGATCCATGAACAGTTACTACCACACATTGGGTTCCAGTAACTCGGCCCCTCTCGGCTTATTAATCAACTCGATCTCTGTCCAGGAGTTGCAACTAGTTTCTGGTGTTTGTAGGTAGTGTTAGTAGTCTAGCAAGTGGCACCCGGTACAGGTGGGCTTGAGACAGACAAGGCACAGTGGCATGGTGTACCAAGTGGCACCCGGATGGTGGGCTTGGGAACCCTGCACACATCGTTTGGGGCCGTGAGCGACACCCCAGCCAGATCTCCTTGCGGATGGAACCCGAATAGGCGATAAACCTAGACGAGAGACTTGTGTGGTTAGTCAGGTCGTGGCTGACTCCCTCGCCAGGCTTCTGCTTGAAGGTTGCCAAGGAACAGGATGTGTACATGGTGGTAAGTGGCGAGAGCGTGTGTGAGGAAGTACACCCCTGCAGGGTTATCATTATCTATTAGAATAGCCGGATTCCTCGGATATGGAAACTTGGACCCCCTTGCATCGTTCATAGACAAGTGAAAGTGGATACTCTAAAATACGCAAGATAAGCGTGAGTGCTATGGATGGCGTTCTCTTAGGGAGACGGGAGCGGATCCATAGTGGTGTATTGATATGGTGAATATGTGGACTCGTGTGTGCCACCTCAAAGAGTTATTTGCAGTAGTAGTTCAGGTTAGCCACTGAGTCAAAGCTGGATTGCTGCAATTAAACTCCACCACCCCCTTTGTTGCTACCAATGCATATGTAGTTAGTTCTGATGTAAGTCTTGCTGGGTACATTTGTACTCACGTTTGCTTAATTTATGTTTTGCAGAGGGACTTCAGTCTCGCTAGTAGTTCCACGAGGACTTCGACGTTTAGCTTGATACCTCAGCTATGTTCTTGTGCCCTCGGTAGGATCTGGTAGATAGTCAGGCTTCTCAGCCTTTTTCATTTGTAGAAGTCTGTACTCAAACATGTTAAGCTTCCGCATGTGCTTTGATTTGTATGCTCTGAATGTTGGGTCATGAGACCCATGTTTGTAATATCTCGCTCCTCGGAGCCTAATGAATAAATACTTGAGTCGTAGAGTTATGTTGTGATGCCATGTTGTATTTGCACATATCGAGCATATTGTGTGTATGATTGAAATGCTTGGTATGTGTGGGATCCGATAACCTAGTTGTTCATCCTTGGTAGCTTCTCTTATGGGGAAATGTAGCCTTCTGCTTCCATGAGCTATAGTAGTCCGCTACAACCCGGTTCACCGGAGTCCTGCTAGCCCAGCACTACTGCTCTGGAACACTTAGACTGGTCGGCATGTGATTCACTTCGTTCCCGTGTCTGTCCCTTCGGGGGAATGTCACGCGGTGACATCCGGAGTCCTGCTAGCATGCTACAGCCCGGGTTCCCGGAGTCCTGTTAGCCCAGTTGCTACAGCCCGGATTCACACACTGCTGACCTACATGCTCGATGTTGATTCATGTATGCCTGTCCCTGTAAGTTAATGCCACTTTGGGTTCACGACTAGTCATGTCGGCCCAGGTTCTCTGTCATATGGATGCTAGCGACACTATCATATACATGAGCCAAAAGGCGCAAACGGTCCCGGGCCATGGTAAGGCGACACCCGTGGGGATACCGTGCGTAAGGCCACAAAGTGATATGAGGTGTTACAGGCTAGGTCGTTGTGACTTAGAATCGGGGTCCTGACACCCGCTCTTTGTCTTGTCCTCCTTCGCAGACATCTGGTATGGTGTCGGGGCCAGCATCCTTGTTAATACGGGATCTGCTGAGGCTTCAGGAAGGGGGGCCGAACACCTAATTAGTTCTGCTTTCTTTATCCAGTCCTGGAAAAAGATGGTTTGTTCAGTAACGTATTACGATATACTTAACTACAAAGTGTTTGAAAGACAAGTACTTACCGGGGTATCCGGACGGTTGCAGTCAAGGCCGACGTCTTTCGTGGTGTCCGGCCAATGTTTTCGTTTCCCAAAAAACATCTTCCACATCCCTTTGTGTGTAGCGCCAAAGAAGTGTTGGAGGGTTTGTGGCCCTTCTGGATTAAACTCCCACATGTGGAGAGGCCTACGCTGGCATGGCGGGATTCGGCGGATCAGCAATACTTGAATCATGTTGACGAGATCTATGTCCCTCTCAAGGAGGGTTCGGATGCGGCTCTGTAGAGTCCGCACTTCAGCAACTAATCCCCAGTCCAGCCCCTTATTGACCCATGATGCAAGCTGTAACGGAGGGCCGAAACGGAATGCATGTGTAGCTGCCCACTTGGTGCTACAGGGTTCCGTAACGTAAAACCACTCTCGCCGCCATTGATTGGAAGTTTCGGTGAAAGAACCTTTTGGCTAGGGAGTGTAGGTAAGCTGGCTTACTACAGCACCGCGCACTCCACCTATTCCCCGTCGACTACCTTTGGCTTCACACCAAAGGTCTTGATCCATAAGCCGAAGTGGGGGGGGGGGGTCGGAGGAAGGCCTCGCACGTGACAATAAATGCCGAGACATGAAGGAAAGAATCCGGAGCTAGATCGTGAAAATCTAGTCCGTAATAAAACATTAGCCCCCGAACAAAGGGGTGGAGAGCGAACCCAAGCCCTCGAAGGAAGTGAGAGATGAATACAACCCTCTCGCCAGATCTGGGGGTCGGAATAACCTGTCCTTGAGTAAGGAGCCTGTGGTGGATCTCCACGGTCAGGTATCTGGTGGCCCGAAGCTTTGCAATATCCTCCTCAGTGACGGAGGAAGCCACCCATCAGCCCTGAGGGCTGGGTCCAGACATGATGGGGAAGCTTGAAGCAACGAAGTCGAACCTTGGGTGCTAGAACTCGAAGTTGGAAAGGTTGAGGAGGGGCTTCGCGTAAAAGGACGTCCCTTGGTTCCTTTATAAAGGCAACGAGTATTGAACGCCTCCTCCTAAGCCTAAAAACCTGCATATTCCCAAGGAATCTTTCGAGTGGAACGGTTGGGTTACCCACGCTTGTATTAATGAGGATCCCGCAATAAGGGGACATGATCCCTGCTTCGACAGAGCATGCCAATAAAAACCATGCCTCAAAACGTGGAACAGGAAATGGTTCGAAATAACAACTGGACAGACGTGATGCCATCTTACAAAAAGATGTTACCAGATGGGACTCGTGAAATATTATATTCTCTGCAGTCATGTGTGGTACTTGTGTTGTAGATCCAAACATATTCGTTTTATCTGAAGACTATCTTGGAGTATTCGGAAAGGGGAACCCGCCTTGCAATGCCGAAGACAATCTGCGCGTCGGACACCTCATCATTGAAGCCTGGTTCAGGGACTACTGAGGGAGTCCTGTACTAAGGGGTCCTCGGGTGTCCGATCTATTGGATATGGGCCGAACTGATGGGCCGTAAAGATACAAAGACCGAAGACTCTACCCGTGTCCGGATAGGACTCTCCTTGGAGTAGAAGGCAAGCTTGGCGATCAACTATGAAGATTCCTTTCTCTGTAACCGACCTTGTGTAACCCTAGATCCCTCCTGTGTCTATAAACCAGAGGGCTAGGTCCGTAGATGGATCCTCATAATCATAGCTAGGCTAGACTTTTAGGGTTTAGCCATTACGATCTCATGGTAGATCAACTCTTGTAATACTCATATTCATCAAGATCAATCAAGTAGGAAGTAGGGTATTACCTCCATAGAGAGGGCCCGAACCTAGGTAAACATTGTGTCCCCCGTCTCCTGTTACCATCGATCCTAGAAGCACAGTTCGGACCCCCTGCCTGAGATCCGCCGGTTTTGACACCTACATGGGGGTCGGCACGAATGTCAGCCATCGCGACCTCATCCGTGCATGCGGCCGCGATTTGCTTCTCCGCTGCCAATGCTCCTTGAGGTCCTGGCTATACTGCATGCACCATGGCTTAGGTCGGCGCTTATTTGGTGGAGGGGTCGGTGATTTGGTTGGAAGGTGTCGCGCTCGCGCCGATGGTAGGGGCATGTGGGATGTGGAAGGAGGAGGAGGATGGGGGTCGGGTGTGGAATACCTGCCTGGATAGGCGAGGCCGAGGAGCGTGAAGGAGAGTCGCCGGCGAGGAGGCGGCGGCGCTGCAAGCAAGGAGTGAAGGTTTAAACTTGGAAAGGAAGGCGTAAAGAGGGGAAATGTGGCTTTTGGTATGGGGGAGGGGCCGGGAGGTAGATATTTCCGTGGAAGCCGAAAATTTGGAATCGCTTCAGCCAAAAAAAAGGCGCGCAAAGTGTCATCGGACACGGTCCCTTATTCAGAACTGGCGCGCTGTGGACTGTAGCCGACGCACCTTCTCTCGTAAGCCATGGGTGTACTATACACCAACGGTGCTCCAAGATATTTTGTGCTACATCTCACACGGTTGGTGATAATAAACTGTGTGTGATCTACTTGATTTATCGTCTTGATCATTTGAATTACGTAATGGGGTCACAGCTACAAAGGATGGTGTTTGGATTGTTAGAACTTATATTTGTAGTGAACATGCAACTATAGGTGTGTCATCGAAAAAATTGGAATGATTCAGGGTTTGTTTGTAAATTTTTATACATTAACTCGGTTTTCCAGGCATTTTATGCACATAATTCAAATTTGAACTACATGCACATGCTCCAGTGCATATAAACTTATTGAAAAAACAAATATATGTCCTTGGTTGCATGCTTAGGTCCCATGCAAGAAATGGGAATGAATTTCAAACACCCTGCCACCGTCACTCGGCCGCAAACATTGACATGTCTGGTTTTTAAATTCTAGTAAATCCAAAACTCGTCTGAAATTCATGAAACTTGGCATCCTATCATGTAGCGGCATCAACATGTCGTGGTACAAATTTTATCCCATTTGGGCCAGGTTTGGGTATAAGCTTCTCACAAATCGGAGCTTCTCACAACAAGTGTGATGGTTTTGGTAGGGAACGTGCCACCTTTGGGAACGAAAGATATCCATTGCCTCTTATTGCTTTCAAAAAAACGTGTCAACATAGAACAATAGGAGTGTTGTGTGATTTTTTGTGATTTTTTGGGGTTCGTTTGGACATTTTTATGCATTAACTGAGTTTTCAATGCATTTATGTGTATAGTTCAAATTTGAACTACATGCACATGCTCCAGTGCATATAAACTGGTTGAAAAATCAAATATGTGTCCTTGTGTGCATGCTTAGGTCCCATGCAAGAAATGGGAATAAATTTGAAACACCAGGGCACCATTGATTGCTGGCAAAACATTGAGATGCCTGGTTTTTAAATTCTAGTAAATCCAAAACTCGTCTAAAATTCATGAAACTTGGCATGCTATCATGTAGTGGCATCAACATGTCGTGGTACAAATTTTGTCCCATTTGCGGCAGGTTTGCATATATGCTTCTCACAAACTGGAGCTTCTGACAACAGGCATGATGGTTTTCGATAGGGAACGTCCTACCTTTGGGGACGAAACGATATCCATTGCCTCTTATTGCTTTCAAATTTTTTTATCATGTCAACATAGAACAACAGGAGTGTTGAGTTAATTTTTGTGATTTTTCATGGTTCGTTTGGACATTTTTATGCATTAACTGAGTTTTCAATGCATTTTATGTGCATAATTCAAATTTGAACTACATGCACATGCTCTAGTGCATATAAATTGGTTGAAAAATCAAATATGTGTCCTTGGGTGCATGCTTAGGTCCGATGCAAGAAATGGGAATGAATTTCAAACACCAGGCACCGTTGATTGCCAGCAAAACAGTGAGATGCCTGGTTTCTAAATTCTAGTAAATCCAAAACTCGTCTGAAATTCATGAAACTTGGCATGCTATCATGGAGCGGCATCAACATGCCATGGTACAAATTTTGTCCCATTAGGGGCAGGTTTGGGTATATGCTTCTCACAAACCGGAGCTTCTCACAACAAGCATGATGGTTTTCGGTAGGGAACGTCCCACCTTTGGTGAGGAAACGATATCCATTGCCTCTTATTGCTTTCAAATTTTTTTTCTCGTCTCAACATAGAACAACAAGAGTATTGTGCGAATTTTTGTGATTTTTGGGATTCGTTTGGACATTTTTATGCATTAACTAAGTTTTCAATGCATTTTATGTGCATAATTCAAATTTGAACTACATGCACATGCTCCAGTGCATATAAATTGGTTGAAAAATCAAATATGTGTCCTTGGGTGCATGCTTAGGTCCCATGCAAGAAATGGGAATGAATTTCAAACACCGGGGCACCGTTGATTGCCGGCAAAACATTGAGATGCCTGGTTTTTAAATTCTGGTAAATCCAAAACCCGTGTGAAATTCATGAAACTTGGCATGCTATCAAGGAGCGGCATCAACATGCCGTGGTACAAATTTTGTCCCATTTAGGGCAAGTTTGGGTATATGCTTGTCACAAACCGGAGCTTCTCACAACAAGCATGATGGTTTTCGGTAGGGAATGTCCCACCTTTGGGGACGAAATGATATCCATTGACAATTATTGCTTTCAAATTTTTTTCTCGTGTCAACATAGAACAACTGGAGTGTTGTGCGAATTTTTGTGGTTTTGGGGGCTTCGTTTGGACATTTTTATGCATTAACTGAGTTTTCAATGCATTTTATGTGCATAAGTCAAATTTGCACTACATGCACATGCTCTAGTGCATATAAATTGGTTGAAAATCAAATTTATGTCCTTGGGGTGCATGCTTAGGTCCCATGCAAGAAATGGGAATGAAATTCAAACACCGGGGCACCGTTGATTGCCGAAAAAACATTGAGATGCCTGGTTTTTAAATTCTAGTAAATCCAAAACTCGTCTGAAATTCATGAAACTTGGCATGCTATCATGGAGCGGCATCAACATGTCGTGGTACAAATTCTGTCCCATTTGGGGCAGGTTTGGGTATATGCTTCTCACAAGGTGGAGCTTCTCACAACAAGCATGATGGTTTCCAGAACGGAACGTCCCACCGTTGGGGACGAAACGATATCCATTGCCTCTTATTGCTTTCAATTTTTTTCTCATGTCAGCATAGAACAACAGGAGTGTTGTGTGAATTTTTGTGATTTTCCGGGGTTCGTTTGGACATTTTTATGCATTAAATGAGTTTTCAATGCATTTTATGTGCATAATTCAAATTTGAACTACATGCACATGCTCTAGTGCATAGAAATAGGTTGAAAAAAAAATCAGATATGTGTCCTTGGGTGCATGCTTAGGTCCCATGCAAGAAATGGGAATGAATTTCAAACACCAAGCACCGTTGATTGTCGGCAAAACATTGAGATGCCTGGTTTTTAAATTCTAGTAAATCCAAAACTCGTCTGAAATTCATGAAACTTGGCATGCTATCAAGGAGCGGCATCAACATGCCATGGTACAAATTTTGTCCCATTTGGGGCAGGTTTGGGTATATGCTTCTCACAAACCGGAGCTTCTCACAACAAGCATGATGGTTTTCGATAGGGAACGTCCTGCCTTTGGGGACGAAACGATATCCATTGCCTCTTATTGCTTTCAATTTTTTTTTCTCGTGTCAACATAGAACAACAAGATTATTGTGCGAATTTTTGTGATTTTTCGGTGTTCATTTGGACATTTTTATGCATTAACTGAGTTTTCAATGCATTTTATGTGCATAATTCAAATTTGAACTACATGCACATGCTCCAGTGCATATAAATTGGTTGGACAATCAAATATGTGTCCTTGGGTGCATGCTTACGTCCCATGCAAGAAATCGGAGTGAACTTCAAACACCGGGGCACCGTTGATTGCCGGCAAAACATTGAGATGACTGGTTTTTAAATTCTAGTGAATCCAAAACTCGTCTGAAATTCATGAAACTTGGCATGCTATCATGGAGCGGCATCAACATGCCATGGTACAAATTTTATCCCATTTGGGGCAGGTTTGGGTATATGATTCTCACAAACCGGAGCTTCTCACAACAAGCATGATGGTTTTCGGTAGGGAACGTCCCGCCTTTGGGGACAAAATGATATCCATTGCCTCTTATTGCTTTCAAAAAAAATTCTCGTGTCAACATAGAACAACAGGAGTGTTGTGCAAATTTTTGTGGTGTTTGTGGGTTCTTTTGGACATTTTTATGCATTAACTGAGTTTTCAATGCATTTTATGTGCATAATTCAAATTTGCGCTACATGCACATGCTCCAATGCATATAAATTTGTTGAAAAATCAAATCTGTGTCCTTGGGGTGCATGCTTAGGTCCCATGCAAGAAATGGGACTGGAATTCAAACATCGGGGCACCGTTGATTGCCGGAAAGTCTGGTTTTTAAATTCTAGTAAATCCAAAACTCGTCTGAAATTCATGAAACTTGGCATGCTATCATGGAGCGGCATCAACATGCCGTGGTACAAATTTTATCCCATTTGGGGCAGGTTTGGGTATATGCTTCTCACAACAAGCATGATGGTTTTCGGTAGGGAACGTCCCGCCTTTGGGGACAAAATGATATCCATTGCCTCTTATTGCTTTCAAAAAAAATTCTCGTGTCAACATAGAACAACAGGAGTGTTGTGCAAATTTTTGTGGTGTTTGGGGGTTCTTTTGGACATTTTTATGCATTAATTGAGTTTTCAATGCATTTTATGAGCATAATTTAAATTTGCACTACATGCACATGCTCCAGTGCATATAAATTTGTTGAAAAATCAAATTTGTGTCCTTGGGGTGCATGCTTAGGTCCGATGCAAGAAATGGGACTGAAATTCAAACATCGGGGCACCGTTGATTGCCGGAAAGTCTGGTTTTTAAATTCTAGTAAATCCAAAACTCGTCTGAAATTCATGAAACTTGGCATGCTATCATGGAGCGGCATCAACATGTCGTGGTACAAATTCTGTCCCATTTGGGGTAGGTTTGGGTATATGCTTCTCACAAACCGGAGCTTCTCACAACAAGCATGATGGTTTTTGATACGGAACGTCCCACCTTTGGGGACGAAACGATATCCATTGCCTCTTATTGCTTTCAAATTTTTTTCTCGTGTCAACGTGGAACAACAGGAGTGTTGTGTGAATTTTTGTGATTTTTCGGGGTTCATTTGGACATTTTGTGACGCCCTGTACACTAATCATACACGCAAATGTGTATGATCAAGATCAAGGACTCACGGGAAGATATCACAACACAACTCTAGACACAAATTAAAATAATACAAGCTTTATATTACAAGCCAGGGGCCTCGAGGGCTTGAATACATAATCTCGAATACACCAGAGTCAGCGGAAGCAACAATATCTGAGTACAGACATAAGTTAAACAAGTCTGCCTTAAGAAGGCTAGCACAAAAGCAACAATGATCAAAAAGGCAAGGCCTCCTGCCTGGGAGCCTCCTAACTACTCTAGGTCATCAACAGCCATCACGTAGTAGTAGGCACCCTCGGGGTAGTAGTAGTCATCAGTGGTGTCGTCTGGCTCCGGGGATCCGTCATCTGGTCGCAACAATTGGGTATAGGGGAAAAAGAGGTAGCAAAGCAACCGTGAGTACTCATCCAAAGTACTCGCAAGACTTACATCAAATCTAAACTAAGTATGCATCTGTATCAAAGGAAATGGGTTGTATCTGTGGACTAAACTGCAGGATGCCAAAAGAGAAGGGGAAAGCCTAGCCTATCGAAGACTAGCATCTTCAAGCAGCTCCAAGCATCTTGCAGCGTCAGAAGAGATAAGAGTGACATAAAGTAAAGTAGTAGCAGTGTTATCAACCTCGGCCAGAGATCCTTTCTCGACTCCCTGCGAGAAAGCAATCCCAGAGCCATACTATCCAGTTATCACATCAAGTATCCAGTTTTAGTTGTATCGATCGGGATACAACTCCAAGTGTCTGTTACCATAGGACAGGCTATCGATAGACGTTTTCTTCCCTGTAGGGGTGCACCAACTTACCCACCACACTCAATTAACTCCGGCCGGACACACTTTCCTGGGTCATGCCCGGCCTCGGCCAAACAATACGCCACAACCCGACCTAGGCTTGATAGAGAGGTCAACACGTCGGACTAAACCTATGCCCCAGGGGTCTTGGGCCATCGCCCCGGGAACTCCTGCACGTTGCATGGGCGGCCGGTGAGCAGACCTAGCTACCTCCTTAAAAAGGCAGGAGCTTACTAGTCCAACCCGGCGCGCGCCGCTCAGTCCCTGATGTCTATTAAGCTTCGGCTGATGCAGACGATGCAGAACGCCCATACAATGCCCACGTGATGGTTAGTGCTATCAGGCCAGAGGCCCTTTGGATCAAATATCCAACCCGTTAGTGTGTTGGTAGTTCAGTCACAAGCAGAGACTCATGAAAGATGTGACCCCGTCGCCCCGTCTCGAGTACTTGTGGCAAGGGCTAAGAATGCTCGGCCACGCCTCGTAAGTATCTCGCGGGCACCTTCCAGGTCAACCCGACTCCACATCACTCGCTATTAAGCTCTTGCGGGTACCCCTTAGGGCCGACCCGTCTTTAGTAACATGGTTCAGTGTAAATTCATAGTAACCATAGTAACTGTGTGTCTAACACCAAGGGGAAACCCCGAGGAATCACCCCCGGTGAATTCCATTCAATGTAATCATCAAGGTGAATGTAAGAGGATCCACCCTCGAGGTTCACACTTGAGGGGTTGCACGACAGAGCCGTATCGGAAGTGGTTAAGGAGGAAATCACCCTCGATGACCATGACCGGATAGCTACAGTACAGAGTTCTCATCAGGAGTGATGTATGAGGTTCCACCATCGGCACTCGATGGTAACTCTGCAAAGTCGAGCAACAAAAGGGGAAAGTGATGTGCAGTACCAGGGCCTGATCTTCGATCCCGTTGATCGGGTCTTCAATGATGAAGCAGTGGCAACAAGGACAAGGTGGGGGTCACTGATGGACCACTAACCAACCTATACTAAGCAGTTTAGAATAAGCAGGTAAGGTATGAAAGCAGGTAACAAAAATAGGCTATGCATCATAGTAAGATCATACAAAAAGCAGTAGCAGTTCTAATGCAAGCATGAGAGGGAAAGAAATGGGCAATATTGGAATGCTCAAGGGGGGGTTGCTTGCCTGGAAGCTCTGCTGAAAAAGAAGAAGTGTTGTCGATGACATAGTCGATCACAAGGGCGTCAGCATCGGTCTCGGGATCTATCGGAGAGAAGAGGGGGAAGAAACAGTAAATACAGAGCAAACAGGGGTATAACAGAACAACATGCAGAGCTAGTCGTGATCTAACGTGGTGCTACACGATACCGGCGAAGGGGGAGAACATCCGGGAATGTTTCCCCGGAGTTAGGCATATTCGGACAGACGAACCGGAGGGGGAAGGTTGCATGTTAGCTATGCTAGGGATGTGTGGCAGATGAACGGGCTGCGTATTCGGATTCGTCTTGTCGTTTTGAGCAACTTTCATGTATAAAACTTTTTTATCCGAGCTACAAAATATTTTCTACGATTTTTCAAAGTTTTAACAATATTCTGAAATTAATACTAACTCGAAAACAATGCTTAAATGCTAGAAGCACCCAACATAGTGTACACAGTGACTGACAGGTGGGTCCAGGGGGTCCCTGTTGACCAGTCAATGTTTTATACAGGAAACAGGGATAGGCCCCATGTCATAGGCTCATTTAACTAAGTGTAGAATAAATAATTAGTTAATTAAGTTAATTACCTTTTTAATTAATTAATTAACTATTTAATTTATTAATTATTTTAATTTATTTATTTTAACTCCTTTTTACAGGAAAGGGGGTGTGGGGCCCCACTTTCAAAGGCCCATAGGCCATAGCGGGCACAGGCTATCGGGCGGGGGCACGCGCGCTCGGCCGCTCGCCCAGCAGGGTCATCGAGGCCATGGCCTCCGCCGATTGCGGCCCCCGGGGCGAGGTCGCCGGCGATGGGGGAGTCGCCGGGCGGAGCCGCCGGGGGGAGAAGCGGCAGCGGCAGCGTAGGGCGGCGTGCGGGGAACGAGGCAAGCGGCCGCATGCAGAGGCATGGGCGTGGGGCGCACGTGCGGCGGCGAAGGCGCAGCCTCGGCGCGGCGAGGGGAGGCAGCACCGCAGCGGCGGGGCAGGCGCGGCCGTGGGGCTTTTGCCGACGGCAGCGGGCGACTGCGGCCAGCGGCGCAGGGGGCGGCGGGCAGCGGTGGTCGGAGGCGGGAAGGGTCGCGGCGGCGAGTAGAAGCGGGGCAGCGACGCAAGATAGGCGCACGCCGGTGGAAGGGGGAGGCGGCCACGCGGGGTAGTGGGGGCTATGGGCGGCGGCCACGGGGAGCGGCGGCGGCTGCACGGTCAGGCACAAGGCGATCAGCGGCAGGAGCAGCAAGTCACAACGGGTAGTAGCAGAACAACAGCCGCGACAGCAACGGGTAACACGGGTGCGCGTGAGCGGCGGCGGTTGCAAGCGGTAGCTAGGAGCAGGGGCACGACCAGAGGGGCACGGACGCGGTGTTGTGAGCGCGGGGAATGGGGCGAGATGGGCCATCGGGTGTGGCCGGAGCACGATCATGACGGCGGCTATGTACGACTACCAAGGAGAGCACGGAGAGGAAGGGAGGATGCAAGGGCTCACTACCGTTGCAGAGAAGGCCGGGAGAGACTTGAGTCAGCTGGAGTCGACGACGGCTGGTGGTGGTCCGAGGAGGATGATGGAGGTCGGGGCGGTGTTGTGTGGCCGTCTCAGCTCGCATGGCTCGGCGGAGAGGGAGAGGGGGGTCGCGGCGAATCCCTTGGGCTCAGCAACGAGGCTCAGCGGAGGCGGTCGGTGACGAGATGGCGACAGAAACGAGCGCGGTGGCTTCGGGCGTCCAAGGGTGCGCGTCAATGGCAACAGGCGCCCAGGTGGAGCGGATCTGGCGAGAGAGTGGGGGTGAGGGAGTCCTGGATTAAGGGGTCTCCGGACAGCCGGACTATATCCTTTGGCCGGACTGTTGCACTTTGAAGATACAAGATTGAAGACTTCGTCTCGTGTCCGGATGGGACTCTACTTGGCGTGGAAGGCAAGCTAGGCAATACAGATATGCATATCTCCTCCTTTGTAACCGACCTTGTGTAACCCTAGCCTCCTCCAGTGTCTATATAAACCGGAGGGTCTTAGTCCGTAGGACAACATACAATCATACCATAGGCTAGCCTCTAGGGTTTAGCCTCTCTGATCTCGTGGTAGATCAACTCTTGTACTACTCATATTATCAAGAATAATCAAGCAGGACGTAGGGTTTTACCTCCATCAAGAGGGCCCGAACCTGGGTAAAACATCGTGTCCCCTGCCTACTGTTACCATCTGCCTTAGACGCACAGTTCGGGACCCCCTACCCGAGATCCGCGGGTTTTGAAACCGACATTGGTGCTTTCATTGAGAGTTCCTCTGTGTCGTCACCGTTAGGCTTGATGGCTCCTTCGATCATCGATAGCGATGCAGTCCAGGGTGAGACTTTTCTCCCCGGACAGATCTTTGTATTCGGCGGCTTTGCACTGCGGGCCAACTGGCTTGGCCATTTGGAGCAGATCGAGAGTTACGCCCCTGGCCACCAGGTCAGGTTTGGAAGCTTAAATTACACGGCTGACATCTGTGGAGACTTGATCTTTGACGGATTCGAGCCCCTGCCGAGTGCGCCGCACGGTCACGATGATCATGATTTATCTCTACCATCGGACAGTGTTCAGGAGATCGCACCGGCAACCGCTCCGGCCCTCAATTCGGAGCCAATTGCGCCATCCATGGACGGGTGGATAGACCCCGCCACGGAGGCCGTATTCTCAGCGGCAATCGAGCCGAGTATCGACCTTACCCTTCACGGGAGCCGTGACGCCAAACTACCGGATTCTTCCCCGGCCACGGACTCCGAACCGCCTGCACCCGTGCCTATCAAATCCGACTGGGCGCCGATCATGGAGTTCACCTCCGCGGATATCTTTCAGCACTCGCCCTTTAGCGACATACTGAACTCATTAAGGTCTCTCTCCCTATCATGAGAGTCCTGGCCGAACTATGTTCGGCAGGATTGGGATGCGGATGACAAAGAAATTCGCCGCCCACCCACCACCCACCTAGTAGCCACTGTCGACAATTTGACCGACATGCTCGACTTTGACTCCGAAGACATCGACGGTATGGACGACGATGCAGGAGACGAAGAGGAACCACTGCCCACAGGGCACTGGACAGCCACCTTATCATATGATATATACATGGTGGACACACCCAAAGAAGGCAATGGCGACGATACAGCGGAGGATGACCCCTCCAAGAAGCAACCCAAGCACCAACGTCAGTGGCGCCGCTCTAAGTCTCGTCAAAGCAAAAGCGGTGACACCGGCACAGGAGATAATAGCACTCCGGACAGTGCCGAAGACGACAACAATCCCCTCCAGCAAGATTTAGAGCAGGAGAATGGAGAAGCCAGCCCTCCCAAGAGAGCGGCATATGGAGAGGCGGAGGATGATAATTACATACCTCCCTCCGAAGACGAGGCAAGCATCGACGACGACAAATTTGTCGTGCCGGAGGATCCCGCCGAGCAAGAGCGCTTCAAGCGCCGGCTTATAGCCACAGCAAATAGCCTTAAGAAAAAACAGCAGCAGCTTCAAGCTGATCAAGATTTGCTAGCTGACAGATGGACTGAAGTCCTTGCGGCCGATGAATATGAACTTGAACGCCCCTCCAAGAGTTACCCAAAGTGCAGGTTGCTACCCCGACTGGAGGAGGAAGCACTAAAACCTACATCTCCAGCATACGACGCCGCTGATCGGCCACCTCATGGCCGCGACAGAGAGGCATTTCAGCCAAAAGCTCAGCCCGCACCTCGACGCCACTCAAATAAAAATGACAAGGCACGGGGAAACATGCTAGACCTGCGAGACGTATTGGAGGACAAAGCAAAACACGCAATATCGATCTACGAATCATGAGGGCGCGCCACTATGCGAGACGATAACCGTCACGCCGGATACAGTAAAAGTAAATCCGGCCGGGCCGAACACAGAGGACAAGACTCATTCGAGCTGCGTCGCGACATAGCCCACTACAGAGGCACCACACACCCCATATGCTTCACAGACGAAGTAATGGATAACCAAATCCCAGAGGGTTTCAAACCCGTAAACATCGAATCATACGACGGCACAACAGATCCCATGGTATGGATCAAGGACTTCCTCCTGCACATCCACATGGCCCGCGGTGACGATCTACACACCATCAAATACCTCCCACTCAAGATCAAAGGACCAGCTCGGCATTGGCTCAATAGCCTGCCAACAGAATCCATTGGCTGTTGGGAAGATCTGGAAGCCACATTCCTCGACAACTTCCAGGGCACTTATGTGCGACCACCAGATGCCGATGACTTGAGCCACATCATTCAGCAGCCAGAGGAATCGGCCAGGCAATTCTGGACACGGTTCCTGACAAAGAAAAATTAAATCGTCGACTGTCCGGATGCAGAGGCCCTAGCGGCTTTTAAGCACAACATCCGCGACGAGTGGCTCGCTCGGCACCTCGGCCAGGAAAAGCCAAAATCTATGGCAGCCCTCACGACACTCATGACCCGCTTTTGCGCGGGAGAAGACAGCTGGCTGGCTCGCAGCAATAACATATCAAAGAATCACGGTACTTCAGATACCAAGGATAGAAATGGTAGGTCACGTCGCAACAAACATAAGCGCCGCGTCAATAGCGACAATACCGAGGATACGGCAGTCAATGCCGAATTCAGAGGCTCTAAACCCGGTCAGCGGAAAAAGCCATTCAAAAGAAGCACTTCGGGCCCGTCCAGTTTGGACCGTATACTCGATCACTCGTGCCAAATACATGGCACCCCCGACAAGCCAGCCAACCACACCAATAGGGAACTTTGGGTGTTCAAGCAGGCCGGCAAGTTAAACACTGAAAACAAAGATAAAGGGCTACATAGTGATGACGAGGAGGAGCCCCGGCAGCCGAACACCGGAGGGCAGAAGAGGTTCCCCCCACAAGTGCGGACGGTGAACATGATATATGCAACCCACATCCCTAAGAGGGAGCGGAAGCGTGCGTTAAGGGATGTATATGCGTTGGAGCCAGTCGCCCCAAAGTTCAACCCATGGTCCTCCTGTCCGATCACCTTCGATCGCAGGGACCATCCCACTAGTATCCGTCATGGCAGATTCGCCGCACTGGTCCTAGACCCAATCATCGACGGATTTCACCTCACTCGGGTCCTTATGGACGGCGGCAGCAGCCTGAACCTGCTTTATCAGGACACAGTGCGCAAAATGGGTATAGACCCCTCAAGGATCAAACCCACAAAAACGACCTTCGAAGGCGTCATACTAGGTGTAGAGGCCCATTGCACAGGCTCAGTCACACTGGAAGTGGTCTTCGGATCCCCGGATAACTTCTGAAGCGAGGAGTTAATCTTCGATATAGTCCCGTTCCGCAGCGGCTATCATGCACTGCTCGGGCGAACCACATTTGCGAGATGCAATGCGGTACCGCACTATGCATATCTCATGCTCAAGATGCCAGGACCTCGGGGGGTCATCACAGTCAATGGAAACACATAGTGCTCTCTCCGCACGGAGGAGCACATTGCGGCCCTCGCAGCAGAAGCGCAAAGCAGCCTCTTAAGGCAATCCACCAATTCGGCGATTAAAGACCCAGACACCTTCAAGCGCGCCCGGAGTAATCAGCAACAAGACCACCTGGCACGTTCCGAGCTCGCATAGAAATGTGGCTCCCACCCCAGTCCCAGCCAAACGGCAAAATCCGTGCCACGCGTACATAATTATACATTGAAAATACCATGGGCACAGATGGGGGGGCACGACTACGGCACGTCCCAAAACGCGGCTCAACCACACTAGGGGCTTCCCGCCTTATTATTTTTTTCTCTCTTTCAGAACTTTACTCTCTAGAAACCCCGTCCGGCCGCACGATTGTCGGACACACGATACAACAACCAAGGAGGCATAAAGCTACGTCGCATCATGGAATTCCAGGTGGTCTCTGATAACGAGTGAAATACCTGCTTTAAATACCATTCCTCAGCTTGCCCTTGGAGGGGACATGTCAAATAGTCCTACTTTTTTCTTATCGCACTACTTGTATCATTCTGCTTCGATGCACCTTTTTGAATAAACAATGAATAGCACTAGACTATTATCGCATTCTCTATTCTTATATATATATATATATATATGTTCATTCACAACATTCAGCACCCGTACACTCTGGTACGGCCAATACACCAGGGGCTTAAGCATACCCCATAATACGGCGTGAGTAGTCCAAACACTTTCGACAGTGCGGCACCCTGAACTTATAGCATTATATGCATCAGCTCCGGATCATGTCTTGGGTCAATAGTTGGGTTTGCCCGGCTCCCATGTTTTGGTACCTTACGTTCCGCTATATCGGCTAAGGTAGCACTGGGAAAACTACTGCGATTGTGCCCCGGTTCATCTGGGATAAGCACCTCAGTAGAGAAAGCTAAAACTGACTGTCATGATAAGGCAAGAGACGGTCGCTGTTCGAGAGGTCTCGAGTCCCTAAAGACTTATGCCACTTAGGGCGAGGAGTCGGCTTTGTCCGGCTTAGGCGTGTATAGCGCCCCGAATTCGGCCTTCCGAATACTAGGGGCTTCGCCAAAATTTAAAATTGTAGACTTCTATGGCTAAGTGAGAGTGATAAAGCATTATAGTCTGATTGCCTTGTTCGTTGAGCTGAGCGCCTCCCTCGAAGGACCCAACAATGGGGAAAAGAGTGCTCAGATTTATCCCGAACACCCCAGCACTCGTGGCATGGGGGTAGAAGCCGACGACTGGCCATCTCTCAGATTTGATAAACAGCCACACAAAAGGTAATATTTTAAATTCAAACAAGTGTTGCATAGCGCATATGAACAAGTTTTCATAATACAGGATCACAGGAGCGAGCTCATTCAAATATTACATCCTTCACACACTCGTCCGCCACAAGACGGGCACCCTTCAGGACACCCTCATAATACATTTCGGGGTGGCGATGCTCCTTGCCCTGTGGCGGCCCCTCCTTCACCAGCTTCTCAGCGTCCATCTTGGCCCAGTGCACCTTTGCACGGGCAAAAGCCCGACGGGCACCTTCAATATAGACGGACCGCTTGATGACTTCTAGCCGTGGGCAGGCATCCACAAGCCGCCTCACAAGGCTGAAGTAGCTGTTGGGAAGGGAGTCACCAAGCCACATCCGGACTATAAGGCCCTTCATGGCCTATTCGTCCGCCTTGTGCAGCTCGACCAATTGCTTCAGCTGGTCGCTCATAGGCATCGGGTGTTCGGTCCCAGTATACTGAGACCAGAACAACTTCTCCGTCGAGCTTCCCTCCTCGGCCTGGTAATACTTTGCGGCATCCGACACGCTGTGGGGCAAATCTTCGAATGCTCCTGGAGAGCTCCGGACTCGGGTAAGTAACAAGTAATTTACTTTCACATGCTTTCTTTGCAAATTGAATGCCTTACCCGCCGCTATCTTCCTCATCGCCTCAATCTCCTGGAGGGCCTTTTGGGCTTCAGCCTTGGCATGCTTTGTGCTCTCGAGGGCCGCGGCAAGCTCGGACTCTCGCGTCTTCGAGTCAAGCTCCAAAGCCTCGTGCTTCTTCACGAGAGCCTGGAGCTCTTGCTGCACCTCTCCCACCTGTGCCTCTTGTTTTTCCCGCTCGGTGCGCTCCTTGGCCGCTTTGTTTTCGGCCTCGGACAGCGCTTGCTTCAGGGCGCCACTTTGGTCATGGCCCCTGGCACATTCATGATGATCCTATCATTTTGCAACCGCATCTTTTATATATATACATATATGGACAAGGCATTACTTACCTTTGTTCTCCTTGAGCTGCCTCTTGGCAAGACCGAGCTCTTTCTCGGACCGCTCGAGGTTCTGCCTCAGTGCAGTGACCTCCGCAGTCAGTGCGGCAGAGGTCAGCAGCGAAGCCTGCATACGCATAAAGACATACTTATATTAGACTCCTGCAGATATTATTTGATCCTCTATTCGGCATTTCTTAGTGAGCACCAAATAGAGCATCAGGGGCTACTGTCTATGCAGTAATATTTTTCCTATATTTTAAATACTTACCTCAAAGCCTGTTAGAAGGCCGGCACAGGCTTCAGTCAGTCCGCTCTTGGCGGACTGAACCTTCTTGATCACCGCACTCATAATAGAACGGTGCTCTTCGTCGATGGAAGCGTCGCGAAGCGCTCCCAGCAGTTCCTCCAGTGCCTCTAGATGGACAGAGGTCACTGGCACAGACGGCTTGCCCCTCTTGGAAGAGGGCCGCCTGCTTGAGTCCAGAACCACTGGAGGTTCCGGCGCGGTGTCCGGTTGAGGGCCGAACTTGGAGCCCCTGGGAGCCTTGCTCCCTTTGCTCCTGGAGTCCGGAGGTCGCCTTGAGGCACCTCCGGGACTGTCTCCCCCCTGGCTCGGTGCCCCTTGAGACAGTACCTCGGCATTGTCCGTAGGGCAAGGAGAGGAGGCGGTTGGAAGTGTATCACTATTCATGTCTGACGAGTCCAAGGAACTGTCCGACGATGATACGTCGATACGGGCTTGGGGCGGACTGCATAATCATATTCGGCATTAGGAGAAGCAGTGCAACAAAAGTATGCTATGAGTTACTCTGGTATCCGAATACTTACGACTTCGCCAGGGGCTTGGCCCTGAGCAGCCACTTGTCTTCGCCGTCGGCGGTGGTGGTGGAACAGTCCGAAAGGAGAGTCCTTCCCTTCTTGGACCCTTCGGCCTCCCCGGTTGGGGCGGCCTTCCTTTTCTTGTCTCCCCTGGCTGGAGGGGGAGAATCTTCATCTTCCTCCTTGTTTTCATGGGAGGAGTGCGCCTCGGAGTTATCAGACGATGAGTCCGATACCACCTGGCGCTGGGAACTCTACCGGGTTCCCTTGGCCTTCTTCTTGGTCTTCTTCGGCACCTCATAAGGAGCCGGAGTCTGCATCTCCATCAGGAGAGCGTCCGCAGGGTCTTCGGGCAGAGGGGCCGGAGTGTTAATCTGCTCCAATGTCTCCACCAAGTCCTGTCAAAGGCATGGGAGCTCAGACCCCGCACATGGTTAAGCTATGGGAAATAAATACCCTACCAGATGTACAGAACTTACCAGATTCGTAGGGCGCTTCGCGCTTAGCCCGCGGTCCTCGGTAAGAGAAGGAGGGACCTTGGCGCCCTTGAACAGCACCTTCCAGACGTCCTTATGCATCGTGTCGAAGAGCTCGCTTAGAGTCTGGTGCTGGGCCGGGTCGAACTCACATAAGTTGAAAGCCCGTTGTTGACACGGGAGGATCCGGTGGAAGAGCATGACCTGGACTATGTGAACAAGCTTAAGTTTCTTGCTTGTCATGTTCCGGATACACTTCTGGAGTCCGTCCAGCTCCATCGATGAGCCCCAGGACAGGCCCTTCTCCTTCCAAGAAGTGAGCTGCGTGGGGATTTCAGATCGAAACTCGAGGGCCGCCACCCAGTTGGGGCCGCGCGGCTCGGTGATGTAGAACCACCCCAATTGCCACCCCTTTATGGTATCCATGAAGGAGCCCTCAAGCCATGTAATGTTGGGCATTTTGCCCACCATGGCTCTGCCGCATTCCGCTTGTTGGCCGCCTACTACCTTCGGCTTGATATTGAAGGTCTTCAGCCATAGGCTGAAGTGGGGCCGGATGCGGAGGAAAGCCTCGCACACGAGGATGAACGCCGAGATGTTGAGGATGAAATTCGGGGACAGATCATGAAAGTCCAGCCCATAATAGAACATGAGGCCGCGGACGAATGGATGGAGGGGAATCCCCATTCCACGGATGAAGTGGGGGAGGAAAACCACCCTTTCGTGTGGTTCTGGGGTAGGGACGATCTGCCCCGTGGCTGGCAGCCGGTGCGCGATATCTGCGGCTAAGTATCCGGCCCCACGTAGTTTTTTGATGTGTCCCTCCATGACAGAGTAGACCATCCACTTACCTCCCGCTCCGGACATGTTTGGGGAGAGTTGAGGAGAAGGATGTGGACTTGGGCGTTGGAGCTCGAGTGTGCGAAAATGGATGAGCTAGGAGGAAGAAGGCGTGGGTAGAAAAAGGTGAAACCTTATCCCTTTATAAGGGCGGATGAAACTATGCTCCCCCACCAGCCTGGTAAAACTCGCTTATTCCCCAAGCGCCATAATTGATGGCGCGGTTGGGTTACCCACGTCCGTATTGATGAGAATCCCGTGATAAGGGGAACACGATCTCTGCTTTGACAAGACGTGTCAAGAAACCGCCTCACGTTATGTGCGGGGATAGTTAAAGGAAAAACGATTCAAATAATTATCGGGCCATGGCATGATGTCATGCTACCAAAACGTGTCAGCAGATTAGATTTGTGGAAATATTATTCTCTCTACGGTGGTATGTGGAACTTATTTTGCAGGTTCGGACACTATCCTTGTATTCAAACTCTTCGGTGGTGTATTCGGAGGAAGAACCCGCCTTGCAATGCCGAAGACAACACTACGCGCCAGACTCATCGTCATTGAACCCGCCTTGCTACTAAGGGAGTCCTGGATTAAGGGGTCTCCGGACAGCCGGACTATATCCTTTGGCCGGACTGTTGGACTATGAAGATACGAGATTGAAGACTTCGTCCCGTGTCCGGATGGGACTCTACTTGGTGTGGAAGGCAAGCTAGGCAATACGGATATGCATATCTCCTCCTTTGTAACCGACCTTGTGTAACCCTAGCCTCCTCCAGTGTCTATATAAACCGGAGGGTCTTAGTCCGTAGGACAACATACAATCATACCATAGGCTAGCTTCTAGGGTTTAGCCTCTCTGATCTTGTGGTAGATCAACTCTTGTACTACTCATATTATCAAGAATAATCAAGCAGGACGTAGGGTTTTACCTCCATCAAGAGGGCCCGAACCTGGGTAAAACATCGTGTCCCCTGCCTCCTGTTACCATCCGCCTTAGACGCACATTTCGGGACCCCCTACCCGAGATGCGCCGGTTTTGACACCGACAGGGGGGAGCAGGCAAGGTGGATCTGGGAGCAGGAGAGGAATCGAGGGGATGAGGGGGAGTACTTATCCTCTCCCTGACAGCGCCGGCAAGGTGGTCGGGGGCGACCCCTCCCCTGTAGCGACGTGGCCGGTGGAACATGGGAGGTGGGCGCAGGCGCTGGTGGGCCGGTGGTGGCCAGCCCAGGGGGATAGGGGCCGGATGGCCCAGTTGGCCTGGGGTTTTATTTTTACTTATTTTTTATTTTTTAAAATTAAACAACTAGCCCATGTTTTATTCTTTTTATACCATTTAAACACATTATAAAAATGTGGTTTCAACATGACAAATATCCAGGGATTATTTGCCACACCTCAAACATTTTAGTTTTCATGTTTGACAGAATTTGAATTTTGACTTTAAACTTGGTTTTGAATTTGAGTTCGAACTAAGATTTGGATCAAGCGAGGATTAGTAACAATAATCGTGGTGATGTAGCATCATTAGCTGAGGATTATTGTAGCTTAATTATCTGGGTGTCGCACATTTTTATGCATTAACTGAGTTTTCAATGCATTTTATGTGCATAATTCAAATTTGAACTACATGCACATGCTCCAATGCATATAAATTGGTTGAAAAATCAAATATGTGTCCTTGGGTGCATGCTTAGGTCCCATGCAAGAAATGGGCATGAATTTCAAACACTGGGCACCGTTGATTGCCGGCAAAACATTGAGATGCCTGGTTTTTAAATTCTAGTAAATTCAAAATTATGTTAACCATTCATGTGATGCCACATGTCTTGGTTTTAATGGATGTAGGAGGTGCCGTGCGGATAGCTGCTTGACCTTGACTGAACGGCAGGCATGCGAGCGTCATCCGGTGCGCAGGCTGACCGAGAGGCGTGCAAGCTGTCCTCGAGTGTGCAGGCTCATCACGAAGCATGTGAGATGTGCGCTATGCATGCTCACTGGGAAGCGAGCCCTTTGATTTCCATGGTCGCCCGCCTTGCCCGCTGATACATCTCCGTCGTATCTACTTTTCCAAACACTTTTGCCCTTGTTTTGGACTCTAACTTGCATGATTTGAATGGAACTCACCCAGACTACTGACGCTGTTTTGAGCAGAATTGCCATGGTGTTATTTTTGTGCAAAAATAAAAGTTCTTGGAATGACCTGAAAATCAACGGAGATTATTTTTGGAATATATAAAAAATACCGGCGAAAGAATCAAGGCCAGGGGGCCACACCCTGTCCATGAGGGTGGGGGTGCTCCTACCCCCTGGGCGCGCCCCTGCCTCGTGGGCCCCCTGTTGCTCCACCGACCTCAACTCCAACTCCATATATTCGTGTTTGGGAGAAAAAAATCAGGGAGAAGGATTCATCGTGTTTTACGATACGGAGCCGCCGCCAAGCCCCAATCTCTCTCGGGAGGGCTGATCTGGAGTCCGTTCGGGCCACCGGAGAGGGGAATCCGTCGCCATCGTCATCACCAACCTTCCTCCATCACCAATTTCATGATGCTCACCGCCATGCGTGAGTAATTCCATCGTAGGCTTGCTGGACGGTGATGGGTTGGATGAGATTTATCATGTAATCGAGTTAGTTTTGTTAGGGTTTGATCCCTAGTATCCACTATGTTCTGAGATTGATGTTGCTATGACTTTGCTATGCTTAATGCTTGTCACTAGGGCCCGAGTGCCATGATTTCAGATATGAACCTATCATGTTTTCATGAATATATGTGAGTTCTTGATCCTATCTTGCAAGTCTATAGTCACCTATTATGTGTTATGATCCGTTAACCCCGAAGTGACAATAATCGGGATACTTACTAGTGATGGCCGTAGTTTGAGGAGTTCATGTATTCACTATGTGTTAATGCTTTGGTCTGGTACTCTATTAAAAGGAGGCCTTAATATCCCTTAGTTTCCAATAGGACCCCACTGCCACGGGAGGGTAGGACAAAAGATGTCATGCAAGTTCTTTTCCATAGGCACGTATGACTATATTCGGAATACATGCCTACATTACATTGATGAACTGGAGCTAGTTCTATGTCAACCTATGTTATAACTGTTGCATGATTGATCGCATCCGACATAATTATCCATCACTGATCCATTGCCTACGAGCTTTTCATATATTGTTCTTTGCTTATTTACTTTTCCGTTGCTACTGTTACAATCACTATAAAACCAAAACTACTACCGTTACTTTTACCACTGTTGCCACTACTATCATATTACTTTGCTACTAAACACTTTGGTGTAGATATTAAGTTTCCAGGTGTGGTTGAATTGACAACTCAGCTGCTAATACTTGAGAATATTCTTTGGCTCCCCTTGTGTCGAATCAATAAATTTGGGTTGAATACTCTACCCTTGAAAACGGTTGTGATCCCCAATACTTGTGGGTTATCAAGACTATTTTCTGGCGCCCTTGCCGGGGGGCATAGCTCTATTCTTTGAGTCATTTGGGATTTATATCTGCTAGTCACTATGAAGAACTTGAAAGATCAAAGAACCAAGATTTTTCCCTCAACTACGAGGGGAGGTAAGGAATTGCCATCTAGCTCTGCACTTGATTCACCTGTCATATTGGGTAAGATTTGCATCTTTCATATTGGGTATGTTGCCATTTGTGAAACTGGACAG
Source organism: Triticum aestivum (assembly GCF_018294505.1). NCBI lineage: Eukaryota > Viridiplantae > Streptophyta > Magnoliopsida > Poales > Poaceae > Triticum > Triticum aestivum. Next base: position 444,203,258 of record NC_057794.1, read on the forward strand.
ATTTACATTTGTTGATTTAGTAACATTGCCATTTGTCAATCCTTGTAACACTGCAATTTGTCAAAATATGCAGCTAGAAATCATTAGCACTATGTAATTTTTGCAACTAAAATTTAGTAATTAAGAATAGATTTCATTCATACATTAAGTAGTCATTCTTAATTTATACAAACAGTTCATGTTGATGCTCAACCTAGCAATAACAATGATGTAGAGATTGAACCTGTTGTTGATCTTGATAACCCACAATCAAAGAATCAACGTTATGATAAGAGAGACTTCGTTGCTAGGAAGCACGGTAAAGAAAGAGAACCATGGGTTCAGAAACTCATGCCTTTTCCTCCTAAATCATCCAAGAAAAAGGATGATGAGGATTTCGAGCGCTTTGGTGAAATGATTAGACCTATCTTTTTGCGTATGTGTTTGACTCATATGCTTAAAATGAATCCTTATGCTAAGTATATGAAAGATATTGTTACAAATAAAAGAAAGATGCCGGAAGCTGAAATTTCCACCATGCTTGCCAATTATACTTTTAAAGGTGGAATACCAAAGAAACTAGGAGATCCAGGAGTACCAACTATACCAAGCTCCATTAAAAGAAACTATGTTAAAACTGCTTTATGTGATCTTGGAGCGGTGTTAATGTTATGCCTCTCTCTTTATATCATAGACTTGATTTGAATAAGTTGACACCTACTGAAATATCTTTGCAAATGGCCGATAAATCAACTTCTATACCTGTCGGTATTTGTGAGGATGTGCCTGGTGTGGTTGCAAATGTTACTATTTTAACGGACTTTGTTATTCTTGATATTCCTAAGGACGATAATATGTTGATTATCCTTGGTAGACCTTTTTTGAATACTGCAGGGCCTGTTATTGATTGCAACAAAGACAATGTCACTTTTCATGTTAATGGTAATGAGCATATGGTACATTTTCGAGGAAACAACCTCAAGTTCACAGTATCAATTCTATTGGAAAAATTTCAACTATTACTATTGGAGGTTTTGAATTCCCTCTTCCTACTGTCAAGAAGAAATATGGCATTCTTATTGTTGGGGACATGCATATCCCCGTTGAGGTAACCTAGTGTTTTTCGAAAATTCTCCGATTTCATGTTATCCGGAAAGAGTTTGTTAACAAGACTTGAGAAACCCTTGTTAGTGGATTCCTTTTGATGAGCACGAGATGGATGAAGTTAGAAAGCACAACTCTCTGTACCCTCCTTTTACTTTTTGTTATTCAGACTAAATAAAGAAAAAATAGTATTTTCTGTCTATTTTCTAAACTATCCTTGCAATAAAAATACCCCGAAAATAAAAGTTCTCCAAACATCCTGAAAATGAAATATGATTTTTTGTAGAATATTTAAGAATTTCTGGCACTGAGGACACACCAGGGGTCCACCATTTGGCCACGAGGGCACAGGGCGTGCCCACCCCCCTAGGGCACGCCCCCTGCCTCATGGGCCCCATGTGGACCCCCTCCACTTATTCCAGCACCCACTCACTTCGTCTTCCTCTAGAAAAAAAATCCTCCCATAGCTCAAACCCGTGTACTAGCTCATCTTGCTGCCATTTTCGATCTCTTTGCTCAAAGCTCCATTCACAAAACTGTTTTGGGGGGGTGTTCTTCGGTATGTGACTCCTCCAATGGTCCAATTAGTTTTTGTTCTAGTGCTTTATTTATTGCAAATTTGTGTTGCTTAGGTGACCCTGTTCTTGAGCTTGCATGTCAAATTTATATGGTCCAAAGTAGTTTCAATGCATGATATAGTCTCTAGGCACTTGTGGGAGTAGTTGCTATCAATCTTGTTTAGTTTGGTTCACTTTTATTTTGAGTCACTAAAAATTTCAGATATTTTCAGAGGGAGAAAATGTTGAAGAGATTGTTAAGAGGCTCCTGAAGCCGGGGTTCGAAGGGAAAAGAGAATGAAGAGAATGAAAAGCCCAAGTACAACCTTCCTCGCACCGCGGAGGTTCGGTCGTGCGAATGGCCTTGTGGTGCGTTCTTGAGAGCCGCCAGAATTTACGATGACTTTTATTACTTGGCTGAGAATGCAGGCCTCCCCGACTTTCTCCACGACCAGCACGAATAGTATCTCCTACTCACTAATATTTTTGTGCAAAAATTTTATTTCCATGCTAAGAAATCACCACCTTAAGTGGAGTTTCACTTATATGATGAGGTTAAGGAGATGTCCCTCCATGATTTTTGTCGGGTCTGCAAGATACCCTTTGTGGGCAGCATCGAGGAACCGCTTCGTATTGATGTGGATGGATTTATTGATAGAATTCCTGTAGGGCAAACGAGGAAAGTTTCCGATGCAAGAATTACTAGTATACATTTTCTGTTCTACGTTACTTTGCGATATTTGCTAGTAGATGTTTAATTGGTCGCGGGAACAGTGGAAATCTTAGTGCTCCCAATCTTGTCATTTTGCAGCATGCTTTGTTTCGTGATACAACTTTCAGCTTAGGCGCTATTGTTGCTAAACAATTAAGTATGAACCGTACAAAGGGCCCCATCTTCGGAGGCATCTTTGCTTCATGCCTTGCTAAACACTTTGAGATACCTATTAGGCATTATGAGAAAGAGGAAAAGTTGTTGCCCCCTAATTTTCTAGATTCTAAGAGTATGGTAGCACATGAATTTATTGTTAAAAATAAGAAGAAGATGCTTAAGTATAATTTGATATTTTATAAAACTCACTGTGAGACTATTACCTTGCCTGCACCCTCTTTGTTTAACATAGTTGCAGGCACGTAGCTCATCTTGCCCGAGGCCATTTATGCATACTAGAGGCTGACACAAGTCCTAGAGCCTGAGCCTAAGCCATCACTTGACCCTTATCGACAGTCTGTTTATCAGTGGGATCTGAAGGAGATCGCCAACCAATGGCACCCTGAGGACCCTTCTCAATACACCGGAGAGAGTAGCTTCGATCCATGTGCATAGACCAACTTAGGCCAAAAGCCTAAGCTTGGGGGAGTACGTATTTCCCACCGACATTACATTCATATTCACACACTCATGCTAGTTGCCGGTGCTCATACTTTTTCATTGTACTATCCATGCTAGTTTATTTTCTTTTCTAAGCCTTCTTCTTGTATGTTTGAAAAACCTTAAGAAAAACCAAAAAAAATTAGTTGTAGCTTTTAGCTAGTTTACTTCCCATGCCTGTAGTAGTAGTAATTAAAAGAAAACCCAAAAAATATTTCTCATTCTTATTTTGCTTGTTGGGAGCTTTCCCGTTTAAATAGTTTTATTTCTTTTCTTTTCTTTGGGGGTTGAGAGGAGAAGACAATGATGAAAATGTTGAGTGGCTCTCATATGCATTATTGTTGATTTAACCAAGAGCCATATTACCTTGTCTTCTCCCTTGTATTAAATGCTTGCAGATTCCAGCTTAGTCCAATGCATGTGCACTATTATTATTATCCACACCGTTCGGTCGTGCGAGTGAAAGGCAATAATGACGATATATGATGGACTGATTGGATGAGAGAAGCTGGTATGAACTCGACCTATCTTGTTTTTGTAACTATGATAGTTCATTGTTCCTGATTCAGCCTATTATGAATGAAACATGTTTTCAATGACAATTAGAGATTATAGTTGCTCATGCCATGCTTAATTAGCTAGGAGTTTATAATGGTCTGTCTTGCGTGCCAACATGCTATTAAAATGGTTGTGATGTGGTATGATAGGGTGGTATCCTCCTTTGAACGATTCGAGTGGCTTGACTTGGCACATGTTCACGCATGTAGTTGAAACAAAATCAACATAGCCTCCATGATATTTATGTTCATGGTGATTTATATCCTACTCATGCTTGCACTCATTGTTGATTAATCTTAATGCATGTTCATGACTGTTGTCGCTCTCTAGTTGGTCGCTTCCCAGTCTCTTTCTAGCCTTCACTTGTACTAAGCAGGAATACTGCTTGTGCATCCACTTCCATAAACCCCAAAGTTAATCCATATGAGTCCACCATACCTTCCTATATGCGGTATTTACCTGTAGTTCCAAGTAAATTAGTATGTGCCAAACTCTAAACCTTCAAATGAAATTATGTTTTGTATGCTCGAATAGCTCATGTATCAACTAGGCTGTCTATATCTTCCATGCTAGGTGGGTTATTCTCACGATGAGTGGACTCCGCTCATCATTCATGAGAAAATGGCCGGTAACAACGGGTGTCGTCCAACTAACAACAATCTTGGGGGAGTTTTGTTTGCAATTATTTTGATTTGATTTGAGCATGGGACTGGGCATCCCGGTTACCGGCCATTTTCTCATGAATGATGAGTGGAGTCCACTCATCGTGAGAATAACCCACCTAGCATGGAAGATATAGACATCCCTAGTTGATACATGAGTTATTCGAGCATACAAAACATAATTTCGTTTGAAGGTTTAGAGTTTGGTACATACGAATTTACTTGGAGCGGCAGGTAAATACCGCATATAGGAAGGTATGGTGGACTCATATGGAATAACTTTGGGGTTTATGGAACTGGATGCACAAGCAATATTCCTGCTTAGTACAAGTGAAGGCTAGAAAGAGACTGGGAAGCGACCAACTAGAGAGCGACAACAGTCATGAACATGCATTAAGATTAATCAACAATGGGTGCAAGCAAGAGTAGGATATAAATCACCATGAATATAAATATCGTGGAGGCTATGTTGATTTTGTTTCAACTACATGCGTGAACATGTGCCAAGTCAAGCCACTCGAATCATTCAAATGAGGATACCACCCTATCATACCACATCACAACCATTTTAATAGCATGTTGGCACGCCAGGTAAACCATTATAAACTCCTAGCTAATTAAGCATGGCATGAGCAACTATAATCTCTAATTGTCATTGCAAACATGTTTCATTCATAATAGGCTGAATCAGGAACGATGACTAATCATATTTATAAAAAAAGATAGGTCAAGTTCATACCAGCTTCTCTCATCTCAATCAGTCCATCATATATCGTCATTATTGCCTTTCACTCGCACGACCGAACGGTGTGGATAATAATAATAGTGCACGTGCATTGGACTAAGCTGGAATCTGCAAGCATTTAAGACAAGGGAGAAGACAAGGTAATATGGGCTCTTTGTTAAATCAACAATAATGGATATGAGAGCCACTCAACAATTTCATCATGGTCTTCTCCTCTCGACCCCCAAAGAAAAGAAAAGAAATAAAACTATTTCCACGAGAAAGCTCCCAACAAGCAAAAGAAGAACGAGAAATCTTTTTGGGTTTTCTTTTAATTACTACTACTACATGGATGGAAACTAAACTAGCTAAAAGCTACAACTAAATTTTCTTTTTGGTTTTTTTAAGGTTTTTCAGACACACAAGAAGAAGGCTTAGAAAAGAAAATAAACTAGCATGGATAGTACAATGAAAAAGTATGAGCACCGACAACTGGCATGAGTGTGTGAATATGAATATAATGTCGGTGAGAAATACGTACTCCCCCAAGCTTAGGCTTTTGGCATAAGTTGGTCTATGCCCACGGATCGAAGCTACTCTCTCCAGTATATTGAGGAGGGTCCTTAGGGTTCCACTGGTTAGTGATCTCCTCCGGATCCCACTGATAAACAGACTGTCGATAAGGGTCAAGTGGTGGCTCAGGCTCAGGCTCTGGGACTTGTGTCAGCCTCCAGTATGCATAAATGGCCTCGGGCAAGATGAGGTACATGCCTGCAAGTATGTTAAACAAAGAGGGTGCATGCAAGGTAATAGTCTCACAGTGAGTTTTATCAAATATCAATTTATACTTAAGCATCTTCTTATTATTTTTAACAATAAATTCATGTGCTACCAAACTCTTATAATCCAGAAAAATAGGGGGAAGCAACTTTTCCTCTTTCTCATAATGCCTAATAGGTATCTCAAAGTGTTTAGCAAGGTGTGAAGCAAAGATGCCTCCGAAGATGGGGCCCTTTGTACGGTTCAGACTTAATCATTTAGCAACAATAGCGCCTAAGCTGAAAGTTGTATCACGAAACAAAGCATGGCACAAAATGACAAGATCAGGAGCACTAAGATTTTCACTGTTCCCGCGACCAATTAAGCATCTACAAGCAAATATCGCAAAGTAACATAGAACAGGAAAATGTATACTAGTAATTCTTGCATCGGAAACATTCCTCGTTTCCCCTACAGCAATTCTATCAATAAATCCATCCACATCACTACGAAGTGGCTCCTCGATGCTTCCCACAAAGGGTTTCTTGCAGACCCAACAAAAATCATGGAGTGACATCTCCTTAACCTCATCATATAAGTGAAACTCCACTGAAGGTGGTGATTTCTTAGCATGGAAATAAAAATTTTGCATGAAAATATTAGTGAGTAGGAGATACTGTTCGTGCTGGTCATGGAGGAAGTCGGTGAGGCATGCATTCTCAGCCAAGTAATAAAAGTCATCATAAATTCTGGCAGCTCGCAAGAAGGCACCACAAGGCCATTCGCATGACCGAACCTCCGTGGTGCGAGGAAGGTTGTACTTGGGCTTTTCATTCTCTTCATTCTCTTTTCCCTTCGAACCCCAGCTTGAGGAGCCTCTCAACAATCTCTTCAACATTTTCTCCCTCTGAAAATTTCTGAAATTTTTAGTGACTCAAAAAAAAGTGAACCAAACTCAACAAGATGGATAGCAACTACTCCGACAAGTGCCTAGAGACTATATCATGCATTGAAACTACTTTGGACCATATAAATTCGACAAGCAAGCTCAAGAGGAGGGTCACCTAAGCAGCAAAAATTTGCAATAAATAAAGCACTAGAACAAAAACTAATTGGACCATTGGAGGAGTCACATACCAAAGAACAATCCCCCAAACAGTTTTGTGAATGGAGCTTTGAGCAAAGAGATCGAAAATGGCAGCAAGATGAGCTAGAACACTGGTTTGAGCTATGGGAGGATTTTTTTTCTAGAGGAAGACGAAGTGAGTGGGTGCTGGAATAAGTGGAGGGGGTCCACTTGGGGCCCATGAGGCAGGGGGCGTGCCCCAGGGGGTGGGCGCGCCCTGTGCCCTCGTGGCCAAATGGTGGGCCCCTGGTGTGTCCTCAGTGCTAGAAATTCTTAAATATTCTACAAAAAAATCATATTTCATTTTCAGGACGTTTGGAGAACTTTTATTTTCAGGGTATTTTTATTGCAAGGATAATTCAGAAAACAGACAGAAAATACTATTTTTGCTTTATTTAATCTGAATAACAGTAAGTAAAAGGAGGGTACAAAGAGTTGTGCTTTCTAACTTCATCCATCTCGTGCTCATCAAAAGGAATCCACTAACAAAGGTTGATCAAGTCTTGTTAACAAACTCTTTTCGAATAACATGAAACCAGAGATTTTCCAATAACACTAGGTTACCACAATGGGGATATGCATGTCCCCAACAATAAGAATATCATATTTCTTCTTGACAGTAGGAAGAGGGAATTCAAAACCACCAATAGTAATCATTGAAATTTTTCCAATAGAATTGATACTGTGGACTTGAGGTTGTTTCCTTGAAAAGTGTACCGTATGCTCATTACCATTAACATGAAAAGTGACATTGCCTTTGTTGCAATCAATAACAGCCCCTACAGTATTCAAAAGGGTCTACCAAGGATAATCGACATACTATCATCCTCGGGAATATCAAGAATAACAAAGTCCGTTAAAATAGTAACATTTGCAACCACGACAGGCACATCCTCACAAACACCGACAGGTATAGCAGTTGATTTATCGGCCATTTGTAAAGATATTTCAGTAGGTGTCAACTTATTCAAATCAAGTCTACGATATAAAGAGAGAGGCATAACACTAACACTGGCTCCAAGATCACATAAAGCAGTTTTAACATAGTTTCTTTTAATGGAGCATGGTATAATTGGTACTCTTGGATCTCCTAGTTTCTTTGGTATTCCACCTTTAAAAGTATAATTGGCAAGCATGGTGGAAATTTCAGCTTCTGATATCTTTCTTTTATTTGTAACAATATCTTTCATATACTTAGCATAAGGATACATTTAAGCATATCAGTCAAACGCATACGCAAAAAGGCAGGTCTAATCATTTCAGCAAAGCGCTCGAAATCCTCATCATCCTTTTTCTTGGATGGTTTTGGATGAAAAGGCATGGGTTTCTGAACCCATGGTTCTCTTTCTTTACCGTGCTTCCTAGCAACGAAGTCTCTCTTATCATAATGTTGATTCTTTGATTGTGGGTTATCAAGATCAACAACAGGTTCAATCTCTACATCATTGTTATTGCTAGGTTGAGCATCAACATGAACATCATCATTATCACTACGTTCATGTTCATTACCTGATTGTGTTTCAGCATCAGAAATAGAAATATCATTGGGATTCTCAGGTGTGTCAACAACAGGTTCACTAGAAGCATGCAAAGTCCTATCATTTTTCTTTTTCTTCTTCTTAGAAGGACTAGGTGCATCAACATTAGTTCTCTGAGAATCTTGCTCAACTCTCTTAGGGTGTTCCTCTGGATACAAAGGTTCCTGAGTCATTCTACCCCCTCTAGTCATAACTCTAACAGCATTATCATTTTTCTTATTATTTAATTCATTGAGAAAATCATCGTGTGCTTTAAGCACTTGTTCTACCTGAGTGATAACCATAGAAGCATGTTTACTAATAAGTTTAAGGTCACCTTTAACTCTAAACATATAATCACTCAAGTGTTCAACCGTATAAGCATTACATTTCAATTGTCTACCAACATAAGCATTGAAGTTTTCTTGATTAACAATAAAATTATCAAACTCATCCAAGCATTGGCTAGCAGAGTTATTACGAGGAATATCACCTTCATCAAATCTATAGAGAGAATTTACCTTTACTACCTGTGTCGGGTTATTAAGACCATGTATTTCTTCAATTGGTAGTAAATTCTTAACATCTTCAGCTTTAATACCCTTTTCTTTCATAGGTTTTCTTTGCCTCTTGCATATCTTCAGGACCAAGAAATAGAATACCCCTTTTCTTTGGAGTTGGCTTAGGAGTTGGTTCGGGAAGTGTCCAATCATTATCATTACTCAATATATTATTTAATAGCAATCCATCTTGCTCAACAGTTCTTTCCCTGAAAACACAACCAGCACAACCATCCAGGTGGTCTCTGGAAGCATCGGCTAGTCCATTATAAAAGATATCAAGTATTTCATTTTTCTTGAGAGGATGATCAGGCAAAGCATTAAGTAATCGGAGAAGCCTCCCCCAAGCTTGTGGGAGACTCTCTTCTTCAATTTGCACAAAATTATATATTTCCCTTAAGGCAGCTTGTTTCTTATGAGCGGGGAAATATTTAGCAGAGAAGTAATAAATCATATCCTGGGGACTACGCACACAACCAAGAGCAAGAGAATTAAACTATGTTTTAGCATCACCCTTTAATGAGAACGGAAATAACTTAAGGATATAGCAGTAACAATTTTTTTCCTCATGAGTGAATAGGGTGGCTATATCATTCAATTTAGTAAGATGTGCCACAACAGTTTCAGATTCATAGCCATAAAAAGGATCAGATTCAACCAAAGTAATTAACTCAGGATCGATAGAGAAATCATAATCCTTATTAGAAATACAGATAGGTAAAGTAGCAAAAGCAGGGTCATATTTCGTTCTAGCATTCAAAGACTTTTATTTCAGCTTAGCTAACAGTTTCTTAAGATCATATCTATCTTTGCAAGAAAAAGGGTCTCTAGCAGTTTCTTCATCCATAACATAACCCTCAGGCACATCAGGCAATTCATATCTAGGGGGGAATCTTCACCATCACTTTCATCAATATTATCTGTTCCAATAATTTCATTCTCTCTAACCCTAGCTAGTTGTTCATCAAGAAATTCACCTAATGGCACAGTATTATCAAGCATAGAAGTAGTTACATCATAAGCATCATGCATAGCAGAAGTGGCATCATCAATAACATGCGACATATTAGAATCAATAACAGGTGTAGATGTCGCAAATTTACTCATAACACAAGGTGAATCAAGTGCAGAGCTAGATGGCAGTTCCTTACCTCCCCTCGTAGTTGAGGGAAAAATCTTGGTTCTTTCATCTTTCAAGTTCCTCATAGTGATCAACAGATATAAATCCCAAGTGACTCAAAGGATAGAGCTATGCTCCCCGGCAACGGCGCCAAGTCTTGAGAACCCACAAGTATAGGGGATCGCAACAGTTTTTGAGGGTAGAGCATTCAACCCAAATTTATTGATTCGACACAAGGGGAGCCAAAGGATATTCTCAAGTATTAGCAGTTGAGTTTTCAATTCAACCACACCTGAAAGACTTAATATATGCAGCAAAGTATTTAGTAGCAAATTAGTATGGAAGTAGCGGTAACGGTAGCAAAAGTAACAGTAGCAGTTTTGTAGCAATCGTAACAATGGCATCGGAAAAATAACTAAACAAAGATCAATATGTGAAAAGCTCATAGGCAATGGATCAATGATGGATAATTATGTCGGATGTGATTCCTCATGCAATAGTTATAACATAGGGTGACACAGAACTAGCTCCAATTCATCAATGTAATGTAGGCATGTATTCCGAATATAGTCATACGTGCTTATGAAAAAGAACTTGCATGACTTATTTTGTCCTACCCTCCCGTGGCAGCGGGGTCCTATTGGAAACTAAGGGATATTAGGGCCTACTTTTAATAGAGTACCGGTCCAAAGCATTAACACTTAGTGAATACATGAACTCCTCAAACTACGGTCATCACCGGGAGTGGTCCCGATTATTGTCACTTCGGGGTTGTCAGATCATAACACATAGTGGGTGACTATTGACTTGCAAGATAGGATCAAGAACTCACATATATTCATGAAAACATAATAGGTTCAGATCTGAAATCATGGCACTCGGGCCCTAGTGACAAGCATTCAGCATAGCAAAGTCATAGCAACATCAATCTTAGAACATAATGGATACTAGGAATCAAATCCTAACAAAACTAACTCGATTACATGCTAAATCTCATCCAACCCATCACCGTCCAGCAAGCCTATGATGCGTTTACTCACGCACGGTGGTGAGCATCATGAAATTGGTGATGGAGGATGGTTGATGATGACGATGGCGATGGCGATGGATTCCCCTCTCCGGAACCCCGAACAGACTCCAGATCAGTCCTCCCGAGGAAGATTAGGGCTTGGCGGCGGCTCCGTATCATAAAATGCGATGAATCCTTCTCTCTGATTTTTTCTCCCCGAAAGTGAATATATGGAGTTGGGGTTGAGGTCGGTGGAGTCCCAGGGGGCCCATGAGGTAGGGGGCACCCTGCACCCTCATGGATAGGGTGTGGGCCCCCTGATGCTGATTCTTTCGCCATTATTTTTCATTAATTCCAAAACGTGTCTCCATGGATTTTCAGGTCATTCCGAGAACTTTTATTTCTGCACAAAAATAACACCATGGCAGTTCTACTGAAAACAGTGTCAGTCTAGGTTAATTCCATTCAAATCATGCAAGTTAGAGTCCAAAACAAGGGCAAAATTGTTTGGAAAAGTAGATACGTTGGAGACGTATCAATAGGCAGGGCTCGCACCCCTTTAAGAACACCACTGTACACCTCTGACATGTTACTGGTCATTATTCCGTACCGATCCCCGGTGTTGTGAGCTTGCGCATACTTGTGCAAATCAGGGCAATTCTTACCGATCCATTGGCTCAAATTTATTGCCATCCTACGACCCCTCCGGTCTTCTCTCTCCGGCAAGGCCGCATGCTTGATCTCACCATTGATACCTGCCCAGATCGCATTCATTTTGGCTTCAGTTTTCTGCATGCACATCCTCTTGAATAGCTTGAACCAATCGTTGTTTCTGAATTTGGAGTAAAAATTTGCTGCCAAATGCCTCATGCACCACCTTCCCTCTAAATCGGGCCACCCTCAGTTTTCTGACTTCTGTTTAATTATGTCGAGCGCGCTTAATAGTCCAGTGTTGCGATCAGAGATGATGCAAACACCTTCGCGGTTTTTCACGACACCCAACTTCAGGCAGCATAGGAACCACAACCAGATATCTTTGTTCTCGCTCTCGACCAGTGCATATGCAGTATGAACAAGCTGATTATTTGCATCTACTGCAATCACCATCAAGAGTGTGCCCTACTTTCCAGTGAGAAATGTACCAGCAATTGATAAAACCGGATGACAGTGACTAAAGGCTTGTATAGTCTGGCCGAACGCCCAGAATAAATGGCCAATGATTAGCTCGTCCGGCTTCATTGGGTTTTGATGTTCTTTCTACCAAACTTGAGTCCCCCTGTTAGCAGTTGCTATCTAATGAAGTATTCTGGGGGCATAGGAATAGGCCTCCTCATAGGTGTCATACAACCTCTGGAGTATCTTTTTCTTCGCACGCTGTAACACCCCAAAATTTTGGTTTTGATTTTTATCAACTTCTTTATTTGATTTAAAGAAGGTCACTTGAATTTTTCAAAAAAAAGGGGCTCATCTTCTCAAATCTTTTTATGACAAATATTTCATGAGTTCTTCCCAATCTTGATTTTTGGTCTTGAAGATTTTTCATCTTGTGTTGGCTCGACACAAATAATTTTGGAAGGTTTTTACAATTCCTTTTTATTAAAAAGAATTCCTATAAATTATGACTTTTATTCTTTCCCGTTCAAAAATTACTCTCTTGCCATGACCTATGTTGAAAACTTTCTTCCAAAACCCCCCTACCCACTTTGGGTCAAGTCAAGCATCAAGTCCAGCAAAATTCAACTTCCCCTAGATTTTAATTATATTTATTTTAAACTCAAAATCTTTTTCTGCCATTTATTTGGACCTTAGTGATTTACAAAGGAACTACTAGATTTCCTTTGAGTTTTGGTTCCAAATAAATTCCTCTGGCTAGTCCTTAGTGTCCTCAACCTAGATCCATCAAGATCTGCTAGTCCACAGTACAAATTTTTCAAAATTTGCTTGCTGCAAGTTTGGACTAGATTTGCCATTTTTGGTGAATTTCATTCTTTTTCTTTTCCAAAAATTCTGAGATAATTCAGGCAGTCTCCAGATGCATCAAGAGATCACTTCACCAAGTTTCAGCTCTAGAAAAATTTTCCACATGGATAAATCATTCCGTCGAACAGGTGGCCGGCACTGTTCCTGTCAAGTTTCAGAAGTTCAGTGTTGGGTTCAGTCGTCAGTGTCGTTTTCATCAGGGCTCTTCGTCAATCTCGCCAGTAGCTGCCTTGGATCGGTGCTCACTGCTCCTTCTTCTTATCCAATGCGCCGCACGGTTGTTTGGCCGCTCGCGAGCGTCGGTGGCGACATGTCATGTCAACTTCGGCGTCTTCCGCGGTGGCAGAACAACCGTGGCAACCAGCAGGGGCCAGCCCTGCAGTACGGCGCCGTCCAGCACCGCCCACACCACCAGGAGCCTCCGCGTGGCCGTCATCTTCCCTGTGCGTGCTGCAGAACCGTCGCCGTGGCCGAGAGGCACAGATCGTGCTCTCTGCTGCCGACGAGCCCGTGAGCTCCGTTCCGTCGAGGCCACAGGTGTCGTAGTTCTAAGCCTGATAGTAGAGTGGGGGTAGGTATGGAGAGGCAAGGTCCTAGCTATGGAGAGGTTGTAAGCACAAAGGATGTATGAGTTCAGGCCCTTCTCGGAGGAAGTAACAGCCCTACGTCTCGGAGCCCGGAGGCGGTCGAGTGGATTATGAGTATATGAATTACAAGGTGCCGAACCTTTCCACCTGTGGAGGGGGGTGGCTTATATAGAGTGCGCCAGGACCCCAGCCAGCCCACGTAGGAGAGGGTTTAAGGTGAGTTAAGTCTGGGGCGTTACTGGTAACGCCCCACATAAAGTGTCTTTACTATCATAAAGTCTACTTGATTACAGGCCGTTGCAGTGCAGAGTGCCTCTTGACTTTCCGGTGGTCGAGTGAGTCTTCGTGGTCGAGTCCTTCAAGTTAGTCGAGTGTGTCCCTCGTTGCTCGACTGGAAGGTGACTTTTTCTAAGGGTGTCCTTGGGTAAGGTACTTGGATCAGGTCCATGACCCTACCCTAGGTACATAACCCCATCATTAGCCCCCGAATGGATTGAGGCTTCGAGTGAGGAAGGAGTTGATGTTGTTTCCGATTAACCTTTGCGCTCTGGTCGTGCGTTGTCCTGGACCAAAGAATCTCTTCGTCGACAGGGAGCAACTTGCCTTCAGTCGACTCGATCCATTCTATTTTTGCGTCGAGTGATCTTTCGGGCTTCGACGATCTCCGAGCGACGGATCGCCGGAAACACCGCGTCTGACAGACTGATTTGCTGTTCGCGGATTCCGCGGGATGCAAAATTTGGGGACGCGCGTGAAGCGGGGCGGACCGCGGCGTTCGGATGGGACGGGGCATAGACGCCTCGATCTCCGCGCCGCCTTTTTCGCCACGTATCCCGTCTGCATAACTGCTCCCAGATATGATTAGATCGACGGGCCCACCTGTCATCCACTCGGAAGGGACCTTATAAATGTGCCCGGCGAGGATTTCTGTGCTGCGCCTCAGCATTCTCTCCCTCTCTCTGGTTCCTTCTTCCCCGCCCAGCGTGCTCGCTCTCGCCCCCGCACCACTTCCCTTCGCGCATCTCGCCGGCGACCATGGCCAAGGAGAAGACGGCGGCGCTGGAGCGTGCGAAGAAGGCGTCGGCGTCGGAGAAGGCAAAGGGGAGATCCACCAGCCGCGGAGGGTCCTCGTCCAGATCCCGCCTGCCGAAGGGCTGGGTCCAAGGAGACTGGATCCAGTCGACCATCACAGAGAATGACCTCCTCGACATGGCCAACGAGGGCTTGATCCCTCACGGAGCTGCAAGGCTTCCGGGGAAGGAGTGGCAGCCCCAGCCAGAAGAGGGTGAGTGTGTGCTTTTGGCCACCCATGTTGATCGTGGGTTTTCCTTGCCGCCGAGTGTTTTCTTCCGTGGCTTCTTGAATTTCTTCGGAGCGCAGCTCCACCACTTTACCCCAAACTCCATTGCCTATCTTGCTGCGTTCGTGTCCATGTGTGAGGGTTTCTTGGGCTGTCGACCGCACTGGGGTTTGTTCAAACATATATTCACGTGTCGCTCCCAGACCGTGAAGAAGGCGAGCCCAGGTGATGAGAGAACCCGAGTCGTCCAAATGTGTGGGGGTCTGGGGATCCAGGTGAGGAATAAGAGCACCTTCCCGCCCATGACTTTTCCCGAGTCAGTCAGAGGTTGGCAGTCGACCTGGTTCTACTGCCGGGACCAGTCGACGCCGGGGCAGTCGAGTGGACTCCCACAGTTTACCATGGACCGAGTGAACAAGCCCTCCTCTCTGAAGTTGATTCCGGAGGAGAAAGCTGATGTGAAGATGTTGATGGAGCGCGTGGTGCAGTTGGTTCGGGAGGGAGTGACGGGCATGGACCTCTTGGAGGTCTTCCTCAGGCGTCTCATCCAGCCTCTTCAGTTCCGGAGCCACTGCATGTGGTTGTACTGTGGGACCGAAGATGAGACTCGAGTCCATCCAGAAGCAGTCGACGATGTCACTCTGGAAAGATGGATGGTAGCCGTTACCGGAAACAAGGACAACCCACGCGGAGCCAGAAGGATTCCTCCACTCGACCACAACAGCGATCCAAACAAGGTACATTTGCTCTGCCCTCCACTGCATTCTTGTCGCATTCATTTCTGTTTATCCTGCCGACTGGTCGACTGATCCTTGTCTTGATATCTGCTAGGCTCTCACCGAGTTGTACTCGATGCCCAATGGGGCACAAACTCCGACTGAGGAGGGTGAGGCGAGCGGGGGTGAGAGCCAGGAAGAGGAGGAGTGGGACTCGGACGTTGCAGGGGATGACGACGACGATGATGATGACGACGGTGATGACGATGACGTTGAAGACGAGGAGGAAGAGGAGGAGGAGGTCGTACCACCGCGCTCAGAAAGGCGGTCGAAGCTTGTCCACGACCCTTCAACCGAACGTGGTAAGGGGGTTGCGACCACCACTCAGTCGACCAAGCGCCCTCGGACCATCTCTCCGGTGCCGACTGAAAAGGCGCCGAAGCAGCCCAGGGCGGCCTCGTCGAAGCCGATCAAGCTCCTGCCGAAGATGAAGGTGTCCATCCCCACCATATCAGGGTAATCATGTTGTTTGAATCTTCTTGTTTTGTGTGAACTTTGTCTCTGGCCGACGCTGAAGTTAGTCGACTGATCCTTTGGAGTTGCAGTGCTGCTACTTCTGAAACCTCGGCCCGGGATGATGACCACGAGATGGAGGACGCAGCAACTTCGAACCCAGGTACTGTATTCTTAACGTCGTTCTTAGTCGACTGACTCGTGATCTCTGATCCTGATTCTTCTCCGCAGCTCCACCCAATACTGTTATCAATCTTCCTGATGATGATGAGGACGAAGAGCCGCTGAAGCGCAGGAGGAGTCGGAAAGCGTCCGCCAGTAAGGTGCCTCAGGATGTGACGGCGCCTGAGATTCTGACTGTGGAGGAAGAGAACACCACTCGACACACGGTGTCCTTCGCAAATCCACTGACGATTGCTCAGCAGCCCTCCCTCTTCACGACGCACCACGTCCCAGAGGACCAAGCTGGCGCAGCGAAGGAGGCGATACGCCAGGCGGGAATCATGATGGAGCAGCTGAAGACCATCCGGGACGCGAGCCAGGCAGCTTATGACGCCAGTTCTGCCCTCCAAAGCAATGTTCAGGTCAGTCGACTACCGTTTGTTCTGTTGGATATGCTGCCAAAAACTTTTCCTTTCCGGAATTTATAGTAGTCACCCACTGGGTGTTGTCGATTGAGCTCCGTATTAGCGGGGGCACGCTGAGTGCACCCGCTGGGTGTAGTCCCCAAGGCTAAGGTCGACTGCTGGCAGTCGGCCTTAGGCTTTATGACGTCAATCTTTCTGTCAGTCGACTATGTCGACTGGATTTCACAAACCGGTGGGGGCACGCTGAGTGCACCCACTGGGTGTAGTCCCCGAGACTGTGGTCGACTGCTTGCAGTTGAGCACAGTCTTAGAGAATGCATCTCGCACTTTTTTTTGAGGTCGACTGGTCGACTTTGTCTTCAACAGGATTAGTGGGGGCACGCTGAGTGCACCCACTGGGTGTAGTCCCCGAGACTACGGTCGAATGCTTGTATTCGGCTGTAGTCTTAGAAACGTGAGTTTTTCCCTTTTTCACTCGGAAGTGAATTATATTTGACATTTAGTCGATTGGTTCTTCGCAGAACTCTTGTGATCTTGTGGCTCGCTACTCAGAGCTGGAACACAAGCATACTCAAGTCGAGCTGAGCTTGAAGCTGGTTCAGGAGAAGCTGACAAAGGCAAAGGAGGAGACCGAAGGTATGTTTGGTGAGACCCTGACGACTGCTTTTCCCCTTGCTTGTTTCAAAATCTGATCTTGCTGTAACTTGCAGGTAAGGTAAGGGAGGCCCAACAGAAGAAAGACCTTGAGCTAGCTGAGAAGATCAAGCTTGCTGACGAGAAGTTAGCTTCAGTCACCAAGCTCGAACAAGACAATACCAATCTGAAAGCTGCTCTTGGGATTGCCAACAAGGAGGTCAGTCGACTGAAAACTGATAAAGCTGCCCTGACCGACCAAGTCACCAAATTGACTGGGAAGAAAACTGATCTGGAGGCCTTCCTGAGTGGACTTGCCAAAAAGCTGTTTCTTATGCTTGAAGGTAAACCTTTATGCTTGGCAGACATTTCCAATTGTGATTTTTTCATTCGACCATCCCCTTGACTTAGTGATCACCCTTGCAGAATTTTGTCAAAGCTTTGAAGAAGAAACTAGCCGGCTGGAGCCAAACCTCGACCCTGTCAATTCTCCGGTGAACGATGAAGTTGCCATGGATGTTCTCCGACTGGAGTCCCGTGTTGCAGCTGTCGTAGACTATCTCGCAAGACTGAAGGCTGCCACATCTCGCATCGACTCGACGCTCTGGCCTGAGGAGACACTTCAGAATGATCTTGAGTCGCTGATGGCCCGGTTGAACACGATCCCTGGTCGAGTGCAGGAATGGAAGAAGTCCTCGGCTCGGTGTGGTGCAGATGTTGCTCTGTGTCTTGCCCGAGTCCACTGTAAGGATGCACGAGAAGAGAAGCTGGCGGCTCTTCGGGTGGCCAACACCAAGAAGCACGACTTCAGGTCCTTTATGGAAACTTTCCTCGCAGCTGCCACTCGGATCGCCGACGGGATCGACCTTGATGAATTCGTTGCACCTTCCAGCCCTCCACAGGAGGGGTAAAAAACTTCTTCTGGCTCAACGCTTTAAATTTGCCTCGGTATGCCGAGTGGAATTGTAACCGATAAACCTTAACAGGCTTAACGCCTGAGCACTCTCGGTTCCTTTAGATATCGATTCAAACTTGAATTTGGTGCTTGAATACGATTGCTTTTGGCTCGAAATGTCTTTTGCAGGTTCAAAGCAAGGTGCCTTTATCGCAATCGACTTATTCTTCAGTCCACTTAGGCGAGCACTGGGCCGCAGCTAAGCCCCCGAGTGAAAGTCTGGCTTACCACTCGGTAGGATTTTGATAACTTAGGCGAGTACTTGGACTGCAGCTAAGCCTCCGAGTGAGAGGGTTGCTCTTCACTCGGTAGGATTTTGATAACTTAGGCGAGTACTTGGACTGCAGCTAAGCCTCCGAGTGGAAGTCTGGCTTATCACT